>NC_060080.1:40382500-40745000 GCF_922984935.1 Meles meles | reverse complement strand
GGTTGTGGAGACGTTTCAAAAACCAGTTTTCAAGCTGTGGTCTTTTCAAACACATCTTCTGCACATAAGTCACACATTTCAATAAAGCATTTTCAAGACTGTTGACCACTTGAATTTCTTTGCTGTTGGTGAATTAGCCTAACCATTACGCAGAGATAGTATTGTATCTCTAATCCAGGAGATTTTTTTTTCCTTTTTATGTGAAACGTGGAGGTCCCGATTTTGGGTGAATGCATTGCTTTGGATGTGAGAAACAGGAATTGCCAATAATGTGCTTTCCCTTTTCTGCACAAGTTCTGGGAAAATGTAAGATCCTTCCTTTTTTCACATGGTTTGAGGGAACAACTGTAAGTCCATTCAGGGCAGTTTAATTTAGATGATCAGTTGAACACTTAAGCAGAACTAAAGGTTCATAAGATTCCATCTCATGTAGAATACTGTATATTAATTATTTTTTACCAGATATTTTACAAATACCTCACCTCGTCCTGTATGTAATCAATAATAATGTATTTTAGGCTAGAAAGACACAGACTATCAATATAAAAAATATATTTAAGCCCTTCAAATTCTTGTGTCCTTTTTCTTTAGTTTCTGAATTAACATCATGCTGTTGGATTTATTGAATGAAAATAATTACGAAGATTTTGAGATACAGAGGGAACAAAATTCAGTATACCATTGTTTGTTACTACTACACCCTCAAATTTCTAAGGACCAGATCCTGATTTTTGCAGGGGTTTTGTTGAGTTTTGAGTATTTAGGGCGTAAATTGGAAGTATCCTTTCTGTAGTGCTTGTCTCTACTTCCTGGTTGGATATAATTTAAGTCTTTCTGCTCAGCGTGTTCCAGGAGTTTAATGTCAAGACTCAGAAAACCCCAAAAAATTGATAGTGAAGAAGAAGACCTACGGAGAATGTTGGAAACTGTACTTCTATTTCTGTGTGAATTACGGAGTAGAAGATACAGTGTGTTTAAGAATCCCAAACTAATTCCTGCTAAACCATCATTGTGTGCAGGATAGCGATAGACATTACACTCCTGGATATTTCATCATGGAGAACAATGGAATTTGGAATTTGAGATGTAGAATCTACCTCATTACTTCCCCAGATTGTTTTTCATTCATATTTCAGCTATTTTGAACAAGTAGAAATACCTATGCTTTCATAGCTGCAGTCGTAAGATTCCATTTCTGTGGTTGGCTACAGTGAGATACGTGGATGTGTATTTAGTTTGTATTGTTATTTATTTAATAGAATTGGAGCCTAGGTTTGTTACTAAGGAATAGTCAATTCTTCCATTTACTGGACTCAGGTTATATAATAGCCCTTCTCCCTATGCCCCCCCCCCCCCCAAAGAAATGTAGCTTAGGATAGCAGATACCTTGTTACCGTAAGAGAAGTAACACAACATTCATCCCACTATCTACTTAAAGCAAATAAAAGGTGATCGAGAGGAAGGGTAGCAGAAGGAGGTGGTTGGAGGAAAAGGGTCTTCTGAATGGGATCCCTGCCCCTGAAAAAGATTGAGTAAAAGTCTAACCTAAGTGGAGGTTAATCTGGGGAGGACCGTCCTGTGGGGCCTGGACTGCGCGAGAACAGTGTACCAGAGGAGCTGGCACTAAGAACTCTTCAACAAATGCATCCGTCCTGTGGAGGAAAGCCTGCAGCGACATTTGTAGGAAATATCTTGGGTTTTCAAAGTCTATGCTCTCAGAGTTGCGGAGGCACATGCAAGCTTCACTCCATGTGCGGTAATAGGTAAACATTAACTCTTGGTTCTATTTTTCGGCCTATCTCTCTTCTTAAATATTTGCTCTAGAAATAAAATAGACGAGTGTGGGGAGTTCCTTGCGGAAGGATCCCCACAGCACATCTCAGATACAGACGTTCGTTGCCACTCCCTCAACTTCACTAACATTCAAATGTTCAAAGAGGACTGAAAACTCCACGAAGTGGGCCCAGATGAATCCCACATGGCATTTGAGGCCCCTGTTACCAGGTGGGTTGTGCCCTAGTCAGGGCCCTCAAATTACACGGTAGGGTGCTCCCTGCAAGCCCACAGGTTTTACAAAGTCAGCTGAACTATACAGCAACGGGTAAAAGGTCATTCAATCAAAAAGAAGCCCTGCAGTATGATTTTGTGTCCCCAAGGCTGCTCCTTGGCATGCAGCTCATGCACAGACCCTACTGAGTGTGCATGGGGATTTGAAAGGCCCGTGGGCCATGTGCACAAACCCCTCAAAGGGCTGCCTTCCTCAGGCCTAGCCTGACAGTTTCTCTCTTCTAGTCTAAGAGGCCTTTAGTAATCCTTTACAAAGCACCAAGGACCTGGTCTTCACTTTGTTTCTTGTGTAGACAGTTGGATGTGGCCTGTGGTTTGATGGCTGCTCTGTCTCCATAAACCAGGGGCACTGTCCTCCCGATCTACTTTTTGAGTTCTTGGCGGGTACAGAGTTTTGGGCTAAGCCTAACCATCATTGACAACTTGCGATTTTTACAGACATTTCCCCGCAAGAGAATTTTTCAGAAACAATTTCCTAAAAGAGCCCTTCTTCCTCTCCCAGCTGGGGGGTGTCTGAGGGTCACCAAGCCTGTTGGATTTGGTAGGTCAGGTGTCCAATCTGATCTGGTGTGTGAGCTACTGCTTTAAATCTTGCTGCCGGATTTGAGCACGTTCAGAATTCTGCTGCACACAGAAAAACATCAGTCCACATTTAATAGCAAAGCTGGCACAAAACAGATGGGATGTCCTCTTCTGTAAGTTGGATGGAATCCCAGCTCTCCCTTAAGATGTTAAGACTGCACCCCGCATTAAAGGTTTACTTGAGGTGGAAGCAACCATATTCCTAGGATAAGATTTTGTAAGCCTCCTAAATCAGCAAGTGGACCAGGTCATTGGGAAGCAGGCCTCAGCCACTATCTCTATGGACTGAAGACTTCATGGTTATACCCTAGTCCCATAAACTAGTCTGACCAAGACTTGAACGCCTTTAATCTTGCCTATGACAGACTCTCATGACAATTAACAAGACACTAGTTTTACCAATAAAGACCCATTGGGGGGGGGGGCATGTGGGTGGCTCAGTCAGTAGAGCACATGACTCCTGATCTTAGGGTTATAAGTTTGAGCCATGTTGGGTGTAGAGATTACTTAAAAATAAAATCTTCAAAAAAAAAAATTGGATATGCAGTATGCTAATTAAAGTCTGTTGAATTGCAAAAGAGCATGTTGGAGCTGCCATTGGAGTATGGCCCAGTTGGATGGCAGCCACCTTGTTAGCTGACTTCTCTTAGAATTAAAGCTACCTTGGAAAATATCACACTGAGTGTACAGTAGAAATTCAGAATAAATTACTGACATTACAACAGGCTCCCAGACTACACTGAACCCTTACATGGATTATCTTTTATAACGTCATCACTTGGCCACCCAGCTTTTCTGTGTTTTCTGATTTGAATACATTCTTGGGTACATATATAAATAAACGTCGTGCAATACGTATCACTTTCCATTTCATTCATGTGGATAACACAGCTTGACTTCAATGTCTAAATCATATCATCTTAACATATAAGTAGTGCCCAATAACAGACTAGGACATCTGTGTACAAGGGTCTTAGCTGTTCCACAAGGAATTTCTGTAGTTTGAACCACGCTCCCACCCATGAATATCTTATTTCTCCTCTTGTCCCTCCCTGCTTCCTCTCCTGTTTCCTTCTGTCTTCTGTCTGTGTGTGTGTGTGTTTCATTAATGCTGACATTTTTAGCTACATTTGCCCACAGAATTTTCAGGATCTGCCCAGGTTGTTTCCCACCCATTGCTGATGTCATCTGGGATGACCAGGAAGATTAGGCCGGGCCTGAGAGGTGGAGGTGTGGCCTCAGTCCCCAGTCCAGAAAAGGACTTTGAATTACTTATTACACTTACTTACTTACACTTACTTACAACTTCACAGGACAAGTTAGACTAGAAAGAGAAAATCAGGAAGAATCTTTAGAATTTCTTCATCTGCTTGGATAGAGTCCCATTCAGGACCAGAGGGGGTACAAGGCTTTTCTCCTTATTAATCTTTTTTTCCTCTTCAGGGTCCCTATTGGTGTCTTGGTTGTTGTCAGTTTTCCCTTTTTTTATTTTTTTAAAGATTTTATTTATTTACTTGACAGAAAGAGATCACAAATAGGGAGAGAGGCAGGCAGAGGGAGAGGGGCAAGCAGGCTCCCTGTTGAGCAGAGAGCCTGATGCAGGGCTCGATCCCAGGACCCTGAGATCATGACCTGAGCCAAAGGCAGAAGCAACCCACTGAGCCACCCAGGCACCCCAGGTTTTCCCTTTTTGAACACACAACTGCTTCCAAGTAATAACAGCATTAAAAGTGTTAGTGGAGGGACGTCTGGGTGACTCAGTCAGTTGAGCCTCCGACTCTTGATCTCAGCTCAGGTCTTGATCTCAAGGTCATGGGATGGAGCCCCATATCAGGCTCCCTGCTCAGGGGGAGTCTGCTTCTTTCTCACTCTCCCTCTGCTCCTCTTCCCAGTTCATGGTCTCTCTTTCTCTCTCTCAAATAAATAAATAAACCTTAAAAAACATTATGGCACAGGGGTGCTTGGCTGGCTCAGTTGGTAAGACATTTGACTCTTGATCTCATGGTTGTGAGTTTGAGCCCCACACTGGATATACTGATTACTTAAAAATAAAATCTTTAGGGGCACCTGGATCGCTTCATCAGTTGAGCGTCCCACTCTTGGGTTTCAGCTCAGGTAATGACCTCAGGGTCCTGGGATCAAGCCCTGAGTCAGGCTCTGGGCTTAACCAGGAGTCTGCTTGAGATGCTTTCCCCTTTCTCCCTTCCCGCTGCTCCAACCCTTGATCACACACACACACACACACACGCACACGCACTCTCTTTCCCTCTCTCTCTCTCTCATAAATAAAATCTTTAAAGAACAACATAAAATCTTTAAAAAAAAAAAAAAAAGACAGTGGCGGAAATTACAAAAGTTTGGCATCTAGCCTGAACAAGCTCTTTAACCTAGGGCTTATGAAGTGTGTCTGGGAAGGAAGGTGGTGTGTACATTTTAAAAGACTTTAAGCATATTTCAATGAGTCTTTTATTTATTTTTATTTCTTAGAGAGAGAACAGGACGGAGGTATCACCCTGGGTCTGGCGACACAGGTGTCAAAGAATCAACATTGATAAAGGCCTTCCTGAGGATCCCACCACCTTTCCATGTACTTAGTTGACTGAGCCCCATGCGGGGCTCTGCCTTGAACAAAGCAAGGACGCCCCTGCCCCTCTAAGTAACACGGCTGTCTGTCCTTGCAGCTGCTCCGGCCAGAATCTGTTGGGATCATTTTCTACTTTTCTTTTTCCTTGAACTTCACATCCATTTAATCAGCAAATCCAGCTGGCTCTCTTTCCACAACTTGTCCAGGCACTGGTCTCTTTCCACCACCTCCAGGGTTGCCCATGACCCAGGCCACCATCACCTGCCACCAAGCTCATCGTCACAGCTTCCCCGCCGCCCCTCGCCCCTACGTCTCCTCCCGCGCCCTCTCAACACAGCAGCTGGACGATCTCGCGAGAACCCAGGAAGATCCCGTCGCCCTGAGCCTCGGTGCCGCGCAATGGCCGCCGCGTCTCCCAGAGCGAAGCCAGAGTTCTCCCCGTGGCCTGAGGCCCTGCAGGTTGTGGTTTCTGTTACCCTGCTGGACTCGGCCCCTTCTGCTTTTTAATCCCTCCTCGCTGGCCTCGCCGCCGCCATGCTGCTCCTCGGACCCGCCACAGCTTGGGACCTCGGCCTTCGCAGCTGCCTTTTCTTGAAGGGCCACGTTCCCTCACCTCCTTCCCTTTGTCAGCGAGGTCTTTCTGACCCTACAAATCAAAACAGCCATCCCAGGCCCATCCGAGGTTCCCCAGCCCCTTTCCCGTTTACCGGTAATTCCATCAGCGTCACCTCCCCAACATACACACACGCCCACAGCACACACACAGACATGCAGACACGCAACAACACACACCCTTACATACACATAAAATCATACAGTATGCACGTATATATGCACGCACACACCGACGCCTGCTCTGTTTTTACCACTGTATCTACAACAGTGCTTAGCGCATAGGCGGTACCCCACAACTATCTAAGGGATGAAAGAATGAATATTGTGGACCAGGCTCTGTTAAAAGTGGTTTTATTATTTTCGAAGTACAGAAAAATATCAAATACACAGCCACTGTGGAAAAGAGTCTGGCTAGAATCTGGCTGTTCCTCAAAACATTAAGCATGGAGTCATCATTTCTTGACCCAATGATTCCACTGGGTGGAATGGTATGCACCCAAGAAACTTAAAAACATTGGTTCACACAAAAATTCCTACATGAATGTTCACAGGAACATTACTCATAATAGTCAAAGAGTGGAAACAACCCAAACGCCCTTCAAGTGATGGAGGGACAAACCAAACAGGATGTAGCCCCACAATGGAAGATCACGTGGCCACAGAGAGGAGAGGAGCACCCAGCCATGCTACAGCTTGGAAGGGCCTTGAAAACCTCTCACCAAGGGAAAGAAGCCAGACATGAACCATCTTTTACAGGATTCCATTCCTTTTTCTTATTTTTTTAAAAGATTTATTTATTTATTTTAGAAAGCATGAGAGAGAGAGCGCACACCCATGGTAGCATGAGAGAGACAGAGGGAGAGAGAATCCCAAGCCTCCCCACTGAGGGCAGAGCCCATTGCTGGGCTCCATCCCAGGACCTGAGATCATGACCTGAGCCTAAATGGAGAGCCAGACACTTAGTCCACTGAGGCGCCCCTGTCTATGATTCCATTTTAAATAAGTGATCAGAAGAGACAAATTGAGAGAGAACAAAAGTGGACTCGTGGTCCACAGGAGCTGGGGGAAGAAGAGTGCAGAGTGACTGACTGCTCATGGGTAAGGATTTCTTATTTGAATTGATAAAAATGTTCTAGAACAAATAGCAGTGAATATACCAAAACCCACAGAATTGTACACACTTTAAAATGGAGAATTCTATGTGAACTTTTTTTAAGGCTTATTTATTTAAGTAATCTCTACACCCAACATGGGGCTGAAACT
Organism: Meles meles; assembly: GCF_922984935.1. Lineage (NCBI taxonomy): Eukaryota > Metazoa > Chordata > Mammalia > Carnivora > Mustelidae > Meles > Meles meles. The sequence goes on along the minus strand of NC_060080.1, from coordinate 40,737,889 downwards.
CATTCTGACAGAGCCAGCCAGACACCCTTAGGGGAGCTTTATCTTAAAAAAGAAAAAAAGGAAAAAAAAAAGAAAAAGAAAAAGAAAAAAAGGTTGGAGATTCCTTTAAAAAAACAAAACAAAACAAAACAAACTTTTATTTATTTACTTTCTTTATATAAATTTAATTTTTTAAAATTAACACATAATGTATTATTAGCCCCAGGGGTACAGGTCTGTGAATCGCCAGGTTTACACACTTCACAGCACTCACCATAGCACATACCCTCCCCAATGTCCATAACCCCACCACCCTCTCCCTCCCCCCTCCCCCTAGGCCACCCTCAGTTTGTTTTGTGAGATTAAGAGTCTCATGGTTTGCCTCCCTCCTGATCCCATCTTGTTTCATTTTATTTATTTTTTAATAATTTCTACACCCAACATGGGGCTCAAATTCCTGACCCCAGATCAAGAGTCCCACACTCCTCCAGTCACACACCCCAAAATGTGAGATAGTCTGAATCTCTTCATCTTACAGTGGATGAAAGTAAGTTTCAGGAAACAGCTCTGCCCCAGGGGGCAGCAACCTTGCACGTCTTCCCCTGGGGAATGGGACCCAGATCCTGGTAGCCAGCCCTGTAATTCTCCTGGAGCAGCAGGAGGTAAGCAACCTTGGGAGTTGCTGCCCTGGGGCTGATTCACCCACCTCCCTGTTCTTTAAGGATCCTACCATGAGGCCTTCTCTTTCCTCTACCCAAGGGCAGCACTTGCCCCTTCTCCCTGCTTCCAAAGATGTCTGCAGGCCTCTGCCTTGCACATAAAGCCACTGGGCTAGAGGCGACAGCTGGCTTCTCCATACAGCAGGGCGGCTCACTGCCTGGGCCATCTGCTCTCGGGACCCCCAGCTCGGCGTCATCCCGGGGGACTCCGGACACAAGATGCTGACACCATGCTGACTTTGGCCGCCTGTGTGAGGACATCCTGTCTGTCTAAACCCATGGGCTCTCAGTGTGTGGAAGCGTGGACTGTCCTCACAGTCCCGTTGGCCACCACAGAGCTGCCTGGAGAACGTTTAACGCTAAGATATGGAAATAAAAATGGATTTTCCGGGTCTCGTCCCTGTCAAAGCCAAGCCCCTGACCCAGGTGGTCTGACTCAAATCGGACGGAATAAAATCCATCTGGCATGATATGTGATATGACAGTAAATCAAGATGAGGACACTCCTAGAAAACACAAGGTGACTTGTTCTTCGAATGTTCTTCTCAAACCCCGTCAAAATTTCTGCCTTATCTTTCCAGTGGGAAATTCAGAGGAGCCAAGAATTCAGAGAACTCTCTCTGGGAACATTTAGAAAGTCATCCTTGGGAAAATTTTTGGGTAGACACTTAAAGCCACTTAATAACTTTTACAAACTGGTCCAGCCATACACATAAACTTCTTTCTCAAGATTAGGAATTAAACTGGTGGCCTTTATGCTGTATTTGAACATTGTCTCCAGAATTGGAGCATTCCACAGGCTGGAGGTCATCACCCATCAAGAACATTTAAGTCATGGCACCTCACCTAGACCTTTGTCAATCACCAGCCCGATTTTCCAGCTGCCTCTTATGTCCTTCAGATGGACAAGCCTGGCTAATTGCTGGGAAGGAGAGGCCGTGGTTCCTGAACCATTTCTGCTTGTTTTTGTGGTTGAAAGGGATCCCTTCAGCAAGGATGGGTGCAGGGCTCCCTTTCTTGGTATGTGAGGCTGGCGATCAGTCTTCATGAATGGGCTCTATGTTGACTCAGAGGCCGGGAAGCGTTGCTCTAGTGACCCAGGGCCAAGCATGGGAAGAGCCAGATCTGGGACTCAATCCCAGCTCGGGCCCAGGCTGGCTCTGTGGGGCTGGAGCAGTTTCTCACCCCTGAGCCTGCCTCTCCTGCTCCGTGAGACAGAGGAGACAAGCAGCTTTCCCCCCAGGCTGCCTGTTTAAGGGCAGAAATCCTGTCCAGGAAGGCACCTGGCAGTCTGACCCCTGGGAAGCTCCAACGACTGGGGCAGGAAGGAGAGGCTTGAGGAAAACACATACTTCCCTAACCCCAGCCATGGGGATGAACGTCCTTTCCGCATTAAGAGCAGTAGACCGTTGGCTTGTGACGGACTTCTCTTCCTGAATCTCAGAATCAGGGGTCTAAGCCAGGCCTCCCATGATCTCAGCAACTTCTGTGCCTTTTATTCAACGGTGGTTTGGGTAAGCCAGCAACAACCAAACTAGTCTAGCGGAACGTTTCTCAAGGAACCTTGGAAAGGGGGTGGCGGGGCGCCTAGGTGGGTCAGTGGGTTAAAGCCTCTGCCTTTGGCTCAGGTCATGATCCCAGGGTCCGGGGATGGAGCCCCTCATCAGGCTCTCTGCTAAGCAGGGAGCCTGCTTCCTTCTCTCTCTCTGCCTACTTGTGATCTCTGTTAAATAAGTAAAAAATTTTTAAAAATCTAAAAAACAAAAAAGAAACAAACAAACCCCGAAAACGAGGTGGCCTCACATTGAACGCCACTTCCCAGCTTTGGCAGCTGACTTCGCAGCTCCCCCACTGCAGCACGGGTGTGAGGGTGACAGCTACCACCCCTGATTGATTGATGGATCGATCTATTATTCTTAAACTTTTGTTAGTAATCACTCTACCCAGCATGGGGCTCAAACTCGAGACCAGGTGATCAAGAGTCACATGGTCCACCGACGCAGCCGCCAGGTGCCCCCAACTGTGCCTGAGTTAGAAAAGAACAGCCTTACAGCACCAGAGTGATGTTTACTGGGCCTTACGGATCCAGGAATTTAGCTGTGTTATTTTATCTCATCATTCCATTCACTTTGCTATCATCACCCCATTTTATTTTTATTTTTTTTTAAGATCTTATTGATTTGAGAGAGAGCACGTGAGGGGGAGGGGCAGAGGGAGAAACAGACTCCCCAACCAGCTGGAGCCGGTTGCGGGGCTCAATCCCAGGACCCCAGGATCATGGCCCGAGTGGAAGGCAGACCCTGAGCCAATTGGGTCATTTAGGCGACCCTCATCACCCCATTTTAGAAAGGAGAGAACTGAGGTCCAGGAGGGTTAGTAACCAGTCCGAAGTCACACGGTGCTTTCTGAGGCCCGCGGGCGTGTGTTTCCCAGCAGGGTGAGGTTGGAGGGTCTTTACAGCAAGAACGGGGAACCTGGAGGGCAGGGTGTTGGGGGACAAATGAGGGTGAAGTTCGGGATGTGGCCACATGGGGGCAGTGCATCAACACGAAACGGAAAGGCAGCCCCTTGCCCAGCCCTCAGCCCTTGAAGGTCATTTTAACATTTATTTTTAAAGGTTTGGCAGGGGGTAGTGGGAACTGGGAAAAGTGTGGTGCCAGGCTGCCCGGTATCCAAACTGTCTCCATCGTTTACCTTTGCAGACCTGTTCTCCTCTGCAGTGGCTCACTCAGCAATGGCCAGAGAGGACTCCAAAGCAACAGGGGACAGGTGACGGTGCCTCACTAGTTGAAGCCAGGGGGCTGCAGTGATCACAGTGCGCGGCAGGACTGAAATGGCAGCCAACAGGGTCAGCACGGAGGAGAGTTAGAGAGGTTGTTAATAGAACTTGGCCCAATCACCAGCAAAATAGTTGGTTAGCCAACAAGGGTACTCTTCAAATTAAACCATCAAAAACAAAACAAAACAAACAAAATGAGGATGATGATGATGAAGAAAGAGCAGTTGCTTGAGTGAAAAGTCACACCTCCTTGCCCAGTGTCTACACAAAGTCACTTTTCAAACCCAGAACCCACTGATTGAAGAAGAGGCTGAACTCCACGATTGAAGGACCCTGCAACACATGGTAATTGAACTTGGTAAGGATTTCTTCTGGCCTTCTCCCAGAGGGACTTATGGTTATTTACTTGGGTAATTGGGCATTGGGAAAAGGAAAATACCTAAACATTTTGAGGACAATTGGCCACAGACTCCCAGCTGACTTTGATCACCTGAGACCAAAGTGTAATCAAAGGGTCCCTTGTTAGAATGGGAGCATGTAGGGGGCACCTGGCTGGTGCAGTTGGTGGAGTATCTGACTTAATCTTGAGGTTGTGGATTCAAGCCCCATATTGGGTGTAGAGACTCCTTAAAATTGAATCCTTTTGGGGCTCCTGGGTGGTTCAGTAGTTTAAGAGCCTGCCTTTGGCTCGGGTCATGATCCCAGGGTCCTGGGATTGAGCCCCGCATCAGCCTTCCTGCTTGGCGGAGAGCCTGCTTCTCCCTGTGCCTGCTGCTCCCCCTCTGTCAAATAAATAAATAAAACCGTAAAAAGAAGATGAGGAATAGGAGCATATAGGGGCCAGGTAATAAATGGCAATAAATGGAGCTCTGGCCAAAGCCCAGTTCAGAGTAGATGCGTTGAGGCTTGTGTTAGCCAGGGGTCATTTCCCCAGGCTCCCAGTGTGTATTAGTAATAGACATCCTTGAAAGTTGGCCTAATCCCTGCAGTTCTTTTCATTATAGCCATCTGGATAGGTCTGTAATGGTATCTCAATGTGGTTTTAATTTACTTTTCCAAATTGGCTAATACTATTCAGCATCTTCATATGCTTATTAAATATTGTTTATCTTCTTTGGTGACATGCCTATTTCGCTCATATTTTAATTCAGTTGATTGTTTCTTTTTTTTTTAATTAACGTATAATGTATTATTTGCTTCAGGGATACAGGTCTTTGACGGTTGTTTGTTTCTTGAGTTCAGTTCTTTATATATTCTGGATACAAGCCCTTATCATATATAGAACATGCAAATAATTTTTTCCAGTGGCTTATCTTTTCATTTTCTTAATTGTGTCTTTTACAGAGCAAAGGTTTTTAATCTTGATGAAGTTCAAAGTTTTTTTCCTTTTATGGATCATTCCTTCAGTATCATGCCTAAGAATTCTTTTCCTAACCCCAGGTCACAAAGATTGTCTCCAGCGTTCTCTTCTAAAAGTTTTATAGTTTTACTTTATATATTTATATCTATAATCAAATTTATTTTACCACCAAATTCTATTACATCATCCAAGAACTATACAATTAATTTTTATTGGGTTTAAATTCACATAACATAAAATTAACCATTTTAAAGTATACAGTTCAATGGCATTTAGTACGTTCATAATATTACAGAACCACAATCTCTATGTAGTTCCAAAACATTTCACTTCTCAAAACAAAACAAAACACAACCCTGTACCCATTTTTCCCTTCCTGCAACCCCTGGCAACCACCTACTTGGTTTCTGTTTCTGTTTCTGTGGATTTACCTATTCTGAACATTGCATGAAATGAAAACAAATAGTAAGTATTCTTTTTTTTTTTTTTAAGATTTTATTTATTTATTTGAGAGAGTGAGAGAAAGCACAAGCTGGGAGAGGGACAGATGGGGAGGCAGAAACAGGGAGCCAGATGTGGGGCTCCATCCCAGGAGCCTGAGATTATGACCTGAGTGGAAGACAGACGGTTAACTGACTGAGCCACGCAGGGGCTCAACACGTGTTCTTTTACTTAGCATGTTTTCAAAGTTTGTCCATGTTTTAGCAGTTGTCAATATTTCATTCCTTTCGAGGCGCCTGGCTGGCTCAGTCAATGGAGCGTGAGGCTCTTGATCTCAGAATTGAGAGTTCGAGGGGCACCTGGGTGGCTCAGTGGGTTAAGCCTCTGCCTTCAGCTCAGGTCATGATCTCAGGGTCCTGGGATCAAGCCCCGCATCGGGCTCTCTGCTCAGCAGGGAGTCCGCTTCCTCCTCTCTCTCTCTCTCTCTGCCTGCCTCTCTGCCTACCTGTGATCTCTGTCTGTCAAATAAATAAAATCTTAAAAAAAGAAAAGAAAAAAGACAGGGTCTAGCTAATCACCTGCTCTACAGATCCTCCGCATATCATACTACTTTAAAAAAAAAAAGAATTGAGAGTTCGAGTCTCACACTGGGGGTAGAATTTACTTTAAAAAATTTAAAAACATTTAATTCCTTTTTCTCACTCAATAATATCTTATCACTTATATATGCCGCAAGTTAGGAATCCGTTCATCCACTGAGGGTACTTGGTTTATTTCCATCTTTTTTGACTATTATGAGTAGTGCTGCTATGACTGCAGTATGTATGTACAAATATTTATTTGAGTACTTGTTTTCAATTCTTTTGTGTAAATAGCTAGTAATAGAAGTGCTGGGTCATGTGGTAATTCTGTTTAACTTTCTGAAGAACTGAAAAATTGTTTTTCCACAGTGGTTGCACCATTTTACATTTGTACCAGAAAAGTATAAGAATTCTAATTTCTCTGCATTCTCACCAACATTTGTTACTTTCTGTTTTTTTTTTTTAAGATTTTATTTATTTATTTGACAGAGAGAGAAAAATCACAAGTAGGCAGAGAGGCAGGCAGAGAGAGGGGGTGGAAATAGGCTCCCCGCTAAACGGAGAGCCCGATATGGGGCTCCATCCCAGGACCCTGAGATCATGACCTGAGCAGAAGGCAGAGGCTTAACTCACTGAGCCACCCACGTGCCCCTACTTTCTGTTTTTTAAATTATCTTCATCCTAATGGGTGTGTAGTGCTATCTCATTACGCTTTGGATTTGCATTTTCCTAATGACTAATGACTTTATCTTTTCTCGTCATTATTGGCAATTTGTCTGTCTTCTTGTCTTTTTTGGAGAAATAGCTGTTCACGTCCCTTGATGCACACATGTTTTTAATGTCTCTAGAATCATATTTGACTTAATTTTTTAAAGTAAGGCATAAAGAGGGTGCCTGGCTAGATCAGTCAGTGAAGATGCTACTCCTGATCTCAGGCTTATGAGTTCTAGCCCCAGTCTGGGTGTAGGGGTTACTTGAAAGATAAAATCTTTAAAATGAAGTAAATAAGGCATGCCCGAAGTGTGTGAGGGTGGGTGTTTTTATCATAATCACCTGTGACCAAGAAAGAATAACCAGCCCAGAAGAAGGAAGTAAGCCACTGAAGGTGTTATCAATAGAGATGTTAAAAGGATTTAAGTTCCCTGGTTAGCTTTCTGTAAAAAGACCAACCCTAAAGGCCCTTTTTGGCAACCCTGTCAGGACCCCTCTCACTTGTGACAGCTTTTTTTATATCCTTGCTTAATAAACTTCTATCACTTTACTCAAAAAAATAAAAAATAAAACAAAATCTTTAAAATAAAATAAAATAAGGCGTGAAGTTTAAGCCAAAGTGAGGGTTTTTTTGTATATGGATATAGAATTGTTCCAATATTATTGGTTGAAAAGATTATCCTTCCTCCATTGCACCAATGTCAAAAATCAAATCTCCATATTTCGTTGGTCTGCATATCTAAATAGTCACCAATAGCACATTGTCTCGATTACTTTAGCTTTAAAATGGGTTGTGTAGGGGCGCCTGGGTGGCTCAGTGGGTTAAAACCTTTGCCTTCAGCTCAGGTCATGATCTCAGCATCCTGGGATCGAGCTCTGCGTCTGGCTCTCTGCTCAGCAGGAAGCCTGCTTCCCTTCCTCTCTCTCTGCGTCTGGCTCTCTGCTCAGCAGGAAGCCTGCTTCCCTTCCTCTCTCTCGGCCTGCCTCTCTGCCTGCTTGTGATCTCTCTCTGCCCGTCAAATAAATTAAAAAAAAAAAAGGAAAAATGGGTTGTGTAATTACTTATGTTTCATTCCTCCTTTTCAAGATTGTGTTAGCTATTTGCCTTTTCTTATCAACTTCATTTATTTTACTATTTTTTTAAAGATTGTATTTTTAAGTAATCTCTACATCCAGTGTGGGGCTGAAACTCACAACCCCAAGATCAACAGTCACATGCTCAACCAACTGAGCCAGCCAGGCACCCCTTTTAGAGTCATTTTACCTATGTCTATAAAAAAATCTGGGGCACCTGGGTGGCTCAGTGTGTTAAAGCCTCTGCCTTCAGCTCAGATCATGATCCCGGGGTCCTGGGATTGAGCCCCACATTGAGCCCCACATCGGGCTCTCTGCTCTGCGGGGAGCCTGCTTCCTCCTCTCTCTCTGCCTGCCTCTCTGCCTAGTTGTGATTTCTCTCTGTCAAATAAATAAAATATTTAAAAAAAAATCCTTGCTTTTAAGATTTTATTTTAAATATTTTCAATTAGCAATAATCGCGCCTCGATAAACCTCATTGGCTATGATAGTGCCACTGCACAAAGCTTATTTTAGTTTATTTTTTATTAAGTTATGTTAGTCACAGGACAGTTAAGATTTTATTTTTAAAATGTGTAAACCTGATGAATCACAGACCTGCATCCCTGGGGCAAATAATACATTACATGTTAATAAAAATAATTAAATAAATAATAATAATAATAATAATAAATAACGATTTTATTTTTAAGTATTCTCTACTCCCAATGTGGGGCTCAAACTCACTGCCGCAAATTTAGAGTCAGATGCTCTACTGACTGAGCCAGCCAGCCAGAGGCCCCTATGCCTATAAACAATCTTTTCTTTTCTTTTTTTTTAAGATTTTATTTATTTATTTGACAGCAAGAGATAACAAGCAGGCATAGAGGCAGGCAGAGAGAGAGGGGGAATCAGGATCCCTGCTGAGCAGAGAGCCCAGTAAGGGGCTAGATCCCAGGACTCCGAGATCATGACCTGAGCGGAAGGAAGAGGCTTAACCCACTGAGCCACCCAGGTGCCCCATCTATAAACAATCTTGATGGGATTTTTGTTGTATTGAGTTTAATGAACTTAGGGAGAATTAACATCTTTACTATGTTAAGTGTGCCAATTCATGAACATGGTATGTTTCTCCATTTCTTTTTTAATTTTTTTATTATTTCTTAATTTATTTTTTAAAAAGATTATTTATTTATTTATTTGACAGACAGAGATCACAAGTAGGCAGAGAGGCAGGCAGAGAGAGTGGGGGAAGCAGGCTCCCTGCTGAGCAGAGATCCTGATGTGGGGCTTGATCCCAGGACCCTGGGATCATGACCTGAGCAGAAGGCAGAGGCTTTAACCCACTGAGCCACCCAGGCGCCCCAAAGATTTTATTTTATTTTATTTATTTATTTTTTAAAGATTTTATTTATTTATTTGACAGAGAGATCACAAGTAGGCAGAGAGGCAGGCAGAGAGAGAGAGAGAGAAGCAGGCTCCCTGCTGAGCAGAGAGCCCCATGCGGGACTCGATCCCAGGACCCCGAGATCATGACCTGAGCCGAAGGCAGCGGCTCAACCCACTGAGCCACCCAGGCGCCCCCAAAGATTTTATTTTTAAGTGATCTCTATATCCAGGGTGCCTGGGTGATCTCTATATCCAGGTGCCAGTCCCGCATCAGGCTCTCTGCTCATCAGGGAGCCTGCTTCTCCCCCTCCCCTCTCTGCCTGCCTCTGCCTACTTCTGATCTGTCTGTCAAATAAATAAATAAAAATCTTAAAAAAAAAAGTAATCTCTATATCCAGCATGGGGCTCGAACTCACAATCCCGAGACCAAGAGTCTTGTGCTCTGTCAGTTGAGTCAGTCAAGCACCCCTCTCCATTTATTTAGATCTTCCTTGATGACTTTCATCTGAGTGTCGTAGTTTTCCTGTGTGTATGTTATTAGGTTTATAACTAAGAATTTCATTTTTTGGTATCATAAATATTAATTTTTAAAAAATTTTGGTTTCCACTTGTACATTGTTAGCATATAAAAAGAAATATGTTTTCTTGGGGTGCCTGGGTGGCTCAGTGGGTTAAAGCCTCTGCCTTTGGTTCGGGTCATGATCTCAGGGTCCTGGGATCGAGCCCCACACTGGGCTCTCTGCTCAGCGTGGAGCCTGCTTCCTCCTCTCTCTCTGCCTGCCTCTCTGCCTATTTGTGATCTCTGTCTGTCAAAGAAATAAATAAAATCTTAAAAAAAAAATAAATACGTTTTCTTTTTGTGTGTTGGCCTTGTATCCTGTGACCTTGCTAAATTCACTTATTGGTTTAAGGAGTGTTTTTTGTGGAGACCTTGGGATTTCTATGCAGACAATCATTTTATCTGATAATAGGAACAGTTTTATCTCTTCCTTTCCGATATCTGTGCACTTTATTTCTTTTCCTTGCTACCAAGACTAGATTATGAGCCATTTTCACTCACAACATTTCTCACACCAAATGTGTGAGTTTTTTCCACACCAGCAATTGTTCTGACCAACTGGATATCCTAAAATTTAATTCAATTTTTTAAAAGATTTTATTTATTTATTTATTTATTTAAGAGAGCTAGCACACACAAGGAGGGCAGCAGTTCACAGAGGGAAGGGAGAGGGGGAAGGAGAGGGAGAGAATCCCAAGCACATTCCCCTCTGAGCACTGAACACAGAGCCAGATGGGGGCCTTGATCTCAGTACCCCAAGATCATGACCTGAGCCAAAACCTGGAGCCAGACGGCTGACTAAGCCACCAGGTGCCTCTAATTCCATTCTGACATTAAATACCCAGAGTTAGCACAGATTACACAGATTAAGGGCTCAGTCTCACAAAATTCACCCTCCCCCTGACCCCAGATTCTAGTCCCAAGTCCAAGTTGTCACCTGCCCTTCTGATAAACCAGCTTGTCAGTTTGGATAATTTATGAGAATAGCTCACAAGATTCACGAAAACACTTTACTCACTATTGCCGAATTATTATTAAGGATACAACTCAGGGGTGCCTGGGTGGCTTAGCTCATTGGGCATCTGCCTTTGGCTCAGGTCTTGATCCCAGAGTCCTGAGATCCTCGAGCCCCACGTCAGACTCCCTGCTCAGTGAGGAGTCTGCCTCTCCCTCTGCCCCCAACCTGTTCTCATGCTTGCTTTCACTCTCTGCCTCTCAAATAAATAAATAAAATATTTTAAAAACAACAACAAAAAACAAAACAACAACAACAAAGGATACGACTCAGAAACAGCCAACAGAAGAGATGCCCGAGGCAAGGTGTGGTGGAAGGTTCTCAGAGCTTCCATGCCTTCTCTGGCATGCAACCTTCCTGGCACCTCAATGTTTTCAGCAACCTAGAAGCTCTCTGAACTCTGTCATTTTGGAGGTTAGTGGGTGTTTCATCATGTAGGCATGGTTGATCAGATAATTGGCAGTTGGTGATTGACTTAACCCCTAGTCCCTTTCCCTTACCCAAAGGTTGGGGGGTGGTGACGGGGGTAGGGCCAAAAGTTCCAATCCCCTAATCATTCCTTTGTCTTTCTGGTGAAGAGCACCCATCCTGAAGCTAACTAGGGGCCTGCTAAGATAAGAATCACCTCATTAGAGGGGCTCCTGGGTGGCTTAGTTGGTTAAGCATCTGACTTTGATCTCAGATCTGATCTTGATCTCAGGGTTATGAATTCAAGCCCCACACTGGGTTCCATTTTAGGTGTGGAACTTATTTATTTATTCATTTATTTATTTTTAAAGATTTTATTTGCTTATTTGACAGAGAGAGAGTGTGTATGTGGGCACAAACAGGTGGAGCAGCAGAGGGAGAAGGAGAAGCAGGCTCCCCACTGAGCAGAGAGCCCCATGTGCGGTAGGGCTCGATCCCAGGACCCTGGGATCATGACCTGAGCTGAAGGCAGTTGCCTAATGACTGAGCCACCTAGGCGTCCCTGTGTGAAGCCTATTTAAAAAATAAATAAATAAAAATGCCTCCTTAGAACAAAAGATACTCTCATTTCTCCCACTAGGAAATTTCCTGAGATTTAGGAGCTCTGTGATTTAGGAGCTCTATGTCTGAATGGGGGTCAAAGACCAAATATGTATTTCTTACTGTATCACAGGTTACAGAACAGCTCTGACTTCCATCCTGGGGCTCCCTCTGGTGTTCTCACTTGCTTACTCTAGGGAAAGCCAGTTGCCATACTATGAGCAGCCCTGTGGAAAGGTCCACGTGGCAGAGAGCTATGGTATGTCGCTAGCCAACAGCCAGTGAAGAACTGAGACCCTCAGAACAACAGCCTGAATACAGCCACTTGCAAGAGCTCGGAAGAAGACCCTTCAGCTGCAGTCAAGTCCTGGGTGAGTCATCAAGTCTTTCTGTCCCAAGAGAAGCAGAGGCATGAGCGGGTGGGTGGGGTGGACAGGGCAGAGAGGAGTTGCTGAGAAATGGTGATGTCAGAGGTGGGCCCCCAGGAAGGAGCGGAAGCCTTCACCAGCAGGGAGGGGTGGCCTTCAAACTCAGCAAGGCAAGAAGGCTGGGACTGGGTCCTAGACTGTCGCGCTCCATGGTAAGTGGTCAGCATTGCTGGCTGGGCTTAAGGACTGGCGTGGTGCTGTAGGAGGATCAGGTGGTTCCATTGAGGCTTCAGGAGCAGAAGAGTCCTGTGGCCCTGGAGGGACAAGGAGGGATTCACCGACACTGGGAAATCAGGGAGTCGGGTGTGGCTGGCCAATTCACAGGCCCTGATGGTTATCAGGGCGGAATTCACGGGCAGAGGTGGACAAAGGTACACAGGACCTGCGGGGCCAAGGGACTGGCAGTGTCCTGGGCCAATAGCTTGGAGCAGGACCTATAGAGCTAGCATAAACTCTGACATCTAGACCCTGGGGAGAAGGAGCCAGAAGTGGATAGGGAGAGTCAGGAGCAGTGGCTGAGATGGGAGCCATCAAACCTATGACTAACCTACCTTTCATGGCAGTTGAGCTGAATTTCCTTTCCTTCACTTCCCTTCCTTTCCCTTCCCTTCCCTTTCCCTTTCCTTTCTTTTTCTTCCTTCCTTCCTCTCTCCCTCCTTCCTTCCCTCCTCCCTTATTTCCTTCCTCCCTCCCTCTCTTTCTCTCGTTCCCTTCCTTCCTTCCTTCCTTTCTTTCTTTATTTCTTTCAAGATTTCATTTTAAGTAATTTTTCCACCCAACATGGGGCTTGACCTTACAACCCTGGGATCAAGAACCACATATTGTACTAACTAAGCCAGCCAGGTGCCCCATGAATTTTCCTTTTTTTAAAAAATATTTTTATTTATTTATTTGACAGAGATCACAAGTAGGCAGAGAGGCAGGCAGAGAGAGAGAGGAGGAAGCAGGCTCCCCACAGAGCAGAGGGCCCGATGCGGGGCTGGATCCCAGGACCCTGGGATCATGACCTGAGCCGAAGGCAGAGGCTTTAACCCACTGAGCCATCCAGGCGCCCCTGAATTTTCCATTTTTATTTAACAATTATTTATTTAGGACTTTTTAATGTATCAATAAACACTTTCTACTCATTTCTACTCACGTCTTCACTCATTTGATCTTTCAACAACCCTGAGGGAGGAAAGGTCATTAATCCCATTTTACATGTGAAGATTCTAAAGCTCAGAGAGATTAAGTATCTTGGCCAAGGTTCCCCAAGACAGGGATCCAAATTCTGTCTGTCAGCCTCAGGAGTACTTGCCTTGATCATCAGGAGAGAAAATAATGATCTTCCAAATTGGAAATAGCTATTGTTTTCTGTGATTTTGAAAGTAACTGAAGAGACATAAAAGTATCTGAGCAGCATAAAAGGGTATAAACAGAAATGGAAAATTAACCCATGTTAAGAATAGAGATATAGGGGCATCTGGGTGGCTCAGTCATTAAGTATCTGCCTTTGGCTCAGGTCCTGATACCAGGGTCCTGGGATTGAGCCCCTCATCCAGCTCCTTGCTCAGCAAGAAGCCTGCTTCTCCCTCTCCCACTCCCCCTGCTTTTGTTCCCTCTCTCCATGTGTCTCTCTCTGTCAAATAAATAAATAAAACCTAGGGGCGCCTGGGTGGCTCAGTGGGTTAAAGCCTCTGTCTTCGGCTCAGGTCATGATCTCAGGGTCCTGGGATCGAGCCCCGCACCGGGCTCTCTGCTCTGCGGGGAGCCTGCTTCCTCCTCTCTCTCTGCCTGCTTGTGATTTCTCTCTGTCAAATAAATAAAATATTAAAAAAATAAAAAATAAATAAATAAAACCTTAAAAAAGAGATATAGACATAGAGTCTGTATCTAGTATTTTTTAAAGATTTTATATATTTATTTTATTTTATATTTATTTTAGAGAGAGAGAGTATGAGTCGGGGAAGAGGCAGAGGGAGAAGGAGAAAGAGTATCTCAAGCAGACTCTCTGCTGAATGTAGAGCCTGTTGGAGGGCTCGATCTCATGGCCCTGAGATCCTGGCCTGAGCTGAAACCAAGAGTTGGATGCTTAACCGACTGAGCCACCCAGGTGCCCCTACATCTAGTTTTTAACGCTACAGATCATAACCAGCTCTTTGGAGATTAAATCAACAAATCATAATGCTGAGAGCCAGGCCCACTGTGTCACAAGCCCAGGAAGCAGGGGAAAAAGAGGGTTTGGACCAGGAGGAGAAAGAGTTGACAGGGGTTCTGAGTAGCTTGTGGGGCTCCAGAATGGAAGGCAGTGACGGGCATATGCTGGGCTCTGAGGAGCCCCACAGGAGGAGGCATTGGCACTTCTGAATATTCCAGTCCAGCTGCTGGGCCCTTAGGAGTGGAGCCTCTCCTTTGGTCATGGGCGCAACTGGGCCCTGAGCTGGCAAGAAGCAGAGAACATCCAGCCCAGGGGGATCTGACCGCCTGTCCTCCCTGTTCTCAGCCTACTGCTGAGAGTCTGGGGTTGGCAGGGAACAACTTGCTCACCTGGATCCCCACCCAGCTTCCATTAATGAGCCCCAGAGGAGCTCTAGCTGTCAATCACTGCTCCCAGCAGGACCTTTGTATTAGGACAAGGTTATGGACAAAGATGCCAGGGACAGCAACAGCAGGTCTGGCCAGGAGGGCGGTGACTCTGGGGATGAGGATCCTGGGCTCTAACGAGGGCTAGGGCCCTGGGAAATCAGAATTTTTTTTTTTTTCCCTGGCACTTCCAAGATGGCCGAGACTGTTTTTCTCCTCAGGGTCCCTATGGAGTGTGAGGTTTCTGTGGGGAGAGCACCCAGCTTGCTGCTGAAAGAGGTAGTGTTCTCGCCGGATGAGCAGAGAGAACCTGGCAGGAGGCATGAAGCTGCAGACGGAGAGGCTGGGGGAAAGCCAGAGCAGAGCAGGGTCTCAGGAGCCACCCGTAGACCTCACGGCCCGCCCTCCATCAGCCCTTCTCAAGGAACCTGCTGCCACAGGTCTGGAGGGCCTTGTTTGAGTGCTCTTGGTTTCAGGAAGGGAATTAAGTTCTGCAATCCATTCAGTGAGGTAGACATGAATTCTTGTAGAGACTTTTTAGAAGCTGCGGACCACAGTCATGTTTGAACCCCACAAATTCATGTCCCTATCCCACGCAAAATACATTTGCTCTTTCCTGAGGTCCCCCAAAGTCTCCTTCCATCACAGCTCAAAGTCCAGAATTTCCTCACCCAAGTCAGTGCGGCTCCTCAGTTTGTAGTTCTGGTTCTTAAATGTAGTTCTACTCTGTGATTTTGTGAAATGAAAGAGAAAAGACATTTGCCCCCCATCACCCCCACATGCACAGGTGGACAGACCGGATAACTGCTGTAGACATCCCTGTTCAAAAACCAAAAAAAAAAAAAAAAAAAAAAAAGAAAGAAAAAGAAAGAAAGAAAAAAGAGAGAGAGAGAAAGAGGCAAAGGAAATTACTGTTCCACAGAAATCCTGAAATCCAGCTTGCTTGACATGCAAGTTCCTTGATTAGGTTTCAAGGCCTGGAAATAATTCTGCATGACTTTTGGCTTTGCCTTTTGGGCTCCTGGTTCTGCCTCTGAGCCCATCCTCCCTTAACCAGAAGAGGTAATACATATTTGCACCTGAATGGTTTTCTCAGCCTGCTTCCCCCAGTAAAATTTTAGAGATCTGAGAGCCTTTCTTCATTCTATGCATCTCTCTTTTTCAGTACGAGCTGGCAGTGTTTCTCCTTATATAGTTTAGTCAAGAACTTTGTGGGTCTTCTGAGATTCTCACTCAGATTCACTCCATCCCACCAAGGTCATTCCCACAGATCTCTAAGATAAGGCCTTCTCTACCTTGGGCTCCTGCTGGGGTCTGCGCTCTTAAACGTTCTAGAGCCCATGGTTTGGTTGGAGGAGAGGATGTATGATGGACAGCCTTAATCTACTGAAAGGTCTTTTCATGTGACTGAAAACTACTCTGATTGCTTGATTTTTCTGAGGTCTTAACAAACCATTGTATTATCATACCCTTGCCTTTAATGGCCAGGCTGTGTTTCTTTGTTTGTTTCCATAGTGCTCAGAAATAATTTCTTTTTTTAAAAACCATTATTTATTTATTTATATTTATCATATATATATATATATATATATATATATATTTAAATTTAACATATAATGAATTATTTGTTTCAGGGGTACAAGTCTATGAGTCATCAGCCTTACACAATTCACAGGACTCACCATGGCACATACCCTCCCCAATGTCCATCACCCAGCCACCCCATCTCTCCCACCCCTCCTCCCTTTCAGCAACCCTCAGTTTGTTCCTGACATTTAGAGTCTCCTACAGTTTGTCTCCCTCTCTGCTTTTGTCATTTCATTTTCCCCTCTCTTCCCCTATGATCCTCTCTTTTCTCAAATTCCTCATATCAGTGAAATCATATGATACTTGTCTTTCTCTGATTGACTTATTTCACTTAGTATAATATCCTCTAGTTCCATCCATGTCATTGTAAATGGCAAGATTTGGGGTTTTTTGATGGCTGCATAATATTCCATTGCATATATACACCACATCTTCTTTATCCATTCATCTGTTGATGGACATCTAGGCTGTTTCCATAGTTTGGCTATTGTGGACATTGCTGCTATAAACATTGAGTGTATGTGTCCCTTAGGATCACTACATTTGTATCTTTAGAGTAAATACCCAGTAGTATGATTGCTGGGTCATAGGGTAGCTCTATTTTCAACTTTTTGAGGAACCTCCATACTGTTTTCCAGAGTGGCTACACCAGCTTGCATTCCCACCAACAGTGTAGGAGAGTTCCCCTTCTCCTCATCCTTGCCAACATCTGTCATTTCCTGACTGGTTATTAGCCATTCTGACTGGTGTGAGGTGGTATCTCACTGTGGTTTGACTTGTATTTCTCTGATGCTGAGTGATGTTGAGCACTTTTCATCTGCCTGTTGACCATTTGGATATCTTCTTCACAGAAATGTCTGTTCATGTCTTTTGCCCATTTCTTGATTGGATTATTTGTTCTTTAGGTGTTGAGTTTGGGAAGTTCTTTATAGATTTTGGATACTAGCCCTTTATCTGATATGTCATTTGCAAATATCTTTTCCCATTCTGTTGATTGTCTTTTGGTTTTGTTGACTGTTTCCTTTGCTGTACAGAAGCTTTTGATCTTGATGAAGTCCCAATAGTTCATGTTTGCCCTGGCTTCCCTTGCCTTTGGCGACGTTTCTAGGAAGAAGTTGCTGCAGCTGAGGTCGAAGAGGTTGCTGCCTGTGTTCTCCTCAAGGATTTTGTTGGATTCCTGTCTCACATTGAGATATTTTCATCCATTTTCAGTCTGTTTTTGTGTGTGGTGTAAGGAAATGGTTCAGTTTCATTCTTCTGCATGTGGCTATCCAGTTTTCCCAACACCATTTTTGAAGACACTGTCTTTATTCCATTGGACATTTTTTCCTGCTTTCAGAAGTCATTTCTTAACATGAGCATGGTTTGCCATCTACAGAGACTGAAAACTTTCAAACCATCAACTCCTGACTCCTTTAACAGTCTTTCCTTCAATTGATCTCTCTCCTCTTGGGTTTTACTGTAAGCAGCAAGAAACTAGGAGGCACTGTCAACGCTTTGCTTAGAAATTCTCCTTGTCTAGACCTCCAAGTTCATCAGGTACATGTTTTGCCTTCCCTGTAGTTGCAGATGATAGTGTCATGAAGCTTTCTGTCATTATGTAACAACTCTACCCCACTTCCTCTAGTTTCTTCTTTTTTTTTAAGATTTTATTTATTAAAAAAAAAAAAAGATTTTATTTATTCATCTGAAAGAAAGAGAGAGGGCATGATTGGGGTGAAGGGCAGAGGGAAAGGGACAAGCAGACTTCCTGCTGATCACAGAGCTCAAGTCAGCAGTCGATGTGGGGTTCGATCCCAGGACCCCAAGACTATGACTTAAGCTGAAGTAACACAGTTTTTTTTTTTTTAAGATTTTATTTATTTATTTGACAGAGAGACACAGCAAAAGAGGGAACACAAGTAGGGGGAGTAGAAGGGGAAGAAGCAGGCTTTCCGCCAAGCAGGAAGCCCGATGTGGGGCTTGATCTCAGGAACCTGGGATCATGACCTTAGCATACGGCAGATGTTTAACAACTGAGCCACCCAGGTGTCCCACTTCCTCCAGTTTCTTTTCTTTCTTTCTTTTTGTTTAAAGATTTTATTTCTTTATTTGACACAAGGGAGAGATCACAAGTAGGCAGAGAGGCAGGCAGAGAGAGAGGAGGACCCTGGGATCATGACCCGAGCCGAAGGCAGAGGCTTTAACCCCCTGAGCCACTCAGGCACCCCTTCCTCCAGTTTCTAATAATATTTTCCCCTTTTCCTTTTGAAACTTTACTGACAGTCTCTTCAAAGTCCAGATTTCTCCTAACAGCCTGCTCAAAGCAAGTTAGGCTTTTTCTAATGTGCTCCTCAAAACCTTTCCAGACTTTGCTCACCACTATGATTCCAAAGCCTCTCTCATACCTTTAAATTATGCCCCTCCCCATTTCCAGGTACCCAAAATCTGTATTAGTTATTTATTTCTGCATAACAAATTACCTCAAAACATAGTGGCTTAAAACAAAATTTATTACTTTCTCTTTTGGTGGGGCAGGAACTCAGACATAGTTTTGTTGATCCCCTGGCTCAGGGCCTATTGCATGAGGCTATGTTCTCATCTGAAGGCTTGACAAAGGAAAGATCCACATCCAAGTTTATTCAAGTAGCTGTCGATGGGATTCAGTTCCTCATTGGTTGTTGGACTGAGGACCTCGGTTCATCTCCAGCTGTTGGCTGGCAGTCACCCCCAGTTCCTTGTCACGTGGGTCTCTGCATAGGACAACTCACAACATAACACCTCACATCATCAGAGCAGGCCAAGAGAGCAGGGCAAGAGAGAGAGTGAATTCGAGCAAGACAGAAGTTACATTCTTTTGTAACCTAAGCTGGGAAGTGACATTCTATCACTTTTGCTGTATTCTATTTGTTTTTTGTTTTGGTTTTTTTAGTAGGGGAGGGGAGAGAGAGAGAGAATCCCAAGCAGGCTCCATGCTGGGCACGGAGCCTAAGGCCAGGCTAGATCTCTCAACCCTGAGATTATGACCTGAGCCAAAATCAAGAGTCAGATGCTTAACCAACTGAGCCACCCAGGTGCCCCACTGTAGTCTAATTGTTAGAATCAAGTGATGGGTTTAGCCCATGGTCAGTGGGAGGTTAACACACAGGACATGAATACCAGGAGATGGGGATTGGGAGCCATGTCAGAAACTGCCAACTACACATTCTTGAAATTCTCTTCTGTGGATTTATAAGCACCATACCTGCTAAGTCCTCCATGTTTCAGCCTTCAGAGATGTTGCTGGATCTCAGCAAAACTTCTCTCTGACTGGGCTTAATCTTATTTCTACTGGTGACTCTGGGATTCACTCCATTAGAAGTATTTAAGGGGTAGCAATCTGGCTAGATGATGAGGCAAGATTTATGAAAGATACAAGAATAATATAGTGAAGGGACGCCTGGGTGGCTCAGTTGGTTGGACGACTGCCTTCGGCTCAGGTCATGATCCCGGAGTCTCGGTATCAAGTCCCGCATCGGGCTCCCAGTTCCACAGGGAGTCTGCTTCTCCCTCTGGCCTTCTCCTCGCTCATGCTCTCTGTCACTCTCTCTCAAATAAATAAATAAATAAAATCTTTTTAAAAAAAGAATAATATAGTGAATAACCATATAATCATTGCCCAGCTTAAGAAATAAAACAATATTAAAAAAAAAAAAAGAATGGGCCACTTGGGTGGCTCAGTCATTAAGCGTCTGCCTTCGGCTCAGGTCATGATCCCATGGTCCTGGGTTTGAGCCCCACATCAGGATTCCTGTTCAGCGGGGAGTCTGCTTCTCCCTCTCCCACTGCCCCTGCTTGTGTTCCCTCTCTTGCTGTCTCTCTCTCTCTCTGTGTCAAATAAATAAATAAAATATTAAAAAAAGAGAGAAAACAATGCTAATTGAGCTGAAGCCCCTGGGTCCACCTTAGGCCCACTTATATCCCTATTCTACTCTTTAGAGGCAACTGCTGCTCTGGGTTTGGTGTTGATTGCTATTATGCATTATATATATATATATCTTCCTAAGTCATATTTACTATTATTTTGCATGTTCAATCGCTATGCAAACATAATCATGTTATATGTATTTTTCTGCAACTTGCTTTTTTTTTAATATTTTATTTATTTGACAGAGAGAAATCACAACTCGGCAGAGAGGCAGGCAGAGAGAGAGGAGGAAGCAGGCTCCCCGCGGAGCAGAGAGCCCAATGTGGGGCTGGATCCCAGGACCCTGGGATCATGACCTGAGCCGAAGGCAGAGGCTTTAACCCACTGAGCCACCCAGGCGCCCCTGCAATTTGCTTTTTTGACTCACAATATGTTTGAGAGATTTATCTATATTAACACACAAGGCTCTGGTTGATTCCTTTCCACTGCTGCATGGTATTCCATTGTGTAAGTGTACCACAATGTATGCTCTGAAAGAACAGTTAGTCTGTTTCCAGTGAGTCCTCTCATAAACAATGCATGACGGATATTCTTGTATGTGCCTATCAGGACATGTGTGGCAGAGTTTCTCTAGAATATGTACCAGGAATAGAATGAAGAAGATGCACATCTTCAATTTTCCTGGATAATAACAACTAGCTCCTCAAAGTGGTTTATCCCAGTGTATGTTCCAGCCAACCATGCCTAAGGGTTTAATCTGCTCATGCCCTCAATGTTTGAGGTGTCGGGCATTGAACGGTTTGCTATTCTGAGAGATGTGAAATGAAATCTCATTCTGTTGCCAGAATGCATCATAGACTAGAGAGTCTTAAAGGACCTCCCACAAAAACCATTATATGTGTTGTTTTGCTGAGTTTGCCAGAAATAAGAGCAACCTTCAAAGGGGAAGAGTCCTATGAGGTAGAGTTGCTTGGACAGTAAATGCTTACAGAAGCCCGGAAGTTGGGAGATTGAGTCTTGGGCCCTCAGCGAAAAGGGTGGGGATAGGGAGCTAAGCCTGAAACTCTGGTGGGGAGGGGTGCAAAGGGGGCTGAGGTGGTCCCAGGCGACTGGCTCTGCAGAAAGATATGCAAATCTGTTTGGAGGAAACCATACCCAATGTAAAGTCTTGGGATTTCCCCAGATTAAGATAACCCGAACATAAGCTAATGATCTGTTATCACCATAGAAACACAAAAATGAGAAAGTGACAAGGGTTGGTCAATAACAAGGCAGTTTTTCAAGTAAACTAAGTAGAATGTTTAGAAATTAAAAATACAATTGTTGAAACAAAACATCAACAGACCAAGCTCTCTCATGAATAGAGACATAAAAATCCTTAGCAAATATTAGAATTTAGCAATATATAAAATTATATCCCATGAGCAAGTGGAGTTGCAGGGATGCAAGGCTGGTTCAATATTCAAAAATCAAACACTGGTATCCACCATATCCACAGACTAAAGAAGAAACATCATGTGGGCATATCAATTGATGCAGGAGATGTATTTAACAAAATTCAACACCTGTTCAGAAAACTAGAATAAGGCGGAGATGAATCTTTAGAGAACTATGATAGTGAAAAAACATTGATTCAAAAAGATTACACACTGTGTGATATCATTTATATAATCTTAAAATGACACAATTTTAGACATGGGGGATAGTGATTAGGAATTAGAGATTGTCAGGGGCTAAGGAGGGGGTAGAGGTGAGAGGGGAGTAGGTAGGGGTTTAATAGAGCCACCAAGGGGGGCGCCTGGGTGGCTCAGTGGGTTAAAGCCTCTGCCTTCGGCTCAGGTCATGATCCCAGGGTTCTGGGATCGAGCCCTGCGTCGGGCTCTCTGCTCTGCGGACAGCCTGCTTCCTCCTCTCTCTCTCTGCCTGCCTCTCTGCCTGCTTGTGATCTCTGTCTGTCAAATAAATAAATAAAATCTTAAAAAAGAAAAATTTTTTTTAAATAAAAAAAAAATAGAGCCACCAAGGGATCCTTGTGTCATGGAAATGTTCTATATCTTGACTGTATGGATGCCCATATCCTGGTTACGATACTGAACTCCAGGTTTTTTTGTGTTTTTTGTTTTTAAGATTTATTTATTTATTGGACAGTCAGAGATCACAAGTAGGCAGAGAGGCAGGCAGAGAGAGAGGGGGAAGCAGGCTCCCCACTGAGCAGAGAGCCCAATGCAGGGTTCCATCCCAGGACCCTGAGATCACAACCTGAGCTGAAGGCAGAGGCATAACCCACTGAGCCACCCAGGCGCCCCAAGGTTTGTTTTTTTTTTAATTGAAGTATAATTGATGCACAGTGTTACACTAGTTTCAAGTATACAACATAATAACAGAACAACTCCAGAGAAGTTTATACCTTATGCAACGCTCACCATGCGTGTGGCTACAGTCTGACACCATGCAATGCTGTTACATCAATGACTACATTCTCTGTGCTCCACCTTTCATCCTCACGACTTAATTCATTCCATAACTGGAAGCCTGTACCCTCGACACCCCTTCACCCATTTTACCCATCCCCCATCCCTTTCCCCTCTGGCAACCAGCAGTTTGTTCTCTTATTAATGGTCATGTTTAAGGGGGCGCCTGGGTGGCTCAGTGGGTTAAAGCCCCTGTCTTCAGCTCAGGTCATGACCCCAGGGTCCTGGGATCGAGCCCCGCATCGGGCTCTCCACTCAGCGGGGAGCCTGCTCCCTGCACCCCACCGCCTGCCTCTCTGCCTACTTGTGATCTCTGTCTGTCAAATAAATAAATAAAGTCTTTTTTTTAAAAAACGGTCATGTTTCTGGGGGCCCTAGGGTGGATCAGTTAGTTAGGCGTCCTACTCTTGATTTTGGTTCAGGTCATGATCTCAGGGTTGTGAGATGAAGCCTCATATAGGTGCTGTAGTGGGAGTGGAACCTGCTTAAGATTCTCTCTCTCCCTCTCCCTCTGCCCTGCCCCCTTAAAAAAATGGTGTTTCTGGATTTGTTTGTTCAGATTGCTCATTTGGTTGTTTCAGATTCCACATGTAAGTGAAATCATGGTATTTTTCTTTGACTTATTTCACTTAGCATAATTACCCTCTAGGTACATTCATGTTGTTGATACTATACTGTAGTTTTGCAAGATATTATCATTGGGGGAACTGGGTAAAGAGGACATGGGACCATTTCTTAAAACTACATGGGAATCGGGGCACCTGGGTGGCTCAGTGGGTTAAGGCCTCTGCCTTTGGCTCAGGTCATGATCTCAGGGTCCTGGGATCGAGTCCCACATCGGGCTCTCTGCTCAGCGGAGAGCCTGCTTCCCTTCCTCTCTCTCTGCCTGCCTCTCTTGTGATTTCTATCTGTCAAATAAATAAAATCTTTAAAAAAAAAAAAAAACTACATGGGAAGCTGCAATTGTCTCAAAATAAAAAGTGAAAAGAAAAAAAAAAAAACCCTAAGCTTTAACAAAAGGGCTAAACAGGTTACACAAAAATGAAGAGAAAAATGATCCAGAACGGAAAGAGAGAGGCAAGGAGGTGGAAAATACAAAGAGACAGTTACAAAACAAGAAGGATGGAATGGGAAGGTCCAGCATACGCCTGTCAGAACTCCAGGAGGAGAGACTGGAGAGTTAGGAAGGGAGGCATCTTTGAAGAATGGTTGAGAAGGTGCTAGCACTGACGACAGACCAGAGTCACAGCTGCGGGAAGTAAGACAAATGAAAAGAAGGCAACACCTAGACACAGTGCGGGGAAACCGCAGAAATCCTAAGACTGAGCTTATCTAAGATGATCTTTTTAAAGACCACAGAAAATAGGTTGCCTACAAAGAAACTACAATTAAACAGGCAGCAGATTTCTCAAAGCAATTTTGGAACCCAGAAGATGATCTAATATCTTTTCCTTAACAATGTAAGTGATTGCCACTTTCTTTTCTTTTCTTTTTTTATTTTTTTTAAAGATTTTATTTATTTATTTGACAGAGAGAGACGATGAGAGAGGGAACACAAGCAGGGCAAGTGGGAAAGGGAGAAGCAGGCTTCCCACAGAGCAGAGAGCCCGACATGGGGCTGGATCCCAGGACTCTGGGATCATGATCTGAGCCGAAGGCAGATGCTTAAGGACTGAGCCACCCAGGCGTCCCAGGGTTCACTCTTGATGGTGAATATTCTATTCGTTTTGACAAGTGCAATGACATGTATCCGCCATTGTCGTGTACAGAGTAGTTTCACTGCCCTAAAAATCCTCTGCTCCGCTGTTCATCTCTCTCTCCCCCAACCCCTAGCAACCACTGATTTCTTTATTGTCTTCATAGCTTTGCCTTTTTCAGAATGTCAGATAGCCGGAATCACACAGTATATGGCCTTTTCAGATTGGCTTCTTTCACTTAGGAATAAATGTTTCAGTTTCCCCTATGTCTTTTCATGGGTTGATAACTCATTTCTTTTTGGCACTGAATAATATTCTACTGTCTGGATGCACCACGGTTTGTTTGTCCATTCACTTACTAAAGGGCATCATCTTTGTTTCCCAGTTTGGACAATTATGAATAAAGCTGTTATATACATCCTTGTCCAGGTTCTTGTGGGGACACAAGTTTTGAATTCATTTGGGTAAATACGAAGGAATTCAATTGCTGGATTGATATCTTTTTGTAAGCAGCTTTATTGAAATATAATTCACATGCCATATGAGTCACCCATTTAAAGTACACAGTTTAATGTTGCTAAATAGTTATGGAGTTGTGCAACTATCAGCACGATTTTAGAACATTTTTGTCCCCCCAAAAAGGAACCCCATATCCAGTAGCTGTCACTCCCCATTCTTCCCTCTCCTCCCCCAGCCCTGAGTAATCACAAATCTGCTTCCTGTCTCTGTGGATTTTCCTCTTCTGATTATTTCATATAAATGGAATCATACTAGAATGTGGTCCTCAAGTCTGACTTCTTTCAGTTAGCCTGTTTTCGGGGTTTATCCGTGTTGCAGTAGGGATCAATACTTCACCCCTCACTTTCTTTGCTTCTGCTTTCTTTTCTGCTGAATGACATTCCATTGTATGGATATACCACATTTTGTTTATCCATTCAAAGGTTGATGAACACTTACCTTGTTTCCACTTTTTGGCTGTTTCTAATAATGGTACTATGAACATTCACATACAAGTTTTCATATGGACATGTTTTATTTTCTCCTGAATATATATCTAGGAGTGGAATTGCTGGCCTGTATAACTCTATGTTGAAATTTTTAAAATTTATT
Source organism: Meles meles (assembly GCF_922984935.1). Lineage (NCBI taxonomy): Eukaryota > Metazoa > Chordata > Mammalia > Carnivora > Mustelidae > Meles > Meles meles. The sequence goes on along the minus strand of NC_060080.1, from coordinate 40,712,554 downwards.
TTTTATTTTATTTATTTATTTGATAGAGTGAGAGCTCAGCAGGAGGGAGAGGGAGAAACAGGCTCCTCATTGAGCAGGGAGCCTGTTGCAGGACTTGATCTCGGGACCTTGGGATCATGACCTGAGCCAAAGGCAGGTGCTTAACTGACTGAGTCACCCAGGTGTCCTGGTATTTCGTTTTTATTAATGGTATTTTATTTTGTTTAATTTGTGTTTCTGATTTCTAGTGAGAAACTTTTCATAGATTTGTGAGTTATTCAGGATTCCTATTTATATATTTTGCCCATTCAGCATCCCCTTCCCCTTATTGATGGTTAAGAAAGAGTTCCTTACATGGTCTCCCTATAATCTTTTATTAGCATATGTGCTGTAAATATATCCTTCCTTTCTGATATTCAACCAAAGATGCTATTGGGTCAAATGTTTTTTAAAAAAAATTTTTTTTTTTTTTTATTTGACAGAGAGAGCGAGACAGCGAGAGAGGGAACACAAGCAGGGGGAGTGGGAGAGGGAGAAGGAGGCTTCCCACAGAGCAGAGAGCCTGATCCAAGACCCTGGGATCACGACCTGAGCCAAAGGCAGATGCTCAACAGCTGAGCCACCCAGGCACCCAAACATTTTTCTTTTTTAAGTCATCTCTGCACCCAACATGGGGCTCGAACTCACAACACGAAGATCAAGAGTCACATATTCATTCTACTGACTGAGCCAGCCGGGTGACCCAGGTCAGACATTTTTGGAATTACCTTTGGAGGTTATGGATTTTTTTTTTTAAGTTTTTATTTATTTATTTGAGAGAGAGAGCGAGTACCAGCACAAGCAGGGGAAGCAGCAGACAGAGGGAGAAGCAGTGTCCCTGCTGAGCAAGGAACCAAAGGTGGGACTCAATCCCAGGACCTTGAGATCATGACCTGAGCTGAAGGCGGTTGCTTTCCCAGCTGAACCGCCCAGGCGTCCCTAATATGCATTACCCTGCTATCTAACATTACTTTTTGTATTCGTCTCATTCTTTCTCTCTTTTTAAATTTATTTTTTAAGTTTTTTTTGTTTTTTGTTTTTTTTTTTAAAGATTTATTTATTTGACAGAGAGAGATCACGAGTAAGCAGAGAGGCAGGCAGAGAGAGAGAGGGGGAAACAGGCTCCCCGCTGAGCAGAGAGCCCGATGCGGGGCTTGATCCCAGGACCCTAGGACCATGACCTGAGCCGAAGGCAGAGGCTTTAACCCACAGAGCCACCCAGGTGCCCCAAGTTTTTTGTTGTTGTTGTTGTTTTTAAGTGATCTTTACACCCGACGTGGGGCTCGAACGCAGGACCCTAATGTCAAGAGTCACATGCTTCTTCAGCTGAGCCAGCCAGGAAACCCTGCTCATTCCTCCTCATTTGTTTTATTTTCTCTGACTCTCTGGCCAAGGTTTCCCCTACAGCTCCATACAATGCCTCTTATTAAGATTTTCCATAGGTTCACAAGCATCCTGTCCATTGTTTTCCTGGAGACCTCCATCCTACATTCCTCTGGCCTTTGTCCCCTTGCTCCGGTCTGAACTGGTTGGTTTCTAGGTGTGATGCACAGTACCTTTCTGAGAAAGGACACATTCCTTTGTGTGTTTATTTGCGGGTCAATTATTTTTTACTTTGAAAGTCTGAAAATGTCTTTATGTATATTTAATTGCCAGTGTGGCTAGGTCAAGATTTTGGGTTAAAAAGCACGGTCACTGAGAATTTTATTTTTCAATGTTCTCATTTCTTTAAAATTAAATACCATCGTATTCTAGTTTAATAAACATAGTATCCTATCTCTCTGAGAGTATTACAATTTTTTTGAGGTTTTCTCTTGTTCAGCCATCTTGAATGGAAAAGTCTGTGCCTCCCCATTAAGATTAAATTTTAAATAGGCATATTCTCTTGCTATTTAGCCTCAAGTCACCACAGTAGACACACTTGATATGATGCTCAGACTTTAGTCCCCTGAGGAGTTTCTGGAAACTGCACATAGTCTCTCTCACTCCCAGATGTGCTGATACCATGGGTCTGGAATGCAGCCCCCCAAGGCGTTCTCACCTGAGTGTCTCCCTCTGGAAGGAGTCCTGCCTCGGGGTGTCTCGGGCATTAAGTCAGACTATAGTTCTGACACCATCTCGGACTTGGAATCCACGCATCTGGGCCTCGGTTTCCTGGTCTTCAAAGCATCGGCCTTCTTTACCCCATGATATGTGCACTCACAGCGATGGTGTCTGAGGAAATCTCTGTGAACCACTCAAGCCTCTCACGACATGGGGAGGCTGGTGATGATGATCTGTCTGCATTACCAGGCTGAGGTGTGTGTGATAGCCCACCGTGGGCCACCTGATGCTACTTGGCTTCCCGGCCTCCGCTTCCCCGACAATGAAATGCAGAGTCTGCCCATCAGAATCACCCAGCCGAGGGCAGTGTCCACCGCTGGGGACTTGAAGAGTGGGGCTCGAGCATCCATTGTTTCAAGACGCTTCCTGAATGAGTCTCCCGTGGAGCCCAGGCAGAGCCACAGGCTAGGTGATCTGGAAGGCCTCTGTCAAGTCTAAAAATAATCCCAGGCCTGCTGGGGATTGCCAGGCCAGAAACACAGATGGTGGTACGGATGGGCTGGGGCTAACCCAGCCGTTTTTGGCTCCCTCTTCCCTGCTCAGCTCCAGCAGGACCCTCTCCCGGGCCAACCAGGCCCTCGATCTGCCGTGGCTGGAGCAGCTCAAGCTGCAAGGGGTCACAGCTGTGCCCCTGGCAGGAGGCCCCGAGACGCTGATCCTCGCAGCCTGCAGAGACTTGGGGCAGGCAGCTGCGGGTGGGGCGGGGGTCCACTGTCTGGCGGGCCTGCTCAGCACTGAAACAGTTTGCAAAACTTGGGGAGTGAGGCCTTGCGGCTGGGAGGAGCTGCATTTTTAAAAAAACAGGTTTTGAAAAAGTTTTTGAATGCATTAAAGGAACATGTGGTCAATATAAAAAAACTTGAAAAATACAAGCAAGGGAAGAAAAAAAAAAAATCACACAAAATACTACCACCCAGAAATAAACTCTGTTAACATTTTGGAATACCTCCAAATGTCCGTACTTGCCGTGACCCTGACAGGGCTGTGCTGAGTGTTTACTCCAGGGCAGGCAAAAGCTGAGCCATGGGTGGGTTGCCTCAGGAGATCTCCACAGGACACTAGGGAGGGAATGCTCCCGTGACTCCATTCCTCCAGATGCAGAAACAGACAAGAAACCTGCCCAGGGTCACTTCTGGAAGGTTCTAGATTTCAAGCCCAAGTCTGTCTGTCCCCAACATTCTACCATTCACTTCTACCAACTGCCAAAGTTGATATGACACACACATTCTTCAAAAGAGAGAGCTCATGTCCTTTTTCCCTTTCTTATCTCCTGAGCTTTCCCCAACATCATTAAAATGCTTCTTTATATTCAGTAATAATCAAAGAAGAACAAATCAAAGGAAGACACCATTTTTCATATAACATATTGACAACATTTAAAAATGTTTCACATGTGCGTATGAGGAGTTTTTAAATGTTCAAATGCTTTGATCCAGTAATCCCATTTCTGGAAACATATCCTAAGGAAATAAAGAGGTAGGGAAGGTTTATTTACAAAATCATCCATTGCAGCATTACTTAGAGCTGTGAAAAATGTTATGGAAGGGACCCCTGAGTGGCTGTTAATTAAGCATCTGCCTTTGGCTCTGGTCATAATCTCAGAGTTGCAGGATCGAGTCCCATATGCAGCTCCTTGCTCAGCGGGGAGCCCACTTCTCCCTCTGCCTGCTGCCCCCTCTGCTTGTGCCCTCTCTTTGTCTGATAAATGAATAAGTAAAACCTTTTTTATAACACACAGGCTTCAGAAAATGATGCCAGCACTAAAAATCATAGTATAAAGTATATTTCATGGCACGTGAACAAAGCAGGGTATGATCCTGATTTGACAAGTTTGCAAAATAAATCCGTATAAATTAAAAAATTTCAGTCTTCTTGTTACCCAGTAATATATAAAGGGGGGACAGAGTGTCTCCAAATGTATAAGATATGTTTAGGATGGACCGAATTTGAATATAGCTTTAGGGGGTGTCTGGCTAGCTTAGTCAGTAGATCTTGGGGTTGTGAGTTCAGGCCCATGTTGGGCATGAGCTTACATTAAGATATATTTATTAGTGTGTGTGTGTGTGTTTATGGCATATTCACAATTCCCTTTGTGGGTATGTGGCCTGAGAGACTGTGCAGATATCAGCAGCTAAGCAAGTTCAAGGAGACGCCTGTGTGAGGGCCAGAGGGACCTGCCCCAGTAAGACCCTGAGTCGGGGCAAAAAAACTGGTTTCAGGCGCGCCTGGGTGGCTCAGTGGCTTAAAGCCTCTGCCTTCCGCTCAGGTCATGATCTCAGGGTCCTAGGATCAAGCCCCACCATCGGGCTGTCTGCTCAGCGGGGAGCCTGCTTCCTCCTCTCTCTGTCTCTGCCTGCCTCTCTGCCTACTTGTGATCTCTGTCTGTCAAATAAATAAACAAAATCTTAAAAATAAATAAATAAATAAAGCTGTTTAAAAATTTTGTGTAGGGACCTCTGGCTGGCTCAGTTGGTAGTGTTTGTGACTCTTGATCTCTTAGTTATAAGTTTGAGCCTCAGACTGGGTGTCTGTAGAGATTGCTTTAAAATATGTGTGTGCTATTGGGCACCTGGATGCCTCAGTTGGTTAAGCATCTGACCATTGATTTTTGGCTCAGGTCACAATCTCAGGGGATCTCAGGGTTGTGGGATAGAGCCCCTTATCCAGCTCCCCACTAGGCAGGGAGTCTCCTTCTCCCTCTGCATGTGTACTCTCTCTCTCAAATAAATAAATACATCTTTTTAAAAAAACCAAATTATGTAAAAAAAAAACTTTTAAAAACTAAAAATAAAAATTTTGTATAAAGAAATCAGGTAAATATTAAGCTAAGTTAACTCCTTTTTTTAAAAAATTTTCAAGGAAGTTTGTCAAAAAATTTTCTTTTTTTTTTTTTTTTTTTTTTTTTTTTAATATTTTATTTATTTGACAGAGAGAAATTACAACTAGGCAGAGAGGCAGGCAGAGAGAGAGGAGGAAGCAGGCTCCCTGAAGAGCAGAGAGCCCGATGTGGGGCTCGATCCCAGGACCCCGGGATCACGACCTGAGCCGAAGGCAGAGGCTTTAACCCACTGAGCCACCCAGGCGCCCCTGTCAAAAAATTTTCAATGGGGAAAAGACACATATACCATTTATCACACTTCACTAACATCTTCTATAGTAGAAATTTGTACTAAGACTTTAGATCTTCTAGGATAATGTATTCAAGTAAGAATCTCTTTTAAAGGAAAGAATAAGTTTTCTTTACTTAGAGTAGTGACTTGCAATGGAATTAACATCCTTTGTGGATTGGAGGAATCACATACAAAAAAGTGTGTTAATCAGTTAAGCAAAATGCATACTTTGCTGGAAAAAAAAATTCTTTACTCAAAAGAGCATCAGTGATTATTATTGGATCATTATGTCTACATTTTCCTAATCATGCTAATGTACATGAATTGTATGTACACTTTTTTATGCGGGGATTCCCTAAGATTTTAAAATCATTCCAAGAGGTGCATGGCTGCCTCAGTCAGTAGAGCAGCTGACTCTCGGTCTCAGGGTTGTGAGTTCAAGCTCCATATTGCACACAGAGCTTCCTTAAAAAAAAAATTCCAGGAGTTCCTCTGGAGCAAAAAGATTGGGAAAGACTGCACTGTAGGTGACCATTTATGCTTTCATATTTTTCCTTATGAAAATATCAGCAAATATATTTGTATATTCATCTTTCTATACTTTCTTACCCAAAAGATAGCATATTAGGCACTATTCTATGTCTTGCTTTTTTTCCATTTAGCAGTATATCTTGGAATCACTCCACAGAGGTAGACAACACCTGAGGCATCTTTTGTTTCCATACAAAATACCACAGATTGGATAGCTTATGCAACAAAACTTAATTTTCTTCCAGTTCTGGGGGCTGGAAGTCCAAGATTAAGATGTCAGCATGGTTAATTTCTGGTGAGAGCTCTCTCTCTAGCAGGTAGGTGATCTCCTGCTCGCTGTGTCCTCACATGGCAGGGAAAGAGAATTAGCTCTCTGGTGTCTCTTCTTATAAGGACACTAGTGCCGGGGCACCTGGGTGGCTCAGTCAGTTAAGCGTCTGCCTTCGACTCACTTAAGGATCCCAGGGTCCTGGGATCAAGCCCCACATCAGGCTCTCTGCTCAGCAGGGAGCATGCTTCTCCCTCTCCCTCTGACAATTCCCCTGCTTGTGCTCTCTCTCTCAAATAAATAAATAAATAAATAAGGACACTAGTACTATTATCAGGGCCCTACCCTCATGACCTCATTTAAACCTACCTCCCAAAGGTCCCATCTCCAAAAATGATTACATTGGGAGTTAAGGCTTCAAGGGGTGGATTTTGAAGGGACACAATTCAGTCCATAGAAATAGAGAATCTCATTGCTTTTTATATCTATACAGTACTTGATTGCACGAATATAACGTTCAACCAGTTCCCTATTGATAGGCTTTTGCATTGTTTCCAGTTATTTTTATTAAATAGGGTTGAAAATGCTCCTTGTCTGCATGTTGGATCATAGTTCTACCTGTGAATCTTCGGTATGGATTCCTAGAAGTAGGATTGCTAAATTGAAGGGTAAATGCATATTTAATTTTGCTAGATTTTGCCAAATTGCCTTCCATAAAGATTGTATCATTTTGCATTCCATGAGAAACATATAAGAGAGCCCAGCTCCCTACATCTCACCATCAGAGTATGTTGTCAAACTTTTGGATTTTTGCCAATCTGATAGGGAAGAAATGTTATCTCAGGGTAATTTTAATATGCACTTCTTTTATTATAAAAAAGATCGAGCATCTTTGCCATTTGCATTTCTTTTTCTATGTTCATATATTTATCTTGTTTTAAAAATCAGGAGCACTTCTTATCATATATTAGAAGTATTAGCCCTTTGTGATATAAATTGTAAATACTATTCCCAGTTTGTCAGTTTCTCTTTTGAAAATTTATGTTCTCTCCCTCTCTCTCCTGCAAAAGCATATTTATATCTATGTAGTAAAGTTTCTCATCTTTTATGTGTTTCTTCTGATTTGTAAAATTATTAATGTTTCCCCACTCCCAGGTTATAAAGGAATGCATTCTGGTTCCTTTCTAGTATTTATACATTTTTGTTTTTCACATTTAGGTCTCCTACTCATGCATCGTTTATTTTTCCAGTACATGAGAAGAATGAATCTCATGTTATCTTTTTCCATATGGGTACACAGTTGTCTCAACACCACTTATTTAAAAGTTTGTCTTTTCCCCCACTGATTTGAGATATATCCTTTCTTGTATGCCAAATTTCCTTTTACACTTAGGTCTATTTCTGGATTTTCTATTCAATTCCATTGGTCTGTCTGTCTGTTCATGTGTCAATTCTATACTGTTTTAATTATAGAGACTTTAATGTTATAATGTCTTGGAGGCTAGCCTCTTCACGTTTCTCTTTCTTAAAGAAGTATACTAGTTTTATAATATAAATATATTATATAATAAACTTGTTCAGCTCTATAAAACAAGCAAAGCCCAATGGTAATTACCACTGAAGTCATGATTAATGTGTTACAGAAGTTAGGAAGAACTGACATCTTTATGATAATACCTCCTTCTATTCAAGAGGATGGTACATCTTTCCATTTGTTTAAGCCCACTTTTGTGGCTTTAATGTGTGTTTTGTAGTTTACACTAATACAGCTTTGCACATTTCCTTTAGGTGTACACCAGATAATTTAGTTTCTTTTTGCCTTTTTTTTTTAAAGATTTTATTTATTTATTTGACAGAGAGAGAGATCACAAGTAGGCAGAGAAGCAGGCAGAAAGAGAGGGGAGGAAGCAGGCTCCCTGCGGAGCAGAGAGCCCAATGTGGGGCTCGATCCCAGGACCCTGGGATCATGACCCGAGCCGAAGGCAGAAGCTTTAACCCACTGAGCCACACAGGCGCCCCTGCCTTTTTTTTTTTTTTTTTTTAAGATTTTTTATTTATTTGTTTGAGAGAGAGAGAAGAGCATTTGAGAACACAAGTTGGAGGGGAGGGGCAGAAGGAGAGGGAGAAGCAGACTCCCAGCTGAGCAGAAGCCGGATGGGATGCTGGCTGGATCCCAGGACCCTGAAAACATGACCTGAACAAAAGGCAGACGCTTAACCGAATGAGCCACCCTATCACCCCTTTCTGCTTTTTTTTTTTTTATTTTTTTTTAAAGATTTTATTTATTTATTTGACAGAGATCACAAGTAGGCAGAGAGGCAGGCAGAGAGAGAGAGGGGAGGAAGCAGGCTCCCTGCTGAGCAGAGAGCCTGATGTGGGACTCGATCCCAAGACCCTGAGATCATGACCTGAGCTGAAGGCAGCAGCTTTAACCCACTGAGCCACCCAGGCGCCCCTCTGCTTTTATTTTTAAAGATTTTTTAAAAAGTGGTACCTGGGTGGCTCAGTGGGCTAAGTGTCTGACTTCAGCTGAGGTGATGAGCTCACAGTCCAAGGATCAAGCCCCACGCTAGACTTGGTACTGGGCAGGGAGGTCTGTCCCTTTCTCTCTCCTTCTGCCCCTCCCCTGGCTTATGCGCTCTCTCTCAAACAGATAAATTAAAAAAATTTAAAAATAAAGATTAAAAAAAATTTTTTAAGTAAACTCTCTGTCCAATGTGGAACTCAAACTTACCACCCAGAGATCAAGAGTCTCATGTTCTACCGACTGAGCCAGCCAGACGCCCCTTTGCTATTTTTAAAAGGATCTTCTCTTTCCTTATATTTTCTAGTTGCTTACTGTTTGTATATATAAAGGTTATTGATTTCTACATGTTAATTTTATATCATGTTACTTTACTAAATTTTCTTATCCTTGTGATTATTTTCCTTTCAACCCTTTTGGATGTTCCAGCTGAATAATTATATTATCTAAAAACAGAGATAAGTTTTTGTTTGTTCTTGGTGTGTATGTGTGCTGGTGTTTTCTGCAAAAGGTGTTATTGTTTCCATTTGGTCCATGGCTTGGGCAGGACTACAGGAGGTTGAAAAGCCATCTTTTCAGGGAGAGGCTCAGGCAGAAGCTGGGACACGAGGGGCTTACCAGAGGGGCCCCTCAAAGGCTGCCGGGCTCTGCAGGTTCTTAGTCTTACTTGAGGGATGAGCCTTTTGAAGAGATTCTCGCCCAGCCTAGCGTCTGGCCAGCCTGTGGAGGTGAGACACGTGGTCGCCATCTTCCTGATGAGTTTCACCTCCTCATCTAGGAAGTGGTTCTCCAGGAAGTGGAGCTCTATGTGGGCAGAAGCCAGGGCTGGCAGATGCCAAAGAGCCTGGTTCAGCTTTCCTTCCCAGGGTCTGTTGTATTCTGTGTGTCCAGGGCTTTGCCTCACTCGTCTTGAGTTGGCTTCTGCATGTCTGAAAGAGGGCCACACCCTCCAGAGACATGTAAAGCTCAAAAGAGGAGCCCAGGAGAGACAGGTGGAGGCCAGCTGGTGTGGATTAACATAGTGGTTGACAGCGGCCTCCATGTTGGTGGAATAATTCTGAATTATGAGAATTATTCTGATTAACGCATATTTGGGAGCTCAGGTGTTGGCAATAAGTGTAGCTACGCACAAAAAAATGGTGTTAGCTGGTCTGGAAGGAAGGGGATGGATGAGGAAATGGTCCTGCCGCTGGGAATGGAAAAGATATTGAAGTGTTCCAAGGTAGGAAGAAGGGGATTCCCGGGATGTGTGCCATCCAAAGAGTGTCAGAGCAAAAGACAGATGTGCTGACTGCCAGGTAAACTGCTAAATAGAGAACCTTTTCTCTCTTCTTTTTCCATTATTATATTTCTTGTCTACAATGCTTTCTCTTATGTATGTGTTGGCTAATACTTCAAAATCCTGTTAAATCATAGGTGAAGTAGTAGCACTATTCCTGACCTCAGTATTTCTGTAGTTTTTTAGTTTTTTGTTGTTGTTGTTGTTGTTGTTGTTGTTTTTGGACACACAGAGAGTGTGAAGCGAGAGAGAGAGCACAAGCAGGGGGTGTGGGAGAGGGAGAAGCAGGCTTCCCACTGGGCAGGGAGCCCGATGCAGGGCTCAATCCCAAGACCCTGGGATCATGACCTGAACGGAAGGCAGGCACTTGACGACTGAGCCACTCAGGCGCCCCAATATTTCTATATTAAGTAAGATAAGGTGCCAACTGTTGGGCAGCTAAATAGGTAAAATTAGGTTTGAATTATGCCAAGTGCCTTTTTTATATTATCTTGTGGGTCTTCCTAAAAGCAGACAAAAGATTGTGTGCAGATAATTTTGGGGGGAAGGCAATCCCAGGGAGCAAGAGTGAGGAATAAGAAAGAGAAACAGGGGAGCGCTCGAGTGGCTCAGTCTTTAAGGATCTGCCTTTGGCTCAGGTCATGATTCCAGCACGGAGGGATGGAGTCCTGAATCTGGCTCCCTGCTCAGTGGGGAGTCTGCTTCTCCCTCTCCTTCTGCTGCTCCCCCTCTTATCTCCTCCCCTCAAATAAAAAAATAAAATCTTAAAAGGAAAGAAAGAAAGAGAAATAGGGAGGGGCACCAGGCTGACTCAGTCAGTAGAGCATGCAACTCTTGATCTCAGAGGTGTAGTTCAAGTCCCACATCGGGTAAAGAGCTTACAGAAAGGAAGGTGGGGAAGAAAGGAAGGAAAAGAAAGAAAAGAAAGAGGGAAAGCCAATACAAGGATGTATTGATGAATTGACCATCAATGATAGGTAACTAGTCCTTCCTTCTGTGGGACCATCAGAGAAGCCTTATGAACTGTACCCCAGAACCATTTGCCACGTAAGGAAAGAGAGAAGCTTTTAGGTAACTAGTGCTTCCTTCTGTGGGACCTTTTGAGAAGCCTTATGAACTGTGCCCCAGAGCTGTTTGCCAGATAAGGAAAGAGAGAAGTTTTTAACCATGGGCTATTAGTCTTCACTGATGAAGATATCTCCCTTCCACTTCAGGGTTGCACGTGTTTAAGTGTTGAGAAGCTGGGGTGCCTGGATGGCTCAGTCAGTTAAGCTTCCCACTACTTTTTTTTTTTTTTTAATTTTACTTATTTGAGAGAGAGAGAGCATGAGTAGGGCAGAGAGGAGCAGAGGGAGAGTAGAAGCAGGCTCCCCACTAAGCACAGAGCCTGATGCAGGGCTGGATCCCAGGTCCCTGGGATGGATGCAGAAGAATGGAGAAGGATCCCAGGTCTCTGGGATCATGACCTGAGCCCAAGCCAGACGCTCAGCCAACTGTGTCACCCAGGTGCCCGAGCCTCTGACTCTTGATTTCAGCTCCAGTCATGGTCTCCAGGTCATGGGATGGAGTCCTGAGTCAGGCTCTGTGCTCAGCTGGGAGCCTGCTTGAGATTTTTTTCTCTCCCTCTGCCCCTCCCCCTGCTCTCCCTCTCTATCTAAAATGAATAAGTCTTTTTTTTTTTTTTAAGATTTTATTTATTTATTTGACAGAGAGAGAGATCACAAGTAGGCAGGGAGGCAGAGCAGATAGAGAGAGGAAAGCAAGCTCCCTGCTGAGCAGAGAGCCCGATTCGGGCTCTATCCCAGGACGCTGAGATCATGACCTGAGCCGAAGGCAGAGGCTTAACCCACTGAGCCACCCAGGCGCCCCTAAATAAGTCTTTTTAAAAAACCAATATAAATATGGAGAAGCATCTCATGGCACCAAGTCACAGAAGCCCTGGAGCAGATAATAATACTTATTATCTCACCATTTCTCTGGGTCAGGAGTGCAGGAGTAAATAGCCAAGTGGTTGTGGCTCAGGATCCCTCCTGAGTGTCAAGGTGTCTACAGATTCTACAGTCATTTGAAGGCTTAATTGGGGCTGGAAGATTCACTTTCAAGATGACTCATTCACAGTGCTGTTGGCTGGAAGCCCCAATTCCTCACCAAATGGGCCTCTCCATCGGTTGTGTTCTCACAACATGGCAGCTAACTTCCCTGAGAACAGGTGACCTACAAGGGGAGACACATGAGGCTCTACCTCCTGAAGCAAGGAATATGAAGGACGAATTTTATTTTATTTATTTATTTTTTAAGATGGCACCTGGGTGGCTCAGTCCATTAAGAGTCTGTTGCCTTTGGCTCAGGTCATGATCCTACAGTCCTGGGATGGAGTCCCACATTGGGCTCCTTATTCAGTAGGGAGCCTGCTTCTTCCTCTCTCTCTGCCTGCTGCTCCCCCTGCTTGTGGACTCACAGTCAAATAAGTAAATAAAATAAAATAAAGAGAAGATTTGATTTTTGAGTAATCTCTACACCTAATGTGGAGCTCAAACTTACAACCTCCAGATCAAGAGTTGCATACTCTGTTGAATTTGTGGACATCTTTTAAATTCAGCACACCATCATAATATAGTCCCAATAGATTTGGATTACCTAAACAGCTGGAAGAACTTCGCCTTGTCCACTGTGACAACATATCAGGTTAATTGGACTGTGAGTGGAAGAAATGGCAAGTCTATTGTCCAGGCTTTCCAAAGAAGGGGGCTTAAATCCTTGGGAGATTCTGGGGCTGCCCACATTAGTATGGTGTTTAGGGATTCCCTGATAAGGAAGCACAAAACTTTGGTGGCCTCTCTGCGTTTTGAAGACGCAATGTGTCATACTGGGGAGAACTGCTCTGAACTGCTTCTTGGCTCCCATGGAAGACTGACATCAAGTAGGGCTCAGGGCAAGAAAAGGTTCTCCACCTGATTTCCATGACATCACAAGCAACCCTGCCCCTTGGATCATATAATCCAGGAGACTGTGTGACAGTAGAGGTTTCTATGGTGAAAAAAGACCTGTGAGGAGTGTATGGCCAGTCCAAGACCATAAACAGCTCCTGGAATGCTCCGGGGCTACGACAGACAGAGAAGGAGCATATGATAATGAGACATCAAGGGACCACGTGGCCAGAAGGAGCTGGTCTCTGTCAGACCTACCAAGTCATAAGGTTGAGTGAGCCCAGCAACAATCCGTTAATAATTGTAAATAGTAGGGGCACCTGGGTGGCTCAATGGGTTAAGCCTCTGCCTTCGGCTCAGGTCATGATCCCAGGGTCCTGGGATCGAGCCCCACATCGGGCTCTCTGCTCAGCGGGGAGCCTGCTTCTCTCTCTCTCTCTGTGCCTGACTCTCTGCCTACTTGTGATCTCTGTCTGTCAAATAAATAAATAAAAATCTTTAAAAAAAAATTGTAAATAGTACATATATCACGTGGGGCCAGAGGCCAAAGTCAGCTACCCCAGCAAGCAGACCACAGTGTCATCCTTCACTGATGACTGACACCTGTTCCTGAGATTATAAGCTGACAGAAGCACAAGATTAAGGCTGATTCTTGGGTGAATTGCCTTGATATGTGGGTATAAGCCAAAGTGGACTGCTGATATGGTGCGGTCTCACTCAGGAGTGACCCTGAAAAATATCTGGGGGAGATCCTTCCCTTGGTGAGAACTAGTCATCGGTTCGTGTGCAAAGAGAAGTGACCGAAGGTAAAAATGTACACAGAGTTGAGGGCAGGGTCAAAGGGCTTGCCTTGATCAGCATCCTGAAAAGAAACTGGGGACAAGGTCTTGGAAAGAAGTGAGTAGCTCGGTAGTCTGCGAACATTTTTTTTTTTTTAAAGATCTTATTTATTTACTTGACAGACAGAGATCACAAGTAGGCAGAAAGACAGGCAGAGAGAGAGGGGAAGCAGGCTCCCCACCGAGCAGAGAGCCGGATGCAGGGCTTGATCCCAGGACTCTGGGATCATGACCTGAGCCAAAGGCAAAGGCTTTAACCCACTGAGCCACCCAGGTGCCCCAGTCTGCAAACTTTTTAGGTCAAGAATCAGAGCAACTGTTTTAGACTTACAGGCCATATCGTTGCTGTTGTGAATACTCAGCTTGGCTGCTGTGCGAAAACAGCCATCAACAACACTACGTAAATAAATGACCATGGTTTTGTTCTCATAAAACTTAATTTGCAAACAGGCACTGGGGGGGATTTGGTCTGTGGGCGTTAAGTTTGCCAGCGCCTCCTATGGATGGACCCAAGGAAGTGGGTAAAAGTGTGAATATTTTTGTATTGTGTTTATTTCGTAGACCACAAAAGAGCATCTACCCACAGAAGAGCCACCAGACAACCAAACAGACAAGTGACTCAGGCAGGTTGATGTCAGCCAACCCGTGTCATCATCCACCGCAGTGCTGACACTGTGGGCTCAGGAACGGAATGGTCATTGTGGCAGGTTTGGAGACTAGGAATGGGCCCCAGGGCAGGAGCGCCCACCCACCAGGTCTGCTCTAGCTGCTGCTGCTGTGCAGTGCCCAGCCTGCCAGCGACAGAGGCCCATGCTGGGTCCCGCATAGAGGGCCATTCCTCAAGGAAGCCAGACAGCCACTTGGTGCCAAGCTGAGTACTGAGCCCCTCTGAAAGGACTCTTGCTTGCTCTTGGCTGGAAGTAATACACGTTGTGGATATAGTCTTGCTGGCTTTTCTGCCTGCAGTGCCCTAGGGAACACCCTGTCTCAGGACTTATGCAATGATCTACCGGTAGGGAATTAATTCTGCATAACAAGAAACCCGATTTACCGCAAGGAAGATACGGCAAGGACCACCTGATCAGGAGATCTACTGATCCTATCACATACCAGTTCGCTCAAAAGCTTCTGGACTAATAAAGTGATGGAAGAGCCTTTTGAAGGTTTAGCTGAGGAACTAATTTAGCGGTGATACTCAGTAAGAATGGGACGCCATCCTCCCGCCATCCTCCCGGATGCAATATACACCTTGAGTCAATGACCATTATATGGTATAGTGTCCAAAGAGATAGACTACATGAGTTAGGAAGCCAAGGAAGAGAAGTAGGAGTGGCTCCACTTCCATCATTTCCACTGACCCACCTGGGAAATTTGAGCGTCCTAGCTCCACAATTTTAAGTTCTGGAGCTCCTGGTTCCCAGAGTAGAATGCTTCCTCTACAGTTCAGAGTGTCCCCTAAAGCTACTGCCGGGCACTTTGGGTTTCTGGTGACAAGACTAGCAAGAAAGGAAAGAAAGAACCCTATTGTCATGGGTAATTAATTGACTGTGATCCTCAGGAGATAGAATTGCTGTTACTCAATCCAGGTAGGAAAGAATGCACTTTGCACCCAAGTGATTCACTGAAAAATCTTTTGCTACATCCTGCTCCATATTTAGGGTAAATGGACAAAGGGAGCAGCTGCAGTGTAAGAAAAGTGTGGTGATTGTGGGCTCAGACTGCTCCAGTGCTGAGGGTGTGGGCCATCCATCAGAGAAGCCACCTAGATGGAAGGTGAGAGAAATCTGGAACTCTCCACCAGAATGTGTGTCGGGGAGGGACATTGCAACGTGAAATGAGCTGAAGTAGTGAGCGCTGAAGTTTACCCTGCTACCCTTTCTCACAAAAGTTTTCCCAGGAAATGAGATCATTCCGAACCCTCGAGCTGTTCCCAGATGAAGTGAACAGACTATAGAAAGGAAGCAGATCCAAATGGTGCAAGGGACAGATGGTCGTGGCCGCTGTGGTGAGCCGCAGAGAATTCCCCTTTAGCACCGAGATCCTCATTTCCTCAGCCACCAGGACTCTTGGTGGCCAATGGCTCACCACTGAATCTTTCCCTAGAAACCGTTTTGGGCAAAGGAGAGTTGGCTTGCCCAAGAGTATGCCCCGACCTCTGGTGGCAGCCCTTATCCAAGGACTAGTCAGTGTATGAGAACAAAGGTCTGGCCCATTGCCTCCATTTGGGGCAAATCGAAAGGACTATTCCAGCTCTAGAGCTCTCTGTGGGATTGACTGAGTCGTCCGTTGCAACTGCTTTGCAGTTCAACTCTTCCATCGAACTTAACCTTGCCTCCCTCCCTTATTTGCAGATGTTGGTCCTGAGATGATTCCCTAATAAACCTGCACACAAATCTCATCAGATTCCGTGTCTTCTCTTCTAGCTCTCATTTTCCCACTCTTCCCTTACAGCTGTGATACAGGGCATGTGACCTAGACTTTGACAAACGGACACAGTCACCTTGGACTTTGAATCAGGGGTTAATAATGCTAAGAAGTGGGCCCCTGGGCAGCTCAGTCGGTTCAATGTCAGCCTTCGGCTCAGGTCATGATCCCAGGGTCCTGGGATCGAGCCCCACATTGGGCTCCCTGCTCAGTGGAGAGCCTGCTTCTCCCTCTCCTTCTGCTGCTCCCCCTGCTTGTGCTCTCTCTCTCTCTGCCGAATAAATAAATAAATAAAATATTAAAGAATAATAATAATAATGCAAAGAAGCAGAGTCATGGCACGTGCTTTTTGGTGCGTTGGTAGCTGCAGCTTGGCGGCGCACCCAGGGGGAACAGGGAAGGAGGGCAGCAGCACCAACCAGTGCGTGAGACCAGCAACGTGCAAGGTGGAAACTGGGGTACAGTGCCAGCCATGGCAAGTGGGTCTTGCCCACATCAATTCTGCAACATGCATTTGCGTCCTTTTATATTTCACTGTGTTATCAGCATTTTATGAATTGTCTGTTTTCTATAACAAGGCACAAATTTTTTCAATATATATATTTTATGAACCTAATACACGTATACACACACGTGCACATACACACATGCAAAACGTAGCAGGTAAAAAGTTCCCTATTAGCTTATCTCCAGAAAATAGCACTGTTTACTGCTTGGTAGGTATTGCTTCAGATTTTTTATGGGACCAATATTCTTTCCATGATTTGGAAAACTGATAATAAATACCATTTAAAAACCCAAAAGATGGGGTACCTGGCTGGCTTAGTCAGTAGAGCATGTGGCCCTTGATCTCAGGATCATGAGTTCAAGCCCCATGTTGGGTGTGGAACCTTCTTTAAAAATATAAATAAGAGCGCCTGGGTGGCTCAGTGGGTTAAAGCCTCTGCCTTCGGCTCGGGTCATGATCCCGGGGTCCTGGGATCGAGCCCCGCATCCGGCTCTCTGCTCCGCAGGGAGCCTGCTTCCTCCTCTCTCTCTGCCTGCCTCTCTGCCTAGTTGTGATTTCTCTCTGTCAAATTAATAAAATATTTAAAAAAAATATATAAATAAAAGAAAAACCCAAAAGATGACAAGAGTTGGAACTGGAAAGTTTATGCCAGAATTTGGCTAATCATAGGGCTCTGGCAGGAAAAATTAACTCTCTTTACCAAAACAAGATATGCCTCACTTCAAGATACTGGAATACTTTTTCCTTTTTTTTTTTTTAAATATTTTGTTTATTAGACAGAGAGAAATCACAACTAGGCAGAGAAGCAGGCAGAGAGGGAGGAGGAAGCAGGCTCTCTGCGGAGCAGAGAGCCCGATGTAGGGCTGGATCCCAGGACCCTGGGATCATGACCCGAGCCGAAGGCAGAGGCTTTAACCCACTGAGCCACCCAGGCGCCTCACTTTTTCCTTTTTTTAAACAATTTTGTTTTGGGGATGCCTGGGTGGCACAGTCGATTAAGCATCTGACTCTTGATTTCAGCTCAGGTTGTGATCTTGGTGTGGTGAGATCAAGACCCACATTGGGCTCCATGCTCAGCACGGAGTCTGCTTGAGACACTCTCTCCTTTCTCTCTGGCCCTCCCTGCTGCTCTTTCTCAAAAATAAATAAATCTTTAAAAAGAGAAAGAAAGAAAGAAAGAGTTCTTAAGTAATCTCTACACCAGGGAGGGACTGAAACTCACAACCCTGAGATCAAGTGTGGCTTGCTCTGCCCACAGCCAGGTGCCCCAATACTGGAATAATTTTGAAGCTATATTAGAGGAAAATACTAGAGTGCTACCTCCTCTTTCAAAATCAGAGAGAAAAAGAGAACAAAGTATATGTAATTTTGCTGGGAACAATAACACAAAATGATCAGAAGTTGGAAAGTCTGTAGTAAATTGAGAAAGGAAAGTGAACTTATTAGAAGAAAACACAGAAACATAAAATTTATGCTGAAAAATTGTCACCCCCCCATACCTCATCTTTCATATTTCCCCAATTGGAAATGAGGCCAAAAGTGTCCTTGATAGCTGATTTGGCTGTATAATCAGGAGCAGATAGAGCAACCCATGGCTCTGTTTCCTTGTTTCATAGATGAGGAAACCAAAGCTTCAGGATGTGAACTTGACCTTTCCAGAGTCCCATTGTAATGATCAGAACCCTAATGCAAACCAAAATACTCATGACTTTGGCTTTTGCATGGTTCTTCATCTTGGGAACAGCAGAAAAGATGGGTTTCTTGCACAACTTTATTTATTACATCCAAAGAATGCTTAATAATCATTTATTGGGATGATTCAGTGGGATTTTTACACATGGGAAAATTCTTAGAACTCATGGAATGAGTAGGCTGTGTCCTCTCGCTCAAATCTTAGCTCTCCCAGAAAATGATTTAATTCCATATTTACAAAAAGACTAAATGACAGAGCTGGGAAAATTCATTATAAACCACAGCAGATCCATCATGAACACCCTATAGCAATATAGCAACGTGAACAGTGCTTCAAACACATACTTCTTTTTTTTTTTTTTAAAGATTTTATTTATTTATTAGAGAGAGAGAGAGAGCACACACAAGCAGGCAGAGTGGGAGAGAGAAGCAGGCTCCCTGCCGAGCAAGGAGCCTGATGCGGGACTCCACCCCAGGACCCTGGGATCATGACCTGAGCAGAAGGCAGTGGCTTAACTGACTGAGCCACACAGGTGTCCCTCAAACACATACTTTTTTTTTTTTAAAGATATTATTTATTTATTTGACAGAGAGAGATCACAAGTAGGCAGAGAGGCAGGCAGAGAGAGAGAAGGAAGCAGGCTCCCCGCCGAGCAGAGAGCTCGATGTGGGGCTTGATCCCAGGACCCTGGGATCATGACCTGAGCGGAAGGCAGAGGCTTAACCCACTGAGCCACCCAGGCGCCCTCAAACACATACTTCTATATTAAGCTGGTGCTACATGCCAGGCAACTTTTGGACCACCTGCAAGGAATAATCATTCCTTCAGAAATAGTAAACCAAAAAATACAATCAGGGGAAAAATGTGTTCAGGTAATGAATGGTTTGTAAAAAGAATCCAAAAACAGAAAGTAAATATTTTTTGCCAAGTACTTGCTGGTCAATAATATAATGAGTACTACAGGCTATAAACACCTCATTCTTTCCACAAGCTTTGTGAATTTGTCTGAGTGATATACATGGCACTTGAAACACTCATCTCTGCTTTGTACGGTAGAGAGTAGTGGTGTGAAGCCATGAGAACACCACATATAATCTTTGCCACAAGTACTAAATTCTGACATTGTAGCTTAAAGCAGCCATAGGCGATACGGTACTTAGCATGACTATGTTCCATTAAAACTTTATTTATCAACACTGAGATTTGAATTTGGTATAATTTTCATGTCACAAACTGTTACCCTTCTTTGATTTATTTGGGGAACCATTTAAAAAAATGTAAGAAATATTCTTAGTTCACAAGCCCTATGGGAACAGGGAAGAGGCTTGAGTTTGTCTGCTCTAGATAGTCGCTTCTTGTTTGCCCTCTTTGCCCAATGTTGCAAATCACCAAATGCTCTGAGGAGATCAAATAGGAGTCAGTATAAATCTCAGTGAACTTCCCTTCTCTTTGGTATCTTGACTTCTTAAGTCCTGGCTGATTTGATGCACTCTGATGCCTTCAAATCAGCTGGGTTTTGTTGTCATTTTATTTTAGTATTTTACCCAACATTTATAGTGGTTCTTGATGGAAAAGTCAACCTGACATTAATATTCCATTAGAATGGGAAGCAGAAGTCTATATGCATTTTATTTATTTATTTACTTATTATTTTTTTAATAGGCTCCATGCTGGGCATGGAGTCCAACTCTGGGCTTGAACTCAGGACCCTGAGATCAAGATTTGGTACACTTAACCCACTGAGCCACCCAAGCCCTCCGGAAGTCTAGATACATTAATTTTAATCTGCTACTTTCACTATCATGGGCCTCTTTTCACACGGACAAACATATTTTCACAACGTCATAGCATTCCATCCAATGAATGCATCATGATTTTATTTAACGATTCCATATCTGGAGACAATGAGATTGTTTCCAGCTTTTCACTGTAATGAACACACTTGTACAGATTTAATTGCGTGCCTGGTTATTTTCTTGGTATAAAATCCTAAAAGTGTATAGGTGAGTCAAAGGTGTATACATTTCAAGGTTTTTCATAGCTATTGCCAAACTTCCTTTCAGAAATGTTACACATAGCCATGCCCAGCAGCTCTATGTTTCCCAGCAGGGGGACTAGTGCTGGGTGTAATTTTTTCTGCCTTTGCCAATCTGATAGGTGAAAAATGGCACCTCTGTGCTGTTTTCAGTTTGCATTTCTTCCAGGGCAGTAGGTGTGGCTGGCAGATAATGGCTTCCTCCCAAAGATATGTCCCTGTACTAATCCCTGGAACCTGTGGATGTTACCTTATAAGGAAAAGGGGTCTTTGCAGATGTGATTAAGTTAAGGAAGTTGAGTGGGGGGAGATTATCCAAGATTATCTTGGTGGGCTCTAAATGACATCACATGTGTCCTTCCTTCTAAGAAAGAAGCAGAGAGAGAGATGGGACAGGCAGAGAAGGAGGCCGTGTGACCACAGAGGCAGATACCAGAGTGACGAGATCTCATAGAAGGCAGGCAGCCGCCAGAAGCTAGAAGAGGCAAGGACTATATTCTCCCTACAGCCTCAGGAGGGAATTTGGCCCTGCCAACACATTGATTTTGATTTAGTGAAACTCATTTTGGACTTCCGGCCTCCCCATCAGTGAGAAAATGCCTTTCCAGTGTTTTAAGCCACCAAGTTTGGGATAATTTGTTACAGTAACCATGGGAAACTAACACAACAGGGTTTTCATATGTCTGTGGGCCACATAAAAAAATTTCTTTCAGAAACTTATAAAAATGAAGTATCACCCAACAATATGAACGGTATAATTCTGTTTATGTGGAGGTAAATCTGAACTTTGTATATGTGTTTACACATGCCTGGGAAAATGTGTGGAAGGATACACCCGACCACTAAGAGTGTCTCACTGGAGTGAGGTGTGACAAGTGGGAAGGACTTTTACCTTTTACTCAAGATGCTATTCCAGGGATGCCTGGGTGGCTCAGTCTGTTAAGTGGCTGCCTTTGGCTCAGGTCATGATCTCAGGGTCCTGGGATGGAGCCTTGCATGGGGCTCCCTGCTCAGCAGAGAGCCTGCTTCTCCCTCTCCCTCCGCCTGCTGCTCTGCCTGCTTGTGCTCTCTCTCTACATCTCTGTCAAATAAATAAATAAAATCTTTATATATATATATATATATATATATATATATATGTAAAAGAAAGATGTTATTCCAGATCCATGGATATTGTTTGAAAAAGGTTTGAGGCTGTATTCATGTATTAATTGTGTGAAAAAGAGATAAGGCATCTTCGGTTGTGATAAACAGTAAAATATGTAGAAAGCAGAACAAAACAGGCTCTCTCCTCTCCCCTTCCTCAGATGTATTTATTGATAACTTGGTGAGTATCTTCACAGACTCTTCTATGCAGAAACAAATATATATATTTAAATTTTTTTTTTGGAGCGCGGGGGGGGGGGGGGGGGCGAAGAGCAGGCTTCCTGCTGAGCAGAGAGCCCAGATGGGAGGCTTGATCCCAGGACCCTGGGATCATGACTCGCTCCAAAGGCAGACGCTAAAGCACCGAGCCACCCAGGCACCCCTATGTATTTAATTTTTAAGAAACAAAATGAAAATGAAAGACTGAGGGCCGTATATACTTTCTTTAATTTAATGTTTCTCTAAAGTCATTCTAGGATCCATATGTGCTGGGGCCTTATTCTGTTGAGCTGGTCGCTGCATTAGACCCTCACTGTGAGACCCAGAACCCCTCTTCCCAACCTCCCTTCAGCTTTGAACTTCCTCGCATCTGTGACTTTGTCCGTGTGTGGGGGAATCGCTGTAGAAAACTCCCTGCCACTTGCGATGAAAATAGTTTTTAGGTATTCCCATACTGCCTTTCAGTCGCTTTTCAGATGGATGCTCTCGCCAACACTTTCCCGGTGTGGATGGCACCAGATCCACTTTTTTAAACTTTCCCGAACTGGCTGGAGAGGGATGCTATCTTAACGTAATACAAAGAGGCATTTCTTTGAGCACGAGGATGTTGGGTTATTTTTTATAGGCTCTTTGGCTTCCGAGGCAGCTCTGTGGACGGCTTCAGGGGTCACAGGCACACAATTTTCCTTCGCAACGAACCCAATCCGAATCCTTTCTGAAACGAGGACTGTGCATTATTCGTTGACTGACCTGGTCTGGAACTCTGCGGCGAAGGTGATCTTTGGGATTTCAGCGGCGGCCGACGTTGGCCACCTGAATGTGGTAAAAAGCCTCGGCTAGGGGCGGGGGGCGTTGGAACCCCGCAGGAAGGAGGAGAGGAAGGGCGCCCGGGATATTCCGGGGTGCCATAAATTTGCGCGATCCTCTGTCCTAGCATCCGGCGAGGGCAAGCCGACCGGCGGGATCCGTGCTCCGAACTCCAGGCTGCGAGTGTCCGCGGCCGGTCTGTGTGTCCGAAGCTTGCCCGCAGGGGGCAGTACCGCCCGCCAGCGCGCGGCTGCGGTGGGAGCGGGTGTGGAAGCGGTGCGGAGTTCTCGGGGTTCTTTGGAAGAAAGTTAGGGGATGCCTGGCGGTGGGGGCGGTGGGCTGGAGGGTGCAGGCGGGCCGCCGGGGGCGCAGGGGAGGGGGCCAAGGTGAGGAGGGGGGACGGAGGGCGAGGACGGTGCGCGCGGCGGGGAGGCGCAGCCCCCGGAAGGTGTGAGTGAGCGGTGTGCGAGTGTGAATGCAAGGGAGTGTGTGCGCGCCGGAGCTCTCCGGGTTCCGCGAGGCGCGCGGGTGTCAGCTTGCAGCCGGGGCTCCTCCCTCCGGCCCCCCTGCCCAGGCCGGCGATCCCTCCTTCCTCCGCCGCTCGCCCCTCCCCGGCGGGCCAGGCGCTGGGACGCCCCGGCGGAGCAGGCGGCGGCGGCGCGAGTTGGGGAGCGCTGGGCTGGGCGCTGCCTGAGGGGCCCGAGCCGAGCCGCCCCCGCCCCGGCCCCGCCGCGCCGGCCCGCTTCCCGCAGGGCCACGCCCTGTCAAACTTTGCTGCTGCGGCCGCCGCGGCGGCGAGCAGACCGGGCCGGCGAGCGGGAGGGAGAGAGGGAGGGGCGGGCGCCGGGCCGGGCCGGGCCGGGCGCGGGCGGCGAGGGGCTCGGAGAGCGGCGGCCCCGGCCCGCGCGGCCCCACCATGCCCCAGCTCGGCGGCGGCGGCGGGGGCGGCGGGGGCGGCGGCGGCGGCTCGGGCGCCGGGGCGGCCGGCGGAGGGGACGACCTCGGGGCGAACGACGAGCTGATCCCCTTCCAAGACGAGGGGGGCGAGGAACAGGAGCCGAGCAGCGACAGTGCCTCTGCGCAGCGGGACTTGGACGAGGTCAAGTCGTCCCTGGTCAACGAGTCGGAGAACCAGAGCAGCAGCTCGGACTCAGAGGTAAGGAGGCTTCCGCGGCCGACCCCCGGGGGACCCCGGCCCCGCGCCCGCTCACCCGCCCTCGCCTTTGTGTCTCCTCCGCAGGCGGAGAGGCGCCCGCAGCCCGCCCGGGACGCCTTCCAGAAGCCGCGGGACTATTTCGCCGAAGGTACGTGTGGGTCGCTGCAGCCCCCAGTCCCGGGCCCAGTTGCGCCCAGCGCCGCAGCTCAGGCCGCCCACGGTTCCCCCGGCCCTGCTGCCGTGCCCCTGCTTTCCACCCCCCGCGGCCACAACCGTCCTGGAGCGCGGTCCCCGCCCCGGGTCCCCTGCCGCCTCACCGTCCCGGGGGCCTGGGCCTCATCCCCGCCTCGGTCTTGTCCGCAGTGAGAAGGCCCCAGGACGGCGCGTTCTTTAAGGGCCCCCCGTACCCTGGGTACCCGTTCCTGATGATCCCGGACTTGAGCAGTCCGTACCTCTCCAATGGACCCTTGTCTCCCGGAGGAGCGCGCACGGTGAGTGCCTGTCCGGCCGCGCCTGGGCGGGTGGGAGGCCGGGACGGCGGGATGCGCCCCCTGGCTCGGCGATGGTGTGGGGGATGGGGCCGGCCCGGGAGGATCCCAGGCAGAACATGTTTCGGAGCTGAACTATTCTGTGGCGGCCGAGCGGTAGGCTGCGCTGGGCAGTGTCTGGATGAAAGTAAAGTTCCATTACATTTTCCCCTTCTGTTGGGGAGAGGCTTTGGGGTCCACCTCTGGGGGTCTTTCCTGGCCTCCAAAATTTCGTTGCTGGCGGTAAAGGAAAACTTGGATTTGTGCCGGCTTTTTTTGGCGCGGGGGGCGGGGGGGGCCTCGCTTTCCTTCCTGGAAATCCGTCAGCTTTCCCTGGCGGTTGGGCAGTGGGCCGGGGGAGCTGGGTTGGCGACGTTGCCCCCGATTTCAGTTTCACTGAGCGGCTGCGAGTTGGTTCCTAAGAAACCCAGGATTCGCGGCGGATTATTCACACCCCAGCCCCCCACCCCCAGCCGTGGAGCGGGGGCCTCAACTGTTCTGTGGAGCTTGGGATTTTAAACTCGCCTAGATGATTTGGAGGGTGACCCGAGGCATTCTTCAAGTTGAGGAACTTGGCTTTTTCCCTCTTTGTTGCCGGCTTTTCTCATTTAAAGCGAGCGCTGCGACACTTTAAACCTGTTAATGGGCGCGCATTGTGTGCTGCGCGCTGGCATTTAGAGCCGTGATTAAGCAAATTGACCGGGCCCCAGACGGCGTGCAAATGAGGGAGGATTCCATCGCCCCCTCCCTGGCCCTACACTCGCGCCCCCCGCGTCGCGAGGGGCGCAGCGCTGGCCTGGCAAAGGCTTTTGTGTCCCCCGAGCCGCCAACTCACCCCACTCCGGGGCCGACTGCCCAGGTGCTAGGTCCGATGGCGGATATTCGGTGAGAGCCTACCTCCTGTGACTGTGTGCCAGGCTCTTGCGCGCTGTCCCTTGGGCGCCACGCGCGCCGTGGTGGTTCTCTTTGCGTACCAGTGCCCGCCAGTTAATTCTTGATTCGGGGGCGGGAGGTGTTGGCGCCTCAGGAGCAGGTCCGACAAATTAACTTTTCGCTTAAGCTGTCCTTAAATAGTGATCGTAACTAAAGGGCCGTCTGAGAAATGCCTGGTGGGGAATGGGCGCTGCTTGCTGGCGTAGTACAGAGTCGGTAGAGAGCGGAGGCACCGTGGGCTTGGTGGAGGAGCTCTCCTGGCCGGAAGGGTTGTGGGAGTGGAGGTGGGGGGACTCTGACCTGGGGAGAGGGGCGTGGGACCACACACCTTCACCTTTCAAGCCGGGAAGCCCCCGCAGCTTTGTCCCCGCTTTGGAGCACCCCAGGAAGTCCTGAATCTAAGATGGATATGGGCATGTGACTGGTGCCTTTTCTCATTCATATTGAAAGTGGGTAAAGTAAAAGTTGAGCAAAACAAGCTGCATTCACTTTGTAGGTTTCCATTGATTCCTTTCTCTGTGCGCAGGTGTAGCTCGTTTCTGCAAGCTTTGAAAGCTCACTTTTGCTGGTGTCCCTGTCACTTTGTGAGAGGGTGATGCTCGCAAAGTTCCATTTTTCCATTTACCTTTAGATGTCTGGGAAGTAGAGTCTGGGAGGCATTAAGGTCCATGAGTCAGCACTGATCCAGGTCCTAGTGCAGATAAAGTCACCAGAAATGTCCCAAATATGACCAATCATTTCCCTGGAGCAGGCTATTCCCTTCCACCCACCTGATTCTCCTTAGGGTGTTTTATTCTTCCTTTTTGAACGGTGGCCCTGACAACTGCCTGTCTTCCTCTGTTGCTCCCCACCCCCACCCCGAGAGCCCCAGGGGGACGGTTTTTCTGATTGTGTCCATTCCCTTCTTTCTGTCAGCATCTTCTACTGTCCTTTCTTCCTTCTTCCACCTTCCATGTTCTTTTGCCTAAGGACTTCCACAGGCTGATTCTCGCTGGTACCGGGGATTCCTGATGACTAAATCCAAGCCTGCTGGGGAATTTTGGAGCCCTCCTTGGAGAAGCCAACCTTTCTCTGCCTGTCGCTGACTGTCCCTGCTCTTTCCTGCAGCTGTTCCCTGCCCAGGCCTGTGTCACTGTCTTCCTTTTAACCCTCCAGGGATGCTCACATCTCTTGCTGTCAATCTTTCCTAAGGAACTTAGGGTGCCCTGTCCCACTCCCAAACATAGGCCTGTCCCCCTGGTGAACTGCCCCGACAGAACTAAGTTCAGTTTCCCCGTAGTTCCTGTGCCCCTTCTGTGCCCGTAATTGTGTTAGGCCCGCCTGGTTACGAAGTTCGTTGGGAATGTTTCCTGACATTAGATGAGCGCCAGAACCTGCTTCTTTTGACCCTCTCCTTGAACATCATGGGCTTTTAGGAAAGCGAGTGAGGAAACACTTAAGCACTTGATTGTCTGGACAGTAAGGTTGAGATGATGCTTTTCCTGTGGGTGATTATATTGTAATTAAAGGGATTCTCGCAATGGGCAAACTGTAGGTGCAGACAAAGTGGCCCTCAGTTGGGGTCCAGGCCTGGTAAAATGAATGCAGGTAGAGAGGGGATAGGGGAGGGGTGGGGCAGGGCAGGGGTGCCTGGAATATATGATCTGTTCTCTCTTGGCATTCCAGGTCTTTTTTTTGTTGTTGTTTTACTACTGCATTTCACGACCTTAGGCGTTGGTCCTCTAAAGTCTATGAGTAGTATAAAATTAGGTGACTTCAGTTCTCTGCTGCTCTCTCGCTTTCTGGAAAAACCAAGCCACAAGGAAAAGTCGGGATTGGCTGGGATGTTCTCAGGGTGTTAATTGACCCTAGGAATTGCAAGCAGCAGGGCTGCAACACCCTCATCCCCTGGCGTAATTCCTGCTGGGCTGACTGGGAGGCGGGGGCGGGGGTGGGGTGGGGAGGCAGCTGGCCCGTCTGTCGGGCAATTTGGGCATCTCTTCCCCATGCCTTACCTTTGCCCTGCATTCTGGCTTGGCTGGGAGGCTGGGAAGTGGCCTCTTCCTGAGGCTCTTTAGAGAAGAGGTCCCCTTAGCCTGGGGTGTGTGCCAAGCTTCCCGCCCATGATTCATTCTCCTCTGGAGCCCTGGGGACCCCGTGGCCTGTGAAGGGATGAATAAGAGCCACAAACCGTCTTTCGCTCCTTCAGAGCGAAAAGGCTTCACGGGTTTACTAAACCACGTTGGTGTCGTTGACCGGTTTTTCGTTAGGAAAACGTAAGCCAGCGCAGGAGAAAGTGGATGTTGAAAATAGTGTTAAGACTAATAAGGGCCCAGACGAAATGGTTCGGTGACTTAGCTAGGAGCTGGTAGAGAGGCGGTGGACCACGCGTGAGTGCTGATTACATTTTGGAAAAGAACAGTTCTAGGTAGAGTTGCCAAGGGAGTCTCTAGTTTTGGGGTCCAGTTTCTACATTTAAGAGCTACTATCATGTAGGTCAAGCGTCATCCGCGGGTACCTTCCTCATACCAGCTCCACTCAGGTTTCTGTAGGAAACAGTTCTGTTCTCCAGATGTGTCCCTGCTTCCAGTCCTTCGTATCCCACCCCTGCCATGGCCAGTCTGGCTAGCATCCTGGATGCACCTGGTTCCTTCTGACACCAAGGAACCCCAGCAGACATCTTTGTGTACAGAGGGAGTAGTGGTCTGTCTTTAGGACTTGTATGTAGGAGTGAATAAGTAAATCCTTTTCTTTTGGAAGATCAGTATATAAACATGCTGCTTTTGGTAAAATTCTTTAAAGCCATCTCATCTAAATATAACTTCTGTCTGCTCCCCCTGCCCTAAATATAACTCAGTGTTTAATGAGAGTTTTTTACATGGAATGAGCTTTTGCAGGGGCCCTACCTGGGGCTGCAGTTTTGGCCTTGGATTTCTAAGGTGGTGGGATGACAACGGGTGAAAGTCTGTGGAGGGAGCTTGAATGCTCTGTCTTTTTCCTTTGAGTAGTTGGGTGGATCTAGTGGGGAATCCCTGACTTGCTTTACTTTTGGAAAGTTACAGGTTGAACTACTACTCATTGGTCTCATTTGGGATTCTGGAGTAGAAAGTAGGCTAGGATACAAACAGAAATCTAACGTTGAACAGAGTGTTCCTGCCTTTTCAGTGATGTGCAGTGTTACCCCAAAAATTGTGACCTGAAAAATAATTTAAATGGGTTAAGTCATTGGAAGCTGCAATGAATCCAGATCTGTACAGTACAGCTTCCTACTTGCATTCCAGTTTAAAGTCAACTTTACGTGCCAAACTGGGGAACTTTAGATCAGCACCCTCAAGATTAATTTGGAGCTCCTCAAGTTCATCTGATATTTACTGAGGACCTGTCATGGACAGCAGGACATAGGATGAAGTAGGCCCAGCTTTGCCCTACAGGGCTTAAAAATGGAAGCAGTATTGGGGTGCCTGGGTGGCTCAGTGGGTTAAGCCGCTGCCTTCGGCTCAGATCATGATCTTGGGGTCCTGGGATCGAGTCCCGCATGGGGCTCTCTGCTCAGCAGGGAGCCTACTTCCCTCTTTCTCTCTGCCTGCCTCTCTGCCTACTTGTGATCTCTCTCTGTCAAATAAATAAATAAAAATCTTAAAAAAAAAATGGAAGCAGTATGAACATAGACCACTCTATGGTGTTGAGTCCACAAGATATGGGGAAGAATTTTCAGAGGAAAGAGAATAGAAAAGTTGTTTTGGGCTAGCATGATCAAGGAACATAGGGAGAGGAAGTTGTTTTGAACTAGTCCCTGAGGTGCCTGGCTGTCTCATTCTGTGGTGCATGTGACTCTTGATCTGGAGGTTGTGAGTTTGAGTCCCACAGTGGGTGTAGAGATTACTTAAAAATAAAATCTAGAAACAACAAACAAACCACCCCTCCCCCACCAAAACGTAGACTAGTCCTTGAAACTCAGTCATTCTTTAAGTCAAAGTGATCCTTGTTAATTAAAAAAAAAAAAAAAATGAAACAAACAGTACACTCTTCTCCCACCCCAATTAGGAGGTAGAAGCCAGCAGCACTGGGAGAGGAAAGGCCAAAAGTTCAGGGCTGTTTGGGGTAATACAAGTTATTCCATTTGCCTGGAAAGGATGAGGGGCAGGGGAAGCCTTGAATGCCAGTGAAAGAATCGGTCTTAGTCAAAAGCAGCAGGGAAGTGATGCGACTGGTTTGTGTGCTTAGATCATAGTGATTGGAGGGAGGGGACCTGGAAGGAGCTACAAGGGTTAGGAAACTCCTGGGAGTCCGGGCAGAGGTGATAAGTGTCCCAGAGTATCTGAATGGAGAGGAAGGATAGGAAGGGAGAGACTGGAATGGTTGCTTGAATTTCTGCAGAAGGGGGTAGGAAGTGGAGGCAGAAGGTGGCTGATGTCACAGTTAACTCTGTCTAAGCCTCTGTGACCTGGGGAAATGCCTTCTCGGTGGGGCCCTGGTACACCATCTTTGCCTGCAACATGCTGGACAGATGCCCACTGGCCATTTTGGCAGTAACAGAGCTCACACAGGCTGTGGGGGGCTTTCGTCTGAAGGAAGTGCTGAGTTTCATCGGACATGCATGGGGTCTGGGGATGATGAGTGGATAGTTGATAGCGCAGCAACTGGGTGACGCAAGAAGGGACAGAATGCGCAGAGCAGAGAATGAAGTCGCTGAGGCAGCATGGAAAGGAGTCTCACCAAGGTAAGAGGCACGTACCTAGATCCTGTGACAGCCTAGAAGCTGGTCCTCCGTGTCAGATGCCATGAAGAAAAGACAAGAAGATGGCGGCGTGAAGAGGAGCTTTGGGAATGTAGCAATTAGGAAGTTATTGGTGCCCAGTGAGACAAGTAATCCAGGCAAGTGGGGGTGATAAAGATAGGGAGAGATATTGGCTCAGCACTTCCCAGCTGCGTGCCCGGGTGCTATGCTGTGGATTGGTCCCAGGGAGTGGCCCATCCCTCCTGCAGCCAGAACCCCAGCCCAGATTGGCAGGCAGCCTCCCCTCGTGCCCACTGTGTACCTTAACATTTCCTGTCGACCGTAACCCAGAAGATGTTGAAAACCAGAGTCCGGACTACCTGTTGAAGTTTGGCTGCGGTAAGAGGAGGGAAAGAGGAGCCAGGGACTGTGGAGAAGAGTCTGTCTGGGATGCTGGAGTGGGAGCTTGTTTGTAGGGC
Organism: Meles meles; assembly: GCF_922984935.1. NCBI lineage: Eukaryota > Metazoa > Chordata > Mammalia > Carnivora > Mustelidae > Meles > Meles meles. The sequence continues at coordinate 40,682,332 of NC_060080.1, read as the reverse complement.
AGTAGTGTGGGATGGAAGATGAATGGGGGAGAAGACGGAGGAAGAGGGGATGGGACTAGAAATGGGAAGAAGTCAGTCTTGTTTCAGTGATGGAGGACGCTCAGTGATAGACACTCTCCTGGTTGTGCAGACTGGCCCTAGAGGTGCAGATGAAGGTGTGGAAGGAAGAGGGGGGCGGGGTTGGCAGAAAGTGAGGGGCAGTCTTTCTGGTGGCTGGATAGTTTTGGTGTTCTCAAACCAAGGGCCAGTTGGCTAGGGTGAGGGTCCTGGATGTTTTGGCAGTACAAGCCCTTCCTCTGCATCCCATGAGAAAACCCAAACCCTTTGGGAACCTTTTAGCTCCATTATTTGTTAATGTTAATATATAATGTTAATGTTGTTAAAGTTGTTAATTGAGAGCTAGGACACACCTGGGACATGTTTCCTCATTTTAATGTCTGCAGCTGGCTGATTTTGAAGGAGGGTAAAGATGGGAATCAAAATACAACTCCTTTGGGGGCGCCTGGGTGGCTCAGTGGGTTAAGCCTCTGCCTTCGGCTCAGGTCATGATCTCAGGGACCTGGGATCGAGCCCAGCGTCGAGCCCTGCATCGGGCTTTCTGCTCAGCAGGGAACCTGCTTCCTCCTCTCTCTCTGCCTGCCTCTCTGCCTACCTGTGATCTCTATCAAATAAATAAATAAAAATCTTAAAAAAAAAAAAAAGAAATACATTTCAGAGTTTAAGAGTAAACCATAAGAATGTTTTCCTAAACACGGCCCTTTTCAGAAGCTTTTGTGGAAGTGGTAAGGGGTGATAACTAGTTACCTGGAGTCCTCAGGACAGGAAATGAATTCACACTCATATTCCCAGACTGTGCTATAGCATTTTAGAAATCTCAGTGGGGAGTTGGCTTCCAGAATCTCTGCCTCTTCCCCTCCCCCCATACACATGCTCTCTCTCGTTCACTTGCTCTCTCTCTCTCTCAAATAAACACTTTTTTTTTGTTTTTTGTTTATTTTTTTAAAAGATTTTATTTATTTGACAGATCACAAGTAGGCAGAGAGGCAGGCATAGAGAGAGAGGGGGAAGCAGACTCCCTGCTGAGCAGAGAGCCCGATGTGGGGCTCCATCCCAGGATCCCGGGATGATGACCTGAGCTGAAGGCAGAGGCTTTAACCCACTGAGCCACCCAGGTGCCCCTCAAATAAACAAATCTTAAAAAAAAGAGGAAAAGAAATCTGTTTCATTCAGGAGGAATAAGGCCCCAAGTTTTCACCATAATTGTAGAAAGTAACCATAAAATAAACAGAAACAAAAAATTCCTCAAAGAAGAAACTACAAGTAACAACCACATATGTGAAACTAATGTCCAGCCTCCTAGGTAGTTGAAATGTGCTAATAAAGAAAAGGATCTCTTTTTTCCCCTACCAAATTACCAGAGATTTTGCCTTAATATGACTTTTAACTGCTGGCGCATGTATGGTAAAGTGGGTGCTCTCGTTTGCTGTTCCTGAAGGGTGTTAGTAACTCCACCCCAGGCACCCCTGGCTCAGTCTTTTGGTGTATGCCTTTGGCTCAGGACATGATCCCAGGGTCCTGGGATCAAGCCCCGCATCCGGCTCCCTGCTAGTGGGAAGCCTGCTTCTCCCACTCCCCCTGCTTGTGTTCTCTCTCTTGTTGTGACTCTCTCTGTCAAATAAATAAATAAGATCTTAAAAAAACAACAACAACAACAACAAAAAACCTCCACCCCATTTGGAAAGCACCTGGCAGTAGCTCTTAAAACCTTAATATTTCTTATAGCTTCTAATCTGCTAGGAAGTAGGTACTTGTTATTCCCATTTTGCTGCTGTGCAGGCAGACTAGTAGGGGTCAAGTATCTTGTTCAAGGTCACACCAGTGGTAATTGATGGTGCAAAGATTTCAACTTGGTTGTGAGTTTAAAGTCTAGGTCTTCCCATTCTACCCTTGTGACTGCTCATGTGCCTGACGTAACTAAGTCCTCCTCCCATGGTGAGGACAGCTGACCTTTGTTTCTCAGTTCAGAAATCCCGATGGGAGTTATCAGTGGTGGTGGGGGATGCGTAGATTTGTCCTGACTTAACAAATTGGACCTGGGAACACACCTTCCCGAATAAACAGCTGTCGAAGTGAGTGGCTGGGGTTTAAGTTGTTCTACGAGGACTGTACTCTGGAGGACTTAAATAACCTCTCATGGGTGGCCCCCAGAAGTTCACCACTGCACGTTACCCTCTTTGGAGAAAAAAGTGGTTGTCTACTAACATTAGAACTTTTTTGAACTTGGGGACAGTTTTTCCTTGTTGAAATCTCTGAGGCCTGGGGGGAATACACAAGTGGGTCTCTGGTGTAGAAGAAGGTGGGAGGAGCCGACTTGCTTGCTACCCCTGCAATTTGTATTACAACATCGTTTGGTTAATAAACCAAGCTCTGGTGAACCAGGCGTGCAAATATTATTCCCTTATTGTTTATTTTATAAAATATCGGGTAAATTCGTTGCCTTTTTAAAGCTCTCTAAGTTAAAAATCAGTCGCGGTCATTTATAACTATTTCAGTAAATTGACTATTAAATAAATACCAAACATTTACACAGAGAATTATTTTAAGGATTGCAGAGAATTGGGTGCCTGGGTGGCTCAGTGGGTTAAAGCCTCTGCCTTTGGCTCGGGTCATGATCCCAGGGTCCTGGGATCGAGCCCCACATCCAGCTCTCTGCTCAGCAGGGAGCCTGCTTCCCTTCCTCTCTTTTTGCCTTCCTCTGTGCCTACTTGTGATCTCTGTCAAATAAATAAATAAAATCTTAAAAAAAAAAAAAAAAGAATTGCAGAGAATGTATCAGTCTCCTCTCTACTCCCCTTTCTGTGTGTGTGTGGGGGGCAGTGTGGGTGTAAGATGACTTGAAATTAGGATTCAGGTCATTTGGTGCTTTTTCTTTCACTTCCCAGATTATCCTTCAGGTGGTCTCTTTCCGAAAACAATGGCATGGTGGAAAGATTAACAGGAGGGCCTTCTGAATATGGTTGATAGAAGTTGGGGAGACGCTTGGGGTCCTAGCTAAGCGCTTCTGGAGATCTGGGTATTACAAGACACTAAATCTTAGTGAGATAAATGTCTTATACCTCATACAGTGAATGGGGCCATTATTTGTAGGAACATCTGTCAAAAAACATGCAGAAAACAAACAAACAAACAAAAATAAATGAGAGATAGTAAAACTATGATTAAAAAGATAGCTGGACCTAGGGACATCTGGCTGGCTCAGTTAGTGGAGCATTTGACTCACGGTCTTGAGTTCAAGTCCCATGTTGGGCTTAGAGCTTTATTTATTTATTTGTTTAAGAGACAGACAGAACACAAGCAGGGGAGGGGCAGAGCGAGAGGGAGAAGCAGCTCTCCACTGAGCAGGGAACCTGTTGTGGGGCTTGATCCCAGGAAGCCAGGATCATGACCTGAACTGAAGGCAGAGGCTTAACCCGCTGAGCCAGCCAGGCATCCCTGGAGCTTACTTTAAAAAAAAAAAAAAAGACGGATCTGACAATGAGGAAGAAAAACAAAAGAAGTAGGAATAAGTGGTATGAAAAGCTGATCAGTTTACAAGTCCAGATTTGTTGGCAGTAGTGATTTCTGGTGTTTGGGACTATATTTTTCTTCATAAATTTCAAAAAGGCTAAATTGGGGTTGCTAAGGTCAGATGGATGTATACCACCTACCTGCTAGGGGTGGTCCTCCCTGAGATTCTTCTGCAAGGACCTTGCCTGGGTACCCTTGGAGCTCTCCGAGCTAGAAGGGAGCTTCCAGCCCACCCCACCCTTGAGCAGCAGAAGCTCAGGGAGATTGTGAGCTTGCCCTGGAGCCAACAGTTAGGAAGGATGGAAACAGGACTAGGGCTCAGTTCCATCATTGGGCTTTATTACTCTCTCCACTACTTGGGGGTCTACAGTGAGCCCCGTAGTGCCACAAAGGAAGTACGCCTCAAAATACTTCTTTATTTTATTAACCGTAACATCTGATGCATGATAAGTGACTTCCAGACATTTGTCAAGTGTTGACAGCATGAATATTTAAACATAGCATTTTAAAAAATAGCCTGTAGGCACCTGCAGTGTTCTTGGGGCACCGTGTGGTACTGTTTACAACTCTTACCACATTGGATGCCTGCACGTCTGGTCTCATAATCTGTCTTATCCCGGAGGAAGCTGAGACAGTGCGTAAGTGAGGGGCCCTCAGTTCCCTTTCTGGAAAGTGTTGGAGCCATCATTCCACACAGTGCTAGCCTGCCCCTCTACTGAGTGTTGACCACCAAATTCATGTGAAAATTGCCCTTTGGAACAAGGGACAAAGAAGTGATGTGTACAAGTTAAAGAGGAGTGAGGAGTAACATGTCTGCATTGATTCATTTTGGTGGCATTTCAAGTCCTTTCCCTCAGGGGCACCTTTAATCCCTGCTTCTTCCTGGGACAGTCATAGCTTCGGTGGCTGGTCTCTTTACGGTTTCAGAGATGGTGTTCTTTGTTGTCTCTTTCTTTGCTTTTCTGTGCTCTGTGGCTCCGTATAATCTGTTCCCTCCGATTTCCCTTGTGTTTTTCTTCCCACATGTTGAGGTGGTGAACTTGTTTCTTTAGATACCACGATGTAAAATACTGTCAGGTGCATCTGTTGACTTGGTCTGTTGTCTGCTTCCTACTCCCGGCCAAGTCCGACTTGCTTGTGCACATGTGAATATTCTTCTCTTTTCTTTGTTTTAAGATTTTATTTTCAAGCCATCTCTACATCCAACCTGGGGCTTGAACCCAGAAAGGAGTCATGTGCTCCACCAACCGAGTCAGCCAGGTGCCCCAGAATATTACTTTCTTTCTTTTTAAAAAAGATTTTATTTATTTATTTATTTATGGGGGAGAGAGCACAAGTGGGTGGAAGGGCAGAGGGAGAAACAGACTCCCCACTGAGCAGGGGGCTGCGGAGGCGGGGCTGGATCCCAGGACCACCTGAGCGGAAGGAAGATGCTTAACGGACTGAGCCACCCAGGAGCTCTGAATATTATTTTCTATGTAAATTGGATATAGTTTTTGCTTATCAATTATATTATCTATTTAACTATTTTCTAGGAGGGTCCCAGAGCAGGGAGGTGTAGAATATTGGAGTAGAAGTGTTAAAGATATGTGACATGAAAACACTTTTACAACATAATCTTTTCTGTGATAAAATGCTTGTTAGGGAGGGAGGCTCTGGTGCTGAATTCTGGAGTGGGAAGTGGATCATGATGGCAAGGCTCTCACAAGGAGAGTTAACACAGGGAGGCGCTAGGATGGTGAGAACAACTGGAGTTTGGGAGAGCCCCCCCCCCCCCATTAAAAATGCTTGTGTTTGCTTGGCATTGAAGGAGGAGAGAGGGGTTGGGTGTGGTGAGCATCCCAAGGCCTGAGGGATAGAGGAGCAGACCCTGCCGAGAGGCCACTCCTTTCCCTTGGGGAGGCAGTATGGCTAACGGGGTCTGGGACTTGAGTTTGGCCACAGTTGACCTCCCCTTGAAGCCCAGTCCAGCCCTGGTCTGGCTCTGTGCTCCTGTATCCTAGGGTGCTCTTTGGCAAAATGGGGATAATGGTGTATTTGAAGGTTATTGAATTAACATTTTGGCTGTGAATAGACTGCATTTCAAAACCAGGATTTGGGACACCTGGGTGGCTCATTTGGTTGGGCAACTGTCTTTGACTCAGGTCATGATCCCAGGGTCCTGGGATGGAGTCCCGCATTGGGCTCTGCTCAGCAGGGAGCCTGCTTCTCCCTCTGCCTCTGCCTGCCACTACCCTGCTTGTGCTCTCTCTCTCTGACAAATAAAGAAATAAAACTTAAAAAAACAAACCAGGATTTGCGCAAGACTAAAACTAAATGCATCATAGAATGAATCTCTGGGATATAAAAAGGAATGAGTAATGTCATCCAGATAATTTGTAGTATTATTACAACTTTATTAAGATGTTTGGTGACCAAAAATTTTAACCAATATCTTTTTTTTTTAAGATTTTATTTATTTATTTGACAGAGATCACAAGTAGGCAGAGAGGAAGGCAGAGAGAGAGGAAGGGAAGCAGGCTCCCTGCTGAGCAGAGAGCCTGATTTGGGGCTTGATCCCAGGACCCTGAGATAATGACCCAAGCCAAGGCAGAGGCTTAACCCACTGAGCCACCCAGCCGCCCCTTAACCAATATCTTATTAAGTGGATGTTTTCCTACAGTATTTTAAAATATCTTTATAAGAAATGATTAAATGGTATAGCACAGGGGGACTAGAAATGCTTCAACAAAAGTAATTAGCATATCACCTCTAAGTTCTTAGTGCAGATTATGAATTTATATGGTTATCAGTTAACCTTTGGAGTTACATATCACTATAACACAATTGCCAGTTTGTGTGAATTCTTAATCAAATAGCTCTCAACAGAATGACATATATACTGTTAGTTCATGTTAGTTTTAACTTTTTAAGATAATTTCAGATATAGAGAAAGTACAAAATAGTGCAAAGAATTCCCACATACTTTCCTCTAGATTTCCCCAAATGTTATTATTTGCTATATTCTTTTTATCTTTCTGTCTTTCTGTAACTTTTTTTCTGAGTCATTTGAAAGTAAGTTGCAAATACAGTGTTCCTTTACTCCTAGATAATTTCACAGGTATGTTCTAACACCAGAGACAATCATCTCACTGTGGTTATCAAATCAGGACATTAACATAGGCCTATTGTCTCATCATTGAAAGACCTTATCAGATGTTGCTACTTCTCTTTAAACTGTTTTTTGTAGCAGAAGAAAACATTTAAAAGAATTTGGGGGGCGCCTGGCTGGCTTAATTGAAGGAACATTTGACTCTTGATCTCAGGGCTGTGAATTCAAGCCCTACATTGGTTGTAGATATTACTTAAAAATAAAATCTTCAAAAAAAAAAAAAAGTGGGGGGAGGTGTCCAGGATGAGCCAAGTCATGTGTTACTCTTGGTTGTGTCTGTTTAGCCTCCTTGGGTCTAGAACAGCTCTTTTGTCTTGTGTCTCTTGAATTCCTCACTTTTGAAGACTCCAAGCCATTTATTTTGTAGACGAACTTTGAATTCTGCTTTTTTCCCCAAATGTTTCTTCATGAATAGATTCAGGTTCTATGTTGCTACTGGGTTCTCTGCTTCTCACCAGGCACCATCTATTTTTCCCCGCTATTTTCCCCCGCTACAGTTGATGTTAATTTTGATCACTTGGTAAAAATGGTGTCTGCCAGGTTCCTCCGAGGAAGTTACTATTTTTCCTCTTTGTAATTAGTAAGTGTCTTGTGGGAAGATACTTTGTGACTACATAAATAACCTGTTTCTCATCAAACTTTCATCCCTTGTTTAGTATCTACTGATGTTTCTTACCAGAAACAGTTATTACTCTGCAGTGGCCAAATTGATGGTCACATTTTGAAGAGTTTGACATTGTAGTGCAAGAATTGTAATTTCACAGCCCTGTAAGTGCCTAGATGGTTCCTGCGGTGCTCGACCACATCTTTGTGAAAACTAAGTAAGATGAAGAACAAGATCTTTTTGGTCCATGGGGGACGAAAAAAATGAGTATTGGGTTGTTGTTGTTGTTTTTTATGGCAGTTTTCCTCTTTTCATGGTTTTCTTCATCTTTATTATGCTTGGATCATAGGTGATTTATCAAGAAAGTGTGGTACATGATTTTGAAATCTTATGAAATATTGAGGTAGCAAATTTGGCATTCTGCTCTGTACTCTTCAGAGAATGTAAAGAACTTCCTACTTAAGTTTTTAGGTTTTTATCTGATGACTCCTGTGGAGTTTCTCAGTCTGGATTTTGTTAAATGCAACCCTATGATGTCCTGTAACATGCTTTTCTGTCCCTTGTAGTTCCTGACAATTGTTAGCTGGATTTAGATTCTTTTCTTTTTTTCTTTCTTTCTTTTTTTAATTTGAACATCTATTTGGCTTTATTTATTTATTTTTAAGATTTTATTTATTTGAGAGAGAACATGAGAGAACATTAGCAGGGGGAACAGCAGGGAGAGAGAGAAGCAGATTCCCTGCTGATCAGGGAGCCTGATGCAGGGCTTGATCCCGGGACTCTGAGATCATGACCTGAGCCCAAGGCAGATGCTTAACTGACTGAACCACCCAGGGATCCCTCTGTTTGGCTCTATTAAGTGACTTATGATTCAGGCAACATCCCATCCAGCAGGTAGGGGGAGTTCCCTGAATTTAGATTCATGATCAAGCTTCAGGGTTCTCTCTCTCTCTCTCTCTCTCTCTTTCTCTCTCCTTTTTAATTTATTTTTCAAAGTCTCTTTCATAGATGGGGTCCTTATTTTATGAAACACTTAAGGTCTGGTTGTCTGTGAAATTCGCAGCCACTGATGGCCATCACCTCATTAGCAGTTTCAAAATGGTGGTAGTCTATCTGTGTCATTCCTTCTTCATCTATCAGCTACATTTTTTTTTTAAGATTTTATTTATTTATTTGACAGAGAGAAATCACAAGAGAGGCAGGCAGAGAGAGAGGAAGGGAAGCAGGCTCTCCACTGAGCAGAGAGCCCGATGTGGGACTCGATCCCAGGACCTTGAGATCATGACCTGAGCTGAAGGCAGCAGCTTAACCCACTGAGCCACCCAGGCGCCCCAATCAGCTACATTTTTTTAAAAGATGCATTGATTTATTTTAGAAAGAGCATGAGTGTGCATGAGTGGGGAGAGGGGCAGAGGGAGAGGGAGACATTCCTCAGGCAGATTCCGCACTGAGTGCAGAGCCCAATGTGGGGCTGAGTCCTAGAGCTTGAGGCCCTGAGATCATGACCTGAGCTGAAATTCAGAGTCAGATGCTTAATTGACTTAACTAACTTAACTGACAGAGCCACCCAGGTGCCCCTCATCTATGCTACTTAAAAAAAAAAAAATGTATATATATATATATATATACATTTTTTTTTTTTTTTTGACAGAGTGAGAGATCACATACAAGCAGTGGGGAGGGGTAGAGGGGGAAGCAGATTCCCCCCAACCCCCTGGTCCCCAGCAGGGAGCCTGATGTGGGACCTGATCTCAGGACCCTGGGATCATGACCTGAGCAGAAGGCAGGCCCAATGGACTGAGCCACCCAGGTGTTCTAGCATTATTCTAATTGATACTCCCAGTTGTTCCATCTTTAGCTAGTGGAAGCCTCTTCCCTTTGGCTCCTTTGGACATGATCCCATTGGTCTTTGATGGTTCCCTGCTTCCTGTTATGGGAGGACATTCCAGGCTCATCTTATGCTTTCCCCCTTCCCAGATCAGCTATTTCTAGAAGGAGCTCTGATTCCTTTTAGTGAAAAATGTTATTTAGAGACCATAGACTGAATGCTGAGGGCTGCATATATAGTTTCTAAGGGTTACTCTATTTAATGTTATGAGCACACCACACATTTCTGTAGAGTTTAGAAGTAGAATATAGTATGCCTATTGTAATTTAAAAACATTGATAAATACTTGCTCAAAATGTACTGTTCTTTTTTTTTAAAGATTTTATTTATTTATTTGACAGAGATCACAATTAGGCAGACTCAGGCAGATAGAGAGGAAGGGAAGCAGGCTCCCTGCTGAGCAGAGAGCCTGACGCGGGGCTCGATCCCAGGACCCTGGGATCATGACCTGAGCAGAAGGCAGAGGCCTTAACCCGCTGAGCCACCCAGGCGTCCCACTGTTCTCCTTTTTAATGTACTCTTTTTTTTTGGTAATGTACTCTTAATATTAGTAACGCAGGTAATTAGTCCTATTTAAGAATTGTGGTTGTACATTGTAATTGTTTTCTGTATGAGATTAATGTTTCATGCTTATATTGTATTCTTCCAATAAAAAATAACATACTTCCGCCAACTGATAACATTTCAAGAAGTAAAGCTCGTAAGGAGATTTCCCCTAAACCTTACATGTAGAATGGTTCCCTGGGGACATCTGGGTGGCTCAGTTGCTTAAGCATCTACCTTTGGCTCAGGTCATGATCCCAGGGTTTTGGGATCGAGTCCCTCATCAGGTTCCTTGCTCAGTGGGGAACTCCCTGTCTGCTGCTCCCCCTGCTTGTGCTCACTCTTGCTTTCACTCTCTGTCTCTGACAAATAAATAAATCTTTTTTTAAAATATTTTATTTATTTATTTGACAGAGAGAAAGAGATCACAAGTAGGCGAGAGGCAGGCAGAGATAGAGGAGGAAGCAGGCTCCCCACGGAGCAGAGAGCCCGATGTGGGGCTCGATCCCAGGACCCTGGGATCATGACCTGAGCTGAAGGCAGAGGCTTAACCCACTGAGCCACCCAGGCGCCCCAATAAATAAATCTTTAAAGAAAAAGAATCCTTCCCTGTTTTTGAAGGGACATGTTCAGATAATGATGATGAATTCAGACAAACTTCATTTCCTTATTTCTTACATTGTTACATTAATTAAATATGTTGGTCATCCCTGTGGCTACATGATCATTAACCAAGCAGAAATCCAGGCCTTCTGAAGGTTGAAGCTGAAGCTGAAGGACGGATTTCCATTGACTCTTGAGACCAAGGCCGTATTTTGTTATATTCCTAGGACCTACCTCATAATTGCAAAGATGAAATAAGGTTGTATGCAAGCATGAAGAACATTGTCGGGGACCTACAGTAAGGGCTTTGTTAAGGCAAACTCATTATCAGCATTAGCAGTCCTGGGTTTTCAGGACCTCCCAGCCCCTGTAAAATTTAGTCTTCATACTGAACCATTCTTTGGGCACTTACTGATAATCAGTTTTGGATTGCAAGGACCCTGGCTGTCATCTGTCCCTTTTGATCACTGTCACCCCTAGCACAGTACTTTATACACAAAATCTGCACATGCGTATTTGTTATTTATTTACATTTCCTTTATGCATCTTATATAATAAACAGCAAAATCTGCCTTCCTTCTGGGCATTGTAGGATAACAAGGGGAGTCATAATTCACTTCTGGTATCTTTCAGGGTTTAATCTTTGATAACTTGATCATTGGTGGTTGATCTTTTTTTTTTCTTTTTTTTAACTTTTTTTTTTTTTTTTACAGGTTTTTTTCTCTCTCTTTTTTTGAAGAATTTGTTTGGGAGAGAGTGCGAGCACACAAGCAGGGGGCAGGGGGAGAGGGAGATGGAGACACCTTGCTGAACAGGGAGCCTGATGTGGGGTTCGATCCCAGGACCCTGATACCATGACTGAGCCAAAGGCAGATATTTAACTGACTAAGCCACTAGGTGCCCCTTTGGATGGTTTTCTCAGTTCATCCCAGTATTGATGCTGTGTGTACATCTTTTGCGCGGGAGGGGCAAAGGGAGAGGGAAGAGAGAAAAGTCTTCAGCAGGTTCCACGCCTAGCTCCAAGGCTAACACCGGCCTCTATTTCACAATCCTGAGATCATGACCTGAGCTGAGATCGAGTCAGACCCTTAACCAACTAAGCCACCCTGGTGCCCCTAGCTAGGCTCTACATACGTCTTTCCCAAAATGAAGCAGATGTCTGTGCTGGAGGTGGACCTTTGATTCTGGCCCACTGGTTTGTCGCTGTGGGTTTTTCCTCATCTGTGATACTGGGAGTTTGTCAGCAGTTGTGGAAGCCATATGTTTTTACAGGTCTGTGCCAAGGAAAATATTTGAGGATTACATTAGCAACCCCAAGGTATTTTGGCTGTTCTGAGAAGACGCATAGTTTTCCAGTAATACGAACAAGAGCTTTTGTTTCATACGGAAGGTTCTTGTAGGCTACAAGAACAATAATGCCTCTCTCAGCATTTCCCAGAGTAACATCCTTGGGATGTTATTGGGTGGGACAGGACTTCGGGGGTGGTTAACACACCAGTGTGTACCAGGAATCTCTTACAGGGGAGGGCACTGTGCAGGATTCCTCCGGCCCTGTGTTTGGAATACTACCCCCACTCTAAAACCTGCCCCCACTCCCCGCCCTCCACCCCCCACGCCCAGCTTACCACTCCCTTCCCACTCTCCGCCTCCCAGCCTCACATGTGGTTCCTTGTTCCCTGTATGTGAACTCCCTTTACTGTTGGGAAAGAGGTGGCCTGGTCTCTGGATACCTGTCCCTGGAGCCTCAACTTACTGAAGTCAGGGAGTGGGGCTCTTTTTTGCTCTGTATTGTCTTTATAGCACCGGCATCCAGAAGGACCTCGATAAGTATTTGTTGGAGGAATGAAGGAACCACAGAATGTTTTCTTTCTAAGTGGCATCTCATATCACTGGTGTTCCCCAAAACTCTTTGGGAACAGTGGTTGGTCTGGGCTACCATTCTGCTACTTGTCAGTGTGAGTGACTAGGACTCTGTAGCTCTTCTAAGTTCTATGTCATTTCCTCCATGCTTCCAGCTAGCAGGGAACTGTCCGTGTAGTTAATAACTTGTCTCCGTGGCACATAAGTAATCGGTCGGGATTAGAGCCTTGGTTTCCTGAGGCCTGTCTTAGGGCCCATTCGCCTAGTGCTAGGGACATACATAGGGACTAGTGTTGCAGATTGTTAGGGGAGGGAGAAATCAGATGCCCCTTTGTACACTAATTCATGCAAGCAGAACAAAGGTCCAGCTTGGTTTTCAAGTTCAAGCTGGCTTATACGTGGTCCTGGGTGAAGATTATGATCTTGGGCAAATTAAAAAACAAATAAATCATAATAAGGTAGAAAGGGAGTTCAGGATTCTTGTTGTTAAGCGCTCGGGGGTAAACAGACCTCTCCTCAAGGCAGACATTCACTCCCTCCTCCACTTAACCTCTGTCTTCCGTCTTTATGACTACTGTTCATTTTTACTTAGATTAGCAAGTGGGTAGGTGTGTACACATGGTCTTGTGTCCATGGATACGCAAGCCTTGGCTACCAAGCCCCTAGCTCTTCTGAATGGGGAAAATAGAAGTTTCCTCAAATCCGCTAACACATTAAGTCCAAGGCAAGCTACCCTCTTCCTTAAGAATAACCCACAGTGGCCCGCTGCCCCGAGGCGGCCTCTGTTTCCTCAGGGATCTCTCGAGGTGAGTGTGCAGGGAGGCAGCACACAGAACCCCCTGTGTTCTTCTCCCCCGGGCCGAGTTGCTGCGAACACTCTTGACTAGGCCTGGGGAGCTTGGCCTGGCAAGTTTTCGCACTAAATGGGACCCTGTATGTGCAGGCCAAAGTAAGTCTGCAGGCGGTTTTTACGAGCACAGTAACTGTTTTACAGATGGAAAGACGCTTCGGAGTACTGTGTGTGTTTGTGGTCTCGGTCCCTGCAGAGTTGCCTCGAGCACATGACAAGGACTGTACCTGGAGTGGTGGTTTTCCTCGGTTCTCACCCTGCTTAGCTCTTCCCTCTCAGAGTGGGCGGCCTGTTATTCCATGTGCATGTGTGTGTGTGTGTGCGCGTGCATGTGTGCGTGTGTGCGTGCATGTGTGTGTGCGTGCATGCGTGCGTGTGGTCTTGTGTGTGTGTAGGTGACTCGTTCTCAGCTGGGGCCATTTTGCCCCCCAGGGGACACCTGGCAGGATCTGGAGACATTTTCCATTGTTCCGACTTGGAGAACTATTACCATCTAGCAGGTAGAGTCTGGAGATGCTGCTAAACACGGCAAAACGTAGAGGATGGATGGTTCCTCACAACAGAAGATTCGGTCGCTCCAATGTCTGTTGTGCGGCAGTGGAGAAACCCCGGTGTGCAGACATGTTGTGTACACCCGTGAAATAAACTGTGTGGGTGTGTCTCGGTGTGCGTGTTTTAAGAAGGGACCTTGGAGAGGTAGTTTGGATTTTTTTTTTTAAGATTATATTTATTTATTTGACAGACAGAGATCAAAAGTAGGCAGAGAGGCAGGCAGAGAGAGAGGGGGAAGCAGGCTCCCTGCTGAGCAGAGAGCCCAATGCCGGACTCGATCTCAAGACACTGAGATCATGACCTGAGCCAAAGGCAGAAGCTTAACCCACTGAGCCACCCAGGCGCCCCGCAGTTTGGATTTTAGTTACGGTCGAAAGACACCGAGCCCAGAGGGGTGGAGAGAGCTGCTCGTTTCATGGAGCTAGCCAGAAACAGCAGGACTGGTCCTGGAGTCCCTCGTCTGTCTGAATAGCGCTTTGTGCAGTGATGACAATCTTATTCTTTGAGTGTTCTCTGTGTCCCAGAGAAGTATCGCATGCATTCACTCATTCAGTCCTCCGAAGGACCCGTGGGTACTGTGGTTTTTTCCGGTTTCGTTCTAGAGGGAGCCAGACTTGTCTGAGACCACGTAGCATTCCAGGGGCAGGGACTGGCAGAGAACCCACATTTGTCCCTCCGCTAGAAGTGGCACCACCTCCCTCCCGCTGGGCCACATGGAGGGCTTGCGTGAGCTTGAGGGACATGGCCTGAGCCGTGAAGACTGGGTGACCCAGGGAGTTCCTTCTAGGAGTTGCATTTTAAAGCTGCTTTTCGGGAAGGGTCAGTGGTGCCAGAGCTTTGTCTCTAAGAAACCCTGAGCTGTAGAACCTGCAGGCTGAGGAGGCCTCTGGCTGGAGAGCAGGAATGCGGGCCCCAGAGGGGGGCGGAGGAGGGCAGGATTGGAGAGACCCTGACCAGTTTTCCCACCTTCCCCTCCTTTCTCCCTGCGTCCCTGTTCAGGGGAGGTCCTGGGGTTAGTGGGCCGTGAGGGGCAGTTAGTGGTATATTCCTCATCATTTGTGTAGACAAGGACCATGGCTTTGGAAGTGTCTCTTGGGATGAGAGAGACTGGGGGACTCTTGTCAGAGTGCTGCATGGAGGACCAACAGGAAAGCAGGCATTTTGTGGGGAGAAAGGAGGGTACGGAGCCGGCCTCCTAGGGAGGTCAGCGTCAGCCACTCCCCAGTATCCGTGAGGCACCGGCTGCGTGGCCAGGTAACATGCTGGGACAGGAGATGGGGCGGGAGATGGGACAGCGGCTGGGAGCAGCCACCCAGGAACTGACCAGTAGACAGACTTCCTTCTCCTTTGTCCCCTCTGCCATGGGTGCTCTAGACCTAGGCCACTGCTCCCTTCTGGGACCCCTCTATTCTCTGGGTTTGGTGTCCGGAAGATCGTCCAAGCAGAAACCTGGTCAGAGTGTCAAGATCCAAACTTTCGCATGGGCTGTTTTCACACTTCCTAGATGTATTTTGTTGTGAGGAGGTGAGAACCTGTTTAAAAATAATTTCTGACCAAACCTTTTGCTGAGAGAGGTTTGGGGGCAGAGAGAAAACCCACCTTGGAGGCCTTAAGAAAAATCACTGTGTTTTAAGTTGCCAAAAGTATTGTTGCTTGGGCCAGAATAGTTCTCGGGGGACCATAGTTTTTCTATCTCCTTTTGGGGGAAAAAAAAATTCCAGGGCTTTGTCTTACCGCTGTATCTTTCCTCTGCATGTGGTGCTTTAATAAAATGTCGCTGTGCCTCTCTCTGTAAGTGGATAATTGAGCAGAATCGCATGCTAATTTATCTCTCAGCCAGCCCCGCGGTGAGGCTCTTTGGAGGTGGTCCAAAACCAGACAGCCGCAGCTCACCTGCTGCAGGGCCCCCGGCACCAAGGTAGGCCCGAACCCCTGGCCCGCTTCTCTGTCAGGAGGGTGTTCTCCATCCTAACAAAGCTCTCTGTTGCTGGAGAACGGCGCCTTTAAACCTGACTGCGTTTCCATCCCTGCTACAGACCGTCTTCCCTCAGGCCAGTTTCTGTCTCGGCCTTGGCTCTGAGGATGTGGGAGCACAATCGGGCTTTGTGGCAGGAGGCTTCGTGGCAGGAGGCTTCGTGGCAGGAGGCTTCGCGGAGCTGGGGAAAGTGGGATTCAGCCTTGTATAAATAAAGAACAGCAAGGAGCTTCAGGAAGAGGGGATTCCTGGAATGAGAGAGACTGGCGCTCGAGACAGGAAACTCTTCCTGGGGTTTCTGCAGCCTCTGCAGCTTCTCTGAGGCTTGTCCTGCCTGTGGCTTCTGGGCAGCCCTGGAGCGTGGTGTCCTCCTCCTGGAGCCGCTGGGACTCCCTAAGTCCCCTGGACCACCCGCTGACCTCCAGGAACCTGGCTTGTGCCCCTTTTGTCGTCCAAAGAGATGTGCTTGGCCCTCTGTGAGGCTCAGCTGTGTGCTTGGTGTTGGTTGGCCATCGGCTGCCCTGTCTTTCTCAGGAACCAGCTGGGCAGACAGATGCCTGCCCTGCTTGGCTTTTCTTCACTCCATGCATTTTGGTCAGTGATGTCCTCTCCAGAAGGAGCCCTGGAGACACATACCTGGCTGCCTGTGCTCAGGGACACCTGGTACCGTAGGAAGGGAGGCTTAAGCATTCCTTCTGTTTGCCATAGCACTGCCTGAATTCTGGCTGGTTTCTTTTTTTCCTTTTAGTTAAAAAGAATTTTTTTTCTTTTTTTTTTAGTAGTTGCTACACCCAATGTGGGGCTAGAACCCACAACCCCAAGATCAAGAGTTTCACATTCTTCTGACTGAGGCAGCCAGGAACCCCTGTCTGGCTGGTTTGAGTGTAGGCGTTTTGACATCAGAGATGGGCAAAGCCCAGAAGAAATTAAAGCTCATATTTAGGCCTTCTTGGCCCAAGGCCTTGGTAAAGGGGATGCTTCAGGAGAAGGGCAACATCTGGTCTCCCCTGTTGTGGCAGGTCTGGTCTTAGAACGTCCTGCTGGCCGTGTGGCCTCAACAGCCTCCTGCCATGCCCCTACCAGTTTCCTTCTGCCCCTCACCAGGTCCTTCCTGGCTCAGTTTCTCCATCTGCTGCTTAGGGGCCCAGTTTCCTCCCAAAGTGTCTCTCCTCCCTGGTGGGCTCAGCTCACTCCTCTTCCCATGTGCTTGGACTGACGGTCACTTGGTTCTTCGAGTATCAGAGCCCGCTGCCCGCAGAGTTCTCTGGAACGTGCACACATGCCCAGCTGGAGCCCTGGGACACTGTCACATGAGGGAGGAAGGGCGCCAGCTGCATGTCCTATCTACTGCCAACTCCTTCCTACCTCTGCCGAAAGTTTGTGTTTTGTTTTATTTTCAAATGGAAAAAAAATAATATAAGGAAGAGTGACTCTGGTATATAGTTGTATGAATTTTGTTGAAAGATTTTATTTATGTGTTTGAGAGGGAGGGAGAGAGTGCGTGTGCGCACACGGGATGTGCAAGCACAGGGAGGAGCAGAGGGAGAGGAAGAGAGAATCCCAAGCAGAGTTCCCACTGAGCATGGGCACGGAGCCCAGCTCGCTTGATCTCCTGACCCTGAGATCATGACCGGAGCCGAGATCGAGAGTCAGACACTTACAGACTGAGCCACCCAAGTGCCCACCGTCTTATGCGCTGTAACATACATAGACTAATGCAGCCGCCGCTACAGCTGCAAACCGCTGAAAACTACTCATCCCTCTGGCCCTGGCAACCCCTGTCTGTCTCTACCACTTTCTCCAAGATGCGTTGGCCATGTTATGGGCATCTTACCAGGAATTTCACTGGTTCCTGCTGGTGTAAGAGAAAAACATGAAAATCAAGTCCGCTCTCTGGAAAGCTTCTCATCTTTCTCTGTCCTTTATTCTGACTGCACTGAACTCTGCCACCTGCCACCGCTCCTTCCGTGGGGACAAGCCAGCGTTAACCCAGCCTTCCTCATTCTCACCTGCCTCAGCCATGTCTACTGCATGACGTTTTTTATCTGTTCCATCCCTGTCTTCTGGCTTATGGTGAAAACACTTCTCTTAGCCCGGGGCTTCAAAACTATGTGTGATAAGAAGACACAGATGAATTGTAAGTGTAAAGGAATGCTGTCAATAATAATAACCCTAAGCTAGAGACTGCCCAAGAAAGAAAGAGGAGTTTGAAAAAACATGCGCAGGAAACTCTAAACAGTGGATTTGAACCCGCCTTTTATTTTTGAATTCTTGGTACATGTTAAGAAAGTTAAGAGTTAATTTTGTTCCGGAAGATCATTTGCAGACATCATCAAGAACCCACAGCTCATTGCTGTTGAATCAGTGTAGGACAGGGGTGGTTGTCGAGGTTTGTCTGGCCTCCCCTTGCTGGTGTGGGAGAATTAGGACGACATGTCCATCAGCACCCAGACAAGAGTGCCCCTGCTGGGCGTGCTTTGGGGAATGTGCCCTTGTCCTTCTAGCAAAGGCTTTACCATCCACTTTGCTCAGAAAAAATCTGCTTCCCCAGCCTGCCTGTCCCCCTGAGCACTGTAACAGCTTCACCCCATGAGAGATTTTTTTTCCCGTTAAATCAAGTGTTGACTTCAGACTGTCCGGAATACGTTGTAGGTGCCCAACATCCTGGTAAATTTTTCTTAGTTGGGAGGCTTCAGTGAACTCTGGGTATTTTTTACCAAACAAAGTCTGTGGAATGGGATTTGGGTGTTTGGTTTCTGGTGCCAGAACTTAAAGTGATTGGCCCTTGTGGGAGGGGCACAGATGTGGGTCTTCTGGTGGGAAGAAGCTGAGCTGTTAGCTAGGGGAGGTGCCCCTCGGTGGGGAGGGGGCGTCCCCTGAGCTCCAGGCCCTTAGGCCTGGGGGCTCGCCCTTCCTGCCTCCTGGCAGCAGATGGTTCCCATCAGAGGAAGGGATTGACTTCTGTGTGCAGCGGATGGCCGCCTGTGGTGGTGGTCTTAGGTCTGGGGAGCCAGGTTAGCATGTGGGCCATAACAGGAAGTCCCTGTTTGTGCTCTTGAGCATATTGTGTCCCTGTGCAAGGGTGAGAACGTGGGCTGAGGGTTGTCGGCTCTTCAGCCAGGTTGGTGTCAAGGCCTTGGCCTGAGACTAGGAGCCGGAGCTGGAAGGGAGCTGGGCCTGGCTGCATCTTTACAGAAACTCAAGCTCCCAATGGCCGGACTGAGCCTGGGTTGGGAGCCAGGGGCCGAGGGTCCTAGGAGGCAGGCCTCACCAGGCAAGCCAGTGGTGGGCCACAGGCCTGGCGGACTGCCCTCAGAAACAGAAATTTGAAGATCACAGCTATGAGATGCCCCTGAAGGTTGAGAATTCCTGGCTCATCAGAATTCCCTGGAGGCTGCCTTCACCCCCCCCAAATTTTTTTTTTTTTTTTGAAATGCCTGACCCCTGTGCCCAGAATCTCTCGGTCATGGGACCCTGGCACTTACCTTTAAATGTTGGTGGGTGGCTGGGTTGAGACCCTTCTGCCTTGGGCAGTGGTGGCATCTGCGGGCTGCTCTGTGGCTGCAGATGGAACCCAGTCCCAAGAGGAGGGTGGGAGAGGTCAGAGGAAAGTCAGGCACTGCCGTACCTCAACCAGGCCACCCCTTGTTATGTACCAGATCCCCAAACCAGTGCTTGTCATGTGTGCTTGGTCTCTGCGGAGGTATGGTCTCCTCTGTTCCTAGCCAGACAAAATCATTTCAGTCCATGGATCAAGCCATCCCATGCTCTTTTGTTCTCACAGAAGACATTTCTGGTTTCTTCTTTAACATGATCTCTGAGGGCACTTTCTGTTGCCATGGGGGTGGCTTGCCCCCCCTCCCCCATCCCTGTTTGTCCCTCAGTTGTGGCACTCTTCACTTTAATAGCTGTCAGCTTGTTTTCTGGATCGTTTTTTTGAGTTCCTGGCACGTAGGAACTTACTAACCAAATCTTATTAAATTGATGTTTTAATGAAAGGCATTTTTAACTCCCTTCCCTCCTGCCACCATCCCCCCTGTTTATCAGGATTTCTCCTCCTCTCAGACCCAATAAAGGCCGCCACAGACCGGACCTGTAAGAAACCAGACCCGAGGCCAGCCCCAGCACGCTCCTGAGAACCACTAAGATAAACACAAAATGCACTCTCGCCGAATTCTGAGAAAGAAAGGCCCTCAAAGGTCACAGGGTCCAGTGGCTCTCAACCCTGGCTGCACATTAGAATCATCTGGGGAGCTTTTTAAAAATGTTCCTGCCCAGTCCCTCCGCCCCTGAGATTTTGATTCATTTGGTCTGGGGTGGGGCTCAAGCTTGCGTGGAATTTTCTTAAAGCTCCCCAGGGGCTTCTAATATGCAGCCAAGTTTGTAAACCACTGCCCTAGGCCAAAACTCCTCACAGAATATTTGAATGAAAGGATTACAAAGATCCCTGCCTGCTGAGGGGATGGCCTCCCAGAAAGTCCAGGGTGGGTGGCAGAGTCCCCAGCGGTGCACTCCTGGGTTCCCTAAGCCCCTTCCGTCTTCCAGTCTTACCCTCTGAAAGCCTTGGCCTTGGACCATCCCTCCTGCCCAGGGACCAGAAACAGACTCTGAAGAGAATCTA
Organism: Meles meles; assembly: GCF_922984935.1. NCBI lineage: Eukaryota > Metazoa > Chordata > Mammalia > Carnivora > Mustelidae > Meles > Meles meles. The sequence continues at coordinate 40,662,118 of NC_060080.1, read as the reverse complement.
ATTTTAAACTTTTTTTTTTTAAGATTTTATTTATTTATTTGACAGACAGAGATCACAAGTAGGCAGAGAGGCAGGCAGAGAGAGAGAGGAGGAAGCAGGCTCCCTGCCGAGCAGAGAGCCTGATGTTGGGCTCAGTCCCAGGACCCTGGGATCATGACCTGAGCTGAAGGCAGAGGCTTTAACCCACAGAGCCACCCAGGTGCCCCGAGAGTCTAATTTTAAACCGATGAGTGGCACCAGAAGGAGACAGGCTCCGAATTAAGATCTCTTTTTGGGGGCGCCTGGGTGGCTCAGTGGGTTAAAGCCTCTGCCTTCGGCTCAGGTCATGATCTCAGGGTCCTGGGATCGAGCCCCACATCGGGCTCTCTGCTCGGCAGGGAGCCTGCTTCCTCCTCTCTCTCTGCCTGCCTCTCTGCCTAGTTGTGATTTCTCTCTATCAAATAAATAAAATATTTAAAAAAAAAAAGATCTCTTTTCCCAGTCCATACATTTGACTTCATATATTTCACATGTTGTGTTAATTTGTGAGGGCTGCCATGACAAAGTGCCACACACTGGGTGACTCACCAACAGAAACGTACTCTCTCCCAGTTCTGGAGCCTTGGAGTCTGAAACCAAGGTGTGTGCAGGGTCATTTCCCTCTGGGGGGCGTGAGGGCAGGCTGTGCTGCGGCCTCTCTCCTTGGCTCTCAGAGGGCCGTCTCCTCCCTTCGTCCCTTCACATTGTCTTCCCTGTGGGTGTCTCTGTCCAGATTTCTCCCTTTTATAAGGACCTATTTATATCGGGGCCCACCCTACTGACTTCATTTTAACTTGATTCCCTCAATGAAGACCCATCAAAGGTTACATTCTGAGGTAACCGTGGGGGGTAGATGGGGGAGTGAGGGCTTCGGCATAGCCCTTTGGACACCTGTGCAATTCACCCCTACCTATTATCATCCAAGTTTCCTCCCTTAACTACAGCTTTTAATGGGCAGAGCTGCGCACTTTTCTTTCCACCATCACGCTCAGAGCGCAGAGCCCGGGCCTGGTAGATGGTCAGCATTCAGCACTAACTTGCTGACAGACTGACGTCTGTTTTCCCGGTTCTGGGTACACTTGGAGGGTGATGGCTTACGGTCAGGCTTCCCCGGAGGTGGGTCGGATTCCTCTAATTTCCTCACTGCAGCAGGAGCAGCTGAGGGCCTGAAAGGAGAGGTGACCGTGAGGGGTGGGCCTCACCTGCCCCAGATAAAGGCCGGAGTCAGGTGCTGGTGGTCCCCCACGGCTCGAATGGATGCATTTGGACTCTGGAGGAGAGGCCCCTGTGGGGCGATGGTGGTTCTTCGGAAGGTATAGACGTTATCACTGGTAACCAGGTTAGGGGAGTAGTGACCAGGGTGCTTCCCATGGAAGTTACACATCAGCTGCTCACTCTAGAGGTTGTTCTTCGCACGATTCTACCCCTGACAGAGTTCTGGAGGCTCCAAACGCTTGGCTGGAGGAAAAGCACACTTCTTTCTCACCAACTGAAAACTTGCATTTCCTTCAGTTATAAGTGGAGACAATCAACCATAGTGACATTAGCAGCACCTGTGACTACGGCCAGTAGGAACTGTAGGGATTTTCCCCCCAACCTGTTGGAGTCCTTGTCGTCATCTCTAAGTATCGTTAGCCTTATCACTACTTCAGAATTAAGATGGTTAGGAGACTCAAGGCTAGGTCATATTTAATATGGTAATTAAATATTACCCTACAAAAATTCGAAAATATTTTGATAACTGCAATTTGCTCTAATTGGCTGCCTTTGGAATGCTATGTATTTAATTGGTGCATTTAATGCCGTTCTAGGGAAGGTTTGCAGGCTTCCCCAGGCTGCCAAGGGGGCGGGGGTGGGTTGAGGTGTGTATCTGTGGCGTTAAAGAGGTTAAGAAGCCTTGGTTTGTGTTTGTAATAACCCCTTCCTGTCCCCAGCGGGTGGGTAAATCCTATCAGTGGAGATAATTCTAGATTGCAGTCTTAACAATCACTGGTTTAGTTGATATTTGTATCCTTTATTTTTGGCTCCTTGGGGCTAAGCGTGTGTGTGTGCGTGCGCGCCCGCCTGTGCGCTGACCTGGACTTGGATTTGTCTTCTTTTCAGAGATGACAGCGTTAGGGAAACATTTTAGAACCAGCCCAGCTTTAAATATGGCCTCCAGTTCTGTCTCTGCCAGTCTCCTTGGGGCTGAGCGGGACTTTTGGCAAAATAACCACGTACTCCTTGCAGAGCCCAGTGCACTGGGACATGTTCTTCTTGGTCACTCTGGAACCGTGCAAGCCTCTCACCAGTGCCTGAGCTGCCCATGCTGGACGTGAAAGCTGGGCTCACAGGACTGGTTCCAGGTGGCCTGGGAAAATGTTGAGGGTGCCAGCTCCCAGGTCCTTGTGGGTGTGAAAATGAGCTGATTGTAGATGATTAGATTTAGCGTTTTTTTTTTTTTCTTGTGGGGTTTTGTTTTTTACTTTCCTTTTGAAATAATTAGAATCAGGATAGTTGTAAACATAGTACATAAGAGTTGTGGGATCCCTCCCCCCAAGGTTCCGCCAGTGGAGGCATTGCCTGTAGCTCAAGCTCAAGATCTCAACCAGGTCATGGACAGTGGTATGTTACTGTTACCGCTAACTGGTTCACAGGCTGTAATCAGTTCTGACCGTTTTTCTCACGCCTTCGCTTACGTGTGTGTTTGTACAGTTCCGTGCTGTTTTATCCCATGCGTGGGTTTGTGTAAACACTACCACAATCACATTACAAAACCCATACACAGTATAGCGAGTTATTACCAGTTTTGTTAATCAAAGCACTGCCCACCCGCCTTGAGGCTGGAAATAGTGATTTCATGCGTCCTCAGGCCTGGGTAGCATTTGGACCCTGTGCCAGGTGGGTCTGCCATCTCCAAGGTCCGATCTAGACCTGGACCCCACACAGCAGGAGTCTTGGGTGGCGATGGTGCTCGTGATCCGTAGGCATGGCATTCTGGGCCCAGGTTTGGGATCATGGTGTTTCTCTGAGCCGGAGAGTGGGTGTAAAGCAAGAGAGTGCCAGGGAACGAGGGCAATGCTCAACTCTTGGGGATCCAGAGCCTCACGGGGTGAGAGGACAGTTAGGGAATAAGGAGGTGCCCTGGGCAGACATGGTGGGGAATGTAAGGAAAGGTCATACTCTGGTGGGCCTGGAGATGCCTGGTGGCCCTGCTCGTCCTTCCCCGAGTCACTGAGTGGATTGCATTGCTGGGCTGACTTCCAGATGCAAGATAGGCCTCCCTCATGACTTCTGTGTTTTTGTCTATATGTGACACGTGAACAAGACAAAGCCTGTGGTGGTGTTCTCCGTCGGTCTGTGTGCTGAGGCTCTCTCTCTGACTAGGGGAGGGCAGGGCCCCGTGGGATAGTTTTGGTCCACCCCCGGCCCCCATCATCACATACCAGATGACTCCTGGCTGGGTCCTTATTCCTCGGGCTCTTTGGCAGTGGACTGGGGTCTGTAACTTCAGGCTCTCTGATGGGTAATTGTTAGGGTGGAATGCAGTCAGAATGTTTTAGGGAATTGCTTGGTTTTATTGGAGCCTGATAATTTGAGATAATTGTGCAAGATGAGAATGGAGAAAAAGGAACAATATTTTCTTGTCATTAAAAGTTGAGGTAGGTGCACCTGGGTGGCTCAGTCGGTAAAGCGTCTGCCTTCGGCTCAAGTCGTTATCCCAGGGTCCTGAGATTGCGTCCCGCATTGGGCTCCTTGCTCAGTGGGGAGCCCACTTCTCTGGCTCCCTCTGCCTGCTGCTCCCCGTGCCTGTGCGGTCTCCCCGAGCTCGCTCTCTTTCTCTCTGACAAATAAATAAGTAAAATCTTAACAACAACAACAAGTTGAGGTAGCTGAAACCTTTCTGCACGCTTGAGCTAGAGCATGGCAAGGTCAATTTGAAAGGTAAGCATCTCAGAGGGAGGAAGATGAGATCTCTAACTCTCGCGGAGGGCTCCCATAGCCCGACTTGCGGAGATGCTCCGACCGCCTTCCTGTAGTGTGGAGACAGAGCTGGCTTTCCTCTCTCCCGCATCATCTTAGGGTTGGGGTGGGGACTGTTAGTTTCCTAGGTAGGCCTCATTTTCAGAAGCATCCAGCCTGGTGTTTTCAACAAAGTGAGCATTCTCTGCCTGGAGGGTTAAGCCAGCTTGGGCAGGAGGGGGCATGTCCTATATTTTCATTGAAAGACAGTTGAGCAGTATAGAAAACAGAGATACAGACATTTGAAGGAGCAAATGACCCTGCTCATGATGCAGAGTACTACATCACGGGGCACCCCCCACCGCCATAATAAGCCAGAATTTCCAGTTATATTCCGTAGCGCCTTCGTGGTCAGTTTTTGCCCCTGCCTTCCTGCTGCTATTCAAAGACTTCCCTTATTGTGAAAGGGAGAGTTCTCTCTGATTCTTAACCTCTCTGCTAACTCGAGCAGGTTCTCTCTCCTACAAATCTTGGTACTGAACATCTCAAGACAGAAAAACAGACCCCAGACCCCAGGAAACTCACCCAGAGTAGAGTTCTGATCATTGGTTTTTCCCACCTGCTCAGGAAGGCCGCACCGTAGGAGGTGTGAAAGGACTCTCTTCTCTCCCCTGTAGTCACTCCCAGCCTGGAGGCTCAGTGGAAGGCACAGAAAGCCTGTGGACAGAATGCCCTTGGATTTTCCTGCCTAGGAACATCTTAGGAAGATGCACTCATTGAAATTTTTTATTTGCACCTGCCAAAAAAAAAAATAGCAAGGCAGTGGGTTTTCACACTTTGGGAAAGGATTGTGTCAGAATGATGTGGGGTGGGGTTGGGGGGAATTCTTTTTGAAAATGCAGATTCCTGGACTTCATCCTTGATGTTCTGATCCAGACAGGCCAGGACTGCGGATCTCTAAGGATTCCTAGGGGCGATTCTGACAGCAAGGAGGCTTGCAAATCTTGGGATGTGTGCTCTCAATGCACTGGGCCCAACAGTGGATTTACGTGAAGTTCTGCCCCTGTCAGGAACCTTCAGAGCTTCTGTTGTGGGTAAATGCTGGGAGGGCCAGGCCTCTCCATATGGTCTGAGGAAACAGTCATTCTTGTAATTCAGAAATTGTTGATGAACGGCAGTTGCCCGTGTGCTAGGACTGATAGAAAGTCCTATGTCATGGGATTGATCTGGGCCATGGTGGAGCTCTCCTGTCTGCTGACTTCGCAGCGTTGGCCAAGCCATTTGGCCTTTCCAAGTTTCCATCTTGTCATCTGTAGGATTATCATAAAGCATGGTGAGGACGCATGTCGAGTGTCTCTAGTACTGAGTAGCTACTGTTTTGGTCCTATTTAAATAACCTTCCCCAGCTCCCTCCACCCCTACTTCTGGCTCTAAAACATCCTTTGTTACTGCTTGCGTCCTTGTGGAGACTAGTTTCTCCGTCTTCCTTGCTCTTGCATCTTCTGGACCATCCAGTGAGGTGGGCAGTGCTATCCCTCAAGGCCTGTTTGAAACGTCTCCTTGATATTGCCTCTGGAAGGCAGATTTTAGTCACATGCCCACCGTGAGGCCTGCCTGGTACTTCCACCTCTAGTCGTGTTCTGCTGTCTGTCCAGCTAAGCACCCCCGGCAGGACTCTGACAGGTTCCAGGTGGTGATGTTCTGGTAGTGCAGCGACGTTCAGATAGCAGTGAGACCACCCTCACATACTTCGTTCCACCCACACTCCTCGTTCCTGAACCCGCGTGGCCCTTTCTTGTCTCAGGGCCTCTGTGCTGTGTTCCCTTCACTGAGAACATTGTTCGCCCTAACTGTATGGCTCTGGTTTAATAGTTGCCCCCTCAGTTCCCTGACCACCTCTTCCAGACTGCAGTGCCCCTCCCCCAACCTCCTCCTCTTCCTCCCCTGTCTTATCTTACTCCATAACACCTACCACCGATGGGCCTTGTTCACCCTGAACAGTTCCAGGTACATAGTAGGTGCCCCCAAAACAATTTTTAGTAGGTGGCAGCGGGATTTAAAAAAGATTCAAATGTGCCTACTTTTCTCACACAAACCTTGTTTCCAGAGAAAAATTAAACTCATCACATCAATTGCCCCCCCCTTTTGTTAAGATTTTTTTAATTTATTCGAGAGAGTGCGTGAAAGAGAGAAGAGTGAGTGGGAATGGGGGGCAGGTAGGGTGAAGGCAGTGCGGGGCTCAATCCCAGGACCCTGGGAACATGACCTGAGCCAAAGGCAGACGCTTAACCAACTGAGTCACCCAGGCGCCCTGTCAATCGCCCTTTCAAAAGGAGAATGAAGATAATGAGGGGATCTTCTTGGCACCTTTTCCTGCTCAGTCTCAGCAGAGGGGGCCTCACCCAGGTGCCTGATTGAAATGATCTGTTCTGAGCACTGACATAAGTACCAGCCTGCACTTGCACGGCTGAGGAGCAGGGGGCCGAGGGGTCCCGGCAGCACTCAGGTGTTGGCTGACAGCCTGACAGTGAGCTCCAGAGGCAGGAGGCAGAGACCAAAAAGGGGCATCATACAGGGATACTGAGAAGCACTTTGGGGAGGGCATAGTCTTTTTATTATAGCACGGGGTTCCTGTTGATTGATCATTGAAACAATGACCTTGAATTACTAATAAAGATTAAGTCAGATCAACTATGCCTATAAAGGAAGATAGGGGATTAGCACATGTATTCAGAAAGACTCCCATCCAGCCGGTTTTTAAAATAACAGCTTTATTGAGATTTAAATCCCATACCATAAAATTCATCCCTACAGAGTTGGGCGACCATCACCACTAAGTGTAGGACATTTTCATCACCCTTCCTCTTTCTCCCACTGCCCCAGCCCTTGGCAACCTCTAATCTGCTTGCTTGCTTGCTTGCTTGCTTGCTTTCTTTCTTTCTTTCTTTGATATTTTATTTATTTACTTGACAGAGATCACAAGTAGGCAGACAGCAGAGAGAGAGGAGGAAGCAGGCTCCCTGCAGAGCAAAGAGCCCGACGCGGGGCTCAATCCCAGGACCCTGGGATCATGACCTGAGCCGAAGGCAGAGGCTCTAACCCACTGAGCCACCCAGGCATCCCTCTAATCTGCTTTTTTTCTCTGTGTTCTGACATTTTACGTAAGTGGGATAATTCCACAGGCAGTCATCGTGCCGGCCTGCTTTCACTTAGCATATGCCTTCGAGGTTCATCTGTGTAGTTACAGGTCAGTGTTTCATTCCTTTTTATGGCCGAATAGTACTCCATGGTATGGCTAGGCCTCATCTTGCTTATCCACCCATCCGTTGATGAACATTTGAGTTCTTTCTAGTGTTGGGCTACCATTGAGCCATGGTGAAATGTAATGAAAGGCTTGAAGGGGATAGAGCTTCCTGGCTTCTGACACCAGGTTGTTGTTGCCCAGATGGGTATGAGATCTGCCGTGGTGCACACATCTCATCTAGCTAGTTGTCAACTCCGGAAGTGGACCTTCCCCACTTCCGGTGGCCTTTCAGAGCCAGTGTGCCATGCTTGTGATTACCGCCGGAGTGTTCCTCTCCTCTGGCCCGTCAGCCACATCTGAACTCTGTAGCCTCCCCAATGTCTCTCCATCCTCCCCTCTTGCCCCACTGGTCTCTCTCTCCACAGCCTCCTGTCGGGTGCCCCTGGTTTCCCCCAGCTTCCGTGTGTTCTCCCTTGCTGGGGCACAGGATTCTGCCTCAGTGACTTCAGGTCCCTGTCCTGATCCCAGCTGTCCTCCTCAGGAAACTTAGATCAGACCAGCTCCTCAGGCCTTTTCGACATTACCTTGAACTGTTAGCTATATTTAACTGGGTGTTTTCTCATTTCTAAGTGAGACTGTCTTCTCCTTTGATGTTGTTGTCTTCCCTTTGGGCCTCACCTGAGCCATAACTGCAGCATGGCACAGACATCAGGGGACCCCTTGGGCTCGCCCAGGGCAGCTCACAGCGGGCGCTCTGTGAATGCTGCATGGTGTGGTGTCTGGGAGTCACGAGCCCTTTGCCGTGTAACTGGAGAGGTGGGAGGTATGAATGGAGGCACCTGCCCAGCTGTATAATGGTCTCTGGAGCAGGGATCAGGTTTAAATCACTTCGAATCCTGCTTTAACCTCTCATTGTTAATTCCTGACAGTGCGTGGCTGAACTAGCGGGAAACTAACCTGAATTTTGGTCAAAACTTGAACTATGGTTTTTCTTTCTGATCATGTGTATCTGAAGGGACCTTTGCTGACTCTCTCCCATTCCCGTTCCTGTCAGCTATGGATCCCAGACTGGATTAAGGATTTGCAGTTAGGATTGGCCAGCGGGAGCGGGGGGCGGGGGAGCAGGGGGTGCTCCCTCAAGATAATGAAATCAGGAACAATGAGGTGGGGCCCCATTCTTACTGGACTCGCCATTCTCTGTTTTCCCAGTGGATCAGGTAATCTGACATTAGCAGGTAACTCGGTTGAGTTTTTCCACTGCTTCTCAGTGGTCTGTATTCATTGTCTGCTGAGATAACAGTAAGCAGAGAAAGAAGAAAATTAAAATAGGAAGCTGGGAAGGCCAGGAAGATAATCTGTAAGCCTGGTAAACAAAAGTTGGCTGTAACACAAGCCAGGATGTGACGAGGTACTTCTGACCACCTCTGCGCCGGCCCCCACATTTTCCTACCTGTTGGCCTGTCTCCCTGCCTCAGGGAGGTCAGTCTTCTTTTTCCTTTCTTCTTTGGCTGTTGTTCCTGAAGAAAAAGGACCAGATGGATCTCTTAGAATCAGAGTTAGAGACCGGAAGGGACAGTGTCAACTTCCTTCCGATAAAAAATTCAGTAGCTTTTGTAGGAAGCCATCGCTTCCTCTTGGCTGTGGTAAGAGGTGCTGTCACCTTTCCCTCTTAAAACAAGGGGGTGAAACAGTGTGAAATCTGTCAGGCATTTTAGGGTGAGTGAAAACACTGGCGGCAGCCAGCCTTGGAGGCGCCAGAGGTAGGGTCTCCCTGATTGCCTCAGGTGTATCCTACCTCTGTGGGGCCGAGAAGCACCAAGGGGATGGGAAGCTGTGGGGTAGCAGTCTGGGTTTTGAGATCTGGGTCCGAGGCTCCCATCCTCTCTTGACCATGTGCTTACCTGCCTCGCAGCAGTGCTAAGAAGTGACATCTGGAAGCACCTGAGCCCACCCATTCCTGCAGATGGCTGATGGCTCAGCACCTCCCTCTCCCACATCTGCATGGTCAGGGGACGTGGGGATGGGCAGTGTCTTCCCATGGTGGACAGTTCTACTTGTGGGAGGATTTCTTCCTTCCATTCACCTATTTTCTTCTCCGTTCCCCACCCCGCCGGAGTCCCCCACAGTCGGTCTCACGTCTTCCATATCCTTGGCTGTCAAGCCTTCCTGTCTCGGGATAACTTGTCCTTATGTGGGCTGTGGCCTTTTTAACCTTTATACATGCTGGCAAAAATAGTGGCTTTCTACAAGTTACTTGTTCCAAAGGAAGAACAGTGGGTCCTGGAAACCTGATATGTTTACCATGTATTTTTTTTTTAAATGTGAAATTCCAAAGTCAATATCCACCACGTTTTATAAGAAGGAAAAATGATGATAATCCTGTCACCTAACAAACCTGTCCTCATTTGAGTGTTCCCTTTATCTCCGTTCTGACGAGTCCATATTAATGCTTATACTCAGGGTATCTACCCAAGAATATCGGTGGTTTATCCATTCACTGCAACAGTTTCACCCCTGGTCGTAGGCACAGCACAATGAAGAATGAAGAACACTAACATCTTGTGGTCACAGTCAGCACTGGGACGACGGCACCTCGTTCTATGGAACAGATAGAGAATCGCTTATTAACTGGTGACACGAACTAGTTCTGACTGGACAGATCAATGATGTCGTGGCCCCCTACCCCTGAGAGAAAGCAGGGGACCTTGGGGGGGAAGGGAAGAAATCCGCGGGAGGTGGTGCCCCATTCTGGTGTCCCAGGAACATCTTCATGTGTAGGACAGTGAGCTCTTTAGAGTGGAAAGGAATATGTTTTTAAACTGTTTTAATCTTTCCGAAGAAAAAAGAAAACAGTACTCTTTTTACATACTTTCCAGAATTTCCTGTGTTTCATATTAGCTGGTTACTGTTTTGGCTTCCTTTCGTGGTAGTAAACATAGTTTGTTTTGTTTAGCAATTTCCTTCCCCCTCAAATACCATCACTGATCAATCCTGCCTTTGCCTGAGTCATAAATTCACAGTTCTCTTTCCTTCCACCTCTCACCCCTCCATTTATTCCATTTTTTTTGAGCTCCTGCTATGCACTACAGATTCCAGAAGGGGCTGGGGAGAGGGGGTTGTAGGAAGGCAGTGGGTGCTGGAATCCTAGCATGTAGATGCTTCCACCCACCCTCTCTGAGGGCTCACGCTCTTCAGGCCAGGAATGCTGACATTTAATGAGCACTTACTAGATAGTTACTTGTCTGTTTTATATATAGGGAAATCGAAGTCTCGTTGAGTCTCTAGGATCAGAGAGTGCTGTGGCCTCAAGTAAAGGTCTGGTTTAGCTGTGGTTGTCGCCTCTCCTGTTTGAACTTTGAGAAGCATGGAAACAGTCAGTACTGCGTTTTAAAACATGATTGTCTTAGGTGTCTCAAGTGAGGGGTCACAGTAGAGCCTCAGGCAGCCCTGGTGGGGTGTGGACCTCCTGACTGCAGCCTGTTGTGGGTGAGTGGAGTTCGGGTGGAAGAGACAGTCAAGAAGAGGGTGCAGAGGAGAAGAAAGGAGCTATTAACCCAAGATGGGGAAAAGTGGCCACCAGTGGTGGGGGGCCCTTTCAGAGTCCCCTCCTGGGAAAAGTACGGGTCCTGGAAGGTTGAGCTGATGTCAGACATTTTGGGTCTGCATTCCCCCCAAAGCCGCCCCTGTTCTGCAGACATTGTCTTCTTTTGCTGTATAACAGTAGTTGCCTAGTACCGTTAAAATCAAGAGCCACTTACCTTGAACTCAACCTGATGTTGACCTTTCCAGTGAAATTGGGAACACCTGGAGTTTGTTTCCTCCCAGTTGGGCACGGAACAGTTTCTGGTTTCCCGTGGAATGAAACAGGGTCTAAATGTTGGAGTAATGGTTCTCGAATGCCTCCAAATCACCTGCGGGCCTCGTCACACATGGCCGGGCACTGCCCCCAGAGTGTGTGCTTCTGTAGGTCTGGAGCGGGGCCCTGCGAGGCTGCATTTCTAACAAGTTCTCCCATGATGGTGTTGCTGGTCTGGGACCGCACTTTGAGAACCACTCTACCAGAGCATCTCTCAGATTTGGGTCTTTGTTCCCCTCTTTGCCCCATAAAACCAATACCATGAGTGTGGTAGAGAGCCGTAGTCTAAAAGAGGATTTATTTGGTTTTCGGCACAGAGTAGTCAAGAGACTCAGGCTAAGTCCCAGAGCTAAACTGTCCTCTGGCCCTGTTTCCACCCCCCACCCCCCATCCCGCTGAACCCCTCCCTCACCTGCCCCGCCTTGCAGGGGTTAGGGCAGGGCTGAGTGAGCTGCCTGGTGTGGCGAGGGCCTGGGGGCACTGCTGCTTTCCTCCTTTCAGCATGTGGAATTTGACAAGCTAAGCATTTTCCACGGTAAGTGCTTAAAAAAGATTTCTTACCCTTTTTCCGAAAGAAAGAAATAAAACCTTTCTCTTGAGTCATGACTATTGTTAGAAGTGGAATGAGGAAAAAAAAAAAAGTTAATGTTCTTTTCTTCTAAACAAATTCTCTGACTCTCTTTAGCTGCAGAAGACCCCTGGAGTTAATTTTTAGTGGTTTCAGGGATTGGGGGGAGTCTGATTCTCCTGCTCAGGACCCAGATCAGCGAGGCCCCGGGCACAGCTTCAAACCCAAGTGACTGGCCAGATGGGGCAGAGGGACTACCACTGGAGAGAAGGTCAAGGAGACCGACCCTCTCTGGGGCAGGGGAGGGGAAATGTGGGCTGGGAATCCGATGTTGAGTCTCGAGGCTTTCCATCCTCAAGGTGCTCTTTTTGGTTAACTTTGGACCAGCAAGGGGTTAGCCAAGGAGCCTGTTGCATGTTGTGTCTGCCTGCGGGACCCGTGGCCATCTCAGCCTCCTGTGGCAGTCCTGGCTTGTTACCGTCCCCCCTCAAGTGCACCTTGTAATCCCCATCCTGGCGAATCCTCGGTTCTCCACGCTGCAGTCCCTCTTGGCCCTCATACCAGTGACTCCCCACCCTCTGGAGGTCACTGTTTCTGTTCCTGCCTCTGCCACCACCTTGGGTTGCTCTTTTTTCTCACTGAGTCTATTACAGTGGGTCCCAGCCAGTTTCCAATCTATCCCCTTCCCAGTCCGTCCTTCCTACCATCGCCTTATCGCCATGCTAGCACCTCCTGGGCCCTGGCTGCTCCCCAAAACCCTTGACAGTTTCCCATGGCCCAGGAGAAAAATTTTGTTTTCTTGGCTTCCAAGCTTTCCCATCTGGGCCCATCGTGTCTGGCCGGGGTACCAGCGGGGATGCTGGTGAGGGCCTGGACAATCATGACAGCTTCTGAAAGGAGTGCGTTTGGCAAACTGATGACTTGCCAAAGGACAGGCTGCGGTGAGAGGATTTGCTGTTCTGGCCCCAAGTAGGAAGGGGGAAGAGGATATTGGCGAAGTGGGGGAAAAGGCTGTATCATAGGCAGGGGGAGAAAGCCAGGGAGAAGAACCCAGACATAAGGGGCCTGGCTAAGAAAGGCCCCATTCCGTGCAGTTGGCTCTCCCAGGGGACAGCTAAAGAGGCCTGGGTAGCTTCTAATGTCTGGTTTTGGTGGTGCTTGTTTGGGGCCCCATGGAACATTCTGGGATGCTAACTCTTAGAAGGGCAGGCCCAGACTGCTGATAGCCAGGTCCACAAGAGGAGGGCCAGAAGGAGTCGGTGCTTGAAAAACTTTGTTGAAGACAATAGATGGGCTTTTTAGTTTCATTTTGAGTAAGTAGAAAGTCAGCGTTCCTGATGCTTGGGATCCATTTTTTTTTTTTTTTAAGTTAACTCTGGTTTTTTTATGTTTTATTTTTTAAACTTTTTTAAAGTTTTTTTTTTTTGTTCTGTTTTTTGTTTTGTTTTGTTTTGTTTTGTAATCTCTACACCCAATGTCGGGCTTAAACTCATGACCCTGAGATCAAGAGCCTCAGCTCTTCTGATGAGCCAGCCAGGTGCCCCCATAACGTTATTTTGATAGAGAAAATGGGAGCTTCCCAAAGCCTATCTCACCTCTGTTAAGGAGGGAAATGGAAAACAACAGAGGGGTATATGGTCTGTGTCTAGGAGGACTGTTGGAGGGGCTGCCGAATGTTCTCCTGCCCCATCAGAGCACCAGAGCAAACACTGGGGGAGCCATGACTCAGGTGTTAAGAGGGAGCTGGAGCTATGGGAGCTTGTCCTGGGTGTGGTGAGGGGCAGGTGGTCCTGAGTCTTATCAGAGAAGGCACTTTGCTGAGCTCTGGAGGGAAAGAGGAGGGGGGAGGGGACAGGAGCTGCTTCCAACAGCTGAAGGGTGTCCCGGGCTGCAAATTCAGCTCTCTAGAAGGTCATATCTGTCCAAAGTTGGGATAATAACTGAGCATCAATCATAATAGCTTATTTTTTTATAGGACACTTTACAGTTTGATGACCCTCCTTCTCTGGAGGGAATTCAGGTCCAGGGAGGGGTGTTGTTAAAGGCATGTAGGCCCTCTTGAGAGTTTGGTGGGTCCCGATCGGTGTTCCCCAAATGTGTATCAGAATTAACGCTTTCAGAATCTCTGAAAATGGTTTGTTCTTCACTGGACCCAGAAAACCCTGCAAAAATCATGCAAATCAAGAGGTTCAGATCTTCGTGTTCACTTTAAGAACACATGTGAAGCTGCCCAGGCCGTCCAGGGCATGCATATCCGAGAAGCCACCAAGTATCTGAAAGATGTCACTTTGCGGAAGCAGTGCGTACCATTCCATCAGGGCAATGGTGGAGTTGGGAGGTGTGCCCAGGCCAGAGTGGGGCTGGATCCAGGGTTGACAGCCCAAGAAGTGTGCTGAATTTTTACTGCTTGAAGATGCAGAGACTCATGCAGAACTTAAGGGTTTAAAGGTCTATGCCCTCTCTGGTCATTGCACACAGCCAGGTGAGCAAAGCCCCCAAGATGGGGTGTAGAATTTGCAGGGCTCATGGACGGATTCACACATACCTGAGCTCTTCTCCCTTCCATGTTGAGATGATCTTTACCGAAAAAGAGCACATTGTTCCTGAACCAGAAGAGGAGGTTGGATAGAAGAAAAAGATCTCCCAGAAGAAACTGAAGAAGCAAAAACTTAGGCTTAGGAGCAGTAAGTTCTGCACAAAGAAATGCAAACCAAAGTAAAAACAGGCTAAAAAAAAAAAAATCATTCTCGGGGCGCCTGGGTGGCTCAGTGGGTTAAAGCCTCTGCCTTCGGCTCAGGTCATAATCCCAGGGTTCTGGGCTCAAGCCCTGTCCTGGGATCCTCATGGGATGGAGCCCTGTATCCAGCTCTTTGCTCAGCAGGAAGCCTGTTTCCCTTCCTCTCTCTCTGCCTGCCTCTCTGCCTACTTGTGATCTCTGTTGAATAAATAAATAAAATCTTAAAAAAAAAAATCAGTCTCTTGGGGCTTGCGAAAACCTGCTAAATCAGCATCTTGGGGGTGGGGCCCGGGAATCTGTATGGGGTTCAGGCAGCTGTTCTGCCCAGCATCCCTAGGAGAATGTCCATCCTACATGGCAGAGACCCCTGTCTGTTGTGTTCACTATTGGACCCCTAGTGACTGCCACACAGTAGGGGCTTGACAAATGTTTGCTGAATCGTGTGCTATTTGCCAACATAATTACGTTGATCCATCCTAATGCCGTCCTTATTGTCTGCAGTGTGGCCCTTCCAGACTCCTTCCTGCTCTTTAAACACGCGGCATGTCTTCACTCTGCCCAGCCTTTGCTCATACCACTTCCTCAGCCTGGATCACTCTCAGCCTGGATCACTCTCTTGCCTCTTCCCCTATGAAATCCCATGATGCCGTTGCCTGCCGACAGTGTGGTGGGTGCTGTGCCGGTTGTCGCTAACCCTGCAGCCAGCCCATTACATGCGCTGCGCCCCCCTTCAAGAGTTCCTCCCCAGCCTTTCCCCCTGTGTCTCCACAAAGGAGAGAGGGTCCTGTGAGTTTCTCTCTCTCTCTCTCTCTCTCTCTCTCTCTCTCGAGAGCATGCACACGAGTGCACATGCACCCAAGTAGGGGGATGGGCAGAGGGAGAAGCAGACTCTCTACTGAACAGGGAGACTGATGTGGGGCTCAATCCCAGGATCCTGAGACCATGACCTGAGCCGAAATCACTAGGATGCTTAACCGACTGAACCCCCAGGCACCCCCATAACATTCTTGACAGCATCTAGGTGCCCTCCCTGGTGCTTATCAGGGAAAAATATTTATAAGCTCAAAAATCTATGTATATGAATATATGTGTATACACACATGTACATACTTTTTTCAAAACATAGAAATCTGCAGAATTGAAATGAATGTGTTTTGTTTTTTTTTTTAATTTGTTTGATAGGGACACAGAGAGAGAATGGGAACACAAGCAGGGGGAGTGGGAGAGGGAGAAGCAGGCTTCCCGCTGAGCAGGGACCCCAATGCAGGGCTCGATCCCAGGACCCTGGGATCGTGACCTGAGCTGAAGGCTTAATGACTGAGCCACTGAGGTGCCCCGAGATGAAAGTGTTTAACTGAGTTTGTTTAGTTAAATGGTCTCTGTGTGTAGTCATCATTGCCCCCTTAGTCGTCACTCAGCTCCCAGGTGAGGGATTTGGAAGGCTTGAGCTCCATCTTGCATCATAATCCTGAAGGTTTTTGGATGCTCTTCTTTTTTTTTTTTTTTTTTTTTTTTTTAAATTTTTATTTGAGAGAGAGAGATCGTAAGTAGGCAGAGAGGAAGGCAGAGAGATAGGGGGAAGCAGACTCCCTGCTGAGCAGAGAACCCGATGCGGGGCTCGATCCCAGGACCTGAGATCATGACCTGGGCCGAAGGCAGAGGCTTAACCCACTGAGCCACCCAGGCGCCCCTGGATGCTCTTCTATGGAGGATATGTGTTCTGGAAGGTTCTGTGGTCGTGAGCACCTCTTTGCCTTTACCTTCTGGCTCTCTAGGGTCTCTCCTCCTTGCCTTTCACATTCTTCAGAGATTAGTGACCTCCTGAAGGGAGGCCTCAGGAAATAAGCATAGGAAGCTCTGACCTCTGGAGCATGCCCTCCACACCAGGTGCTGTTCCAAGTGTCTGTTCATTCCCTCACGTCATCTTTATAACAGCCCTGTCCGCCGTGTCACCCGGGTAGGGAGACTGAGGTGCTCTGAGGTTCTGTGATTTCTTTAATGCCACGTGGCCTCCTCCCTTGCGGGTCTGAAGCACATGCCTCCCAGGCCTGGTCCTGAGACCCACCTTGCTCAGGGCTCACTACAGATGTTCGCCTTCTGCTGGCGTGTGGGTTAGCGGCTCCTGGACTGGGGTAGTCAGCTACTTCTCCTGAGAAGAGAGAAAGGGGAACTTGGGAGAGTCATGTTTCTTCAATTTCTGAGGCTGCTCTGGGGTCCTGCCTGGCTTGGGATTCTTCTAGGGGATTGGGGAAGAGACTTCGAAAAGAGGGAAGTGTGAGCAGGGGGCACCTGCGAGAGGACTGGGGCACCTGGTGAGCAGACCTGCCAAACAGGAGTGGCCGGCACGCTTCGGGGGCGGGGAAAGCGTGGAGGGAATGCATTCCTCTTCCAGTTGGGTGTGTGGCCAGAAATGAAATGTAAGTCAGTCAGCCACGTCCTTTACAAGTGCCCAGGGAAAGGGCCTGCTTTGGAAGGCGGAAGGAGATCTAGGAGGCTTTCCCACGACCAAGGTGTGCTTCTGTGCTGAGCCCGGCCCCCACTTGTTGGGCAAGGCAGCCCAGGAAACACACAGCCCATGGCAACAAAGAATATGTGATTAGGGAGAGAATTGAGCACGGCAAGAGAAGTGAGAAAATCCAGAATACAGGGCAGCCCCTGGAGCCAAGGAGAAGCATTCTCTTTTGTGATGGGATAATCACAGAGGAGCCAGAGGCTGGCTGGAGGAGAGGGAAGGGGACACCCCTTGGAGGATTAAGTCTGAGGCCAACATGTGCCCCCAGCAAAGAAAACTGGTCTGCATCCTTTTTTTTTTTTTTTAAATTTAAATTCAACTTAGTTAACATGTAGTGTATTATTAGTTTCAGGGGTCAAATTTAGTGATTCACTGGTTGCATAGAACACCCAGTGCTCATTACATCAAGTGCCCTCCTTAGTGCCGGTCACCCAGTTCCCTTCCCCTCTCACTCACTGGTCTGCCTCTTAAATCTAGGTTTATTGGTCCTGTGGTTACATGTACAGTATCATCAGAGGACGCACCTGGGGGCCGCTGGTCTCCCCAGTACCTCACTCCATGAGCACTAAGCAGTGAGTGTAATGAGTACCCTTTGGTGCCCAGACCGGGGAGTGGGCTAAAGGAAAGGCATGCAATGTAGCCCCTGCCCTCAAGAACTGTCATTTAATGGGGAGACACAGAACTCTGTGTAACACAATTAAACCGCCTTTTTTTTGTTGTTGTTAAAGATTTTATTTATTTATTTGACAGACAGAAATCACAAGTAGGCAGAGAGGCAGGCACAGAGAGAGGGGGAGACAGGCTCCCTGCCGAGCAGAGAGCCCAATGCGGGACTCGATCCCAGGACCCTGGGATCATGACCTGAGCCGAAGGCAGAGACTTTAACCCACTGAGCCACCCAGGCGCCCCCAAAATTAAACCGCTTTGGGTGGGCCCAGGGGATGGCTGAGGCCACACCGAGAGTGTCAGATACAGAATGCCTAAGGACGCAGGAGAACAGAGCTGTCTATGGCCTTGTGGAGGAGGCAGGATGTGAAGCAGACCTTGAGGAGTAGGTGGGATTTCATTTGGAGTGGAGAGGCAACAACGGTCACAAGGAGAGACAGGGCCCTCAGAACTGAACTTGAACGTCGCAGGTGGAAAGGTGGACATTCAAGGCTCTCACGCCAGCCCCGGAGCTGCCAGCACAGTCTCCCTGATCCTGGCTGCCTGTGAATCGGGGCACAGCCTTGGGCTGTGCTGGCCTGGAGTGCCAGGCAGCCTGTGGCAGGCAGGAGGGCTGGAGGGGGGCAGGAATGTGTTAACACCAGCAGCTGGCCGCTATCTGATCCTGGCCCTGCCGTGACTTCCGCTTCCCCCATTGTTAACATACCAACCCGACTGGGAACGACTGAATGAGTGGGTAGAAAGGGTCCCTGTGTGGGCTATCAACAGCCGGGATAAAGTAACCCCAGCTCCATGCTCTCCAGAGAGCTTGTCTGGCCAGCTTTTGACATTGGGAAAACCCAGGTGGGTAATGGCCCTCATGCATAGAATCCCGGTGATCCTTGTTGGGACAGAACACCTCTTGTACAAAATGACCCCTTAGATGGCTTAGCCAGCGCAAGTTAATTTCTGTCTCCAGTGCAAGCCTATAGCACTGCACTTCCTTCTGGAACCTAGACCTTTCCATCCAGAAGTTCTGTCACCTTTCAGAGCTTTGGTTCCCAACTTGGAGTGTGCATCAGTCACCGTAGTAAGATTGCTAGGGCCCGTTCCCTCAGAGCCTGCGTTTCTAACAAGTCCTAGCTGCTGCTGCTGCTGCTGGTCCAGGGACCGCACATGGAAAAGCACCGTTCTAGGGCTCGTCCGCTCTCCACCGACGCCAGTCAGGGCAGGAGGGATGAGAGAGAGCAGAAGTCAGTCACAGTTCTCCCACTTAACTCCAAGGGCATCTGAGAAATGTAGTCTTTTCCTGGGCCCAGGAGGAAAATAAAATGGCATTGTCTTGGCCACAATTCAGAAGCATCCTGGGGGCACCTGGGTGGCTTAGTGGGTTAATAAGCATCTGACCTCAGCTCAGGTCATGATCTCGGGGTCCTGGGATCGAGCCTCAAGTCATACTCCCTGCTCAGTGGGGAGTCTGCTTGTCTCTCTGCCTACTCACCTCACTTGTGCTCTGTCTCACTCTCTCTCTCTCAAATAAATAAATAAATAAAAACATAAAAAAGCGTCCTGATTGCGCCTGATCCCTGCTTGAAATACTAGATTTCAAAAACCATTTCAAGTATGTGGAGAAAATCAAGATTCGCATTTACTCGTGGCACAGGTGCCTTTCAAGAAGGCAGGACGCAGTGGAGGTCATTATTGAATTTCCAACTTGTCCCCCCATGTTAGTGTAAACCTGAGTCACTTGAGCCTTAGGCCCCTTGATGGATGGTCCATGGTATCCCTAGTCCAACTTTTATGTCTTATATATAGGGAAGAATGTTGCAAACAGTAGTCAAGTAATTATTGTGCACGGTGGACTTTGTTTTGGATGTTCCTAGTTCCTTCTTGGTGTCTTTCTTCATGTCTGTCGCCTGCTGACTCAAACCTGTACTTGCCTAGGGCAGGAGGTGTTTTGTAGTCTGAATCTTAGCCATGGTGAATAGGCATGTCATTTGGACCAAACCTGTTGTGGGGTAAAATCAGTGGGTGAATTGATGGGTAGTTGTTACATGTGTTCCTGTGTTCAGCACCCCAGAGGATGCAAGAGGACACCCCTCCGGGCCATTTTCAGTGAACCTACTTAGTTCTCGAGGCCAAAGCAATCCAAATAAAAGACGCAAGGGCTCAGCAGGGATGGCAAGTGTGTTGGCCAATTGTTGAAGGAGAGAGGCCAGCTCAAGGTAGAGAATGGCCCTAATGAGTCTGTGCTGCTCAGGCCAGTTCTGGGGCTTCAGGGTTCGTTGTGGGAACTGCAGTTTTAGCAAGGCTTAGACAAACATGATAGTGAGACAGAAGCCCAGGGCTGGAGAAGGCAAAAGGTGATGGGCCATGCTGGCCACCATGATGTTGTAAAGTTGTGAGAAAGGGTGGCATAGAATGAGTAGTTCCAGGGAAGGACAAGGGGAAGATGAGACCAGAGCAGGAGCTAGACAGAGTGAGGTGGGTCTTTGACTCGGGGTAGAAGTGGAGCTTTTGAACTGCCGTGGCAGTGCAGGAGTATGGAGCCCTGCTGCATGACGCAGCACCGGGACTGTTCACGTGGAGCGTGGCAGGTTCCATCTTAAGGCCAGGTATTTGAGAGAGAAATTCGTTTAAAAGAAAAATGAAGTATCTGTGTAGGCTCGAAATCTGGAGGAATCTTTCTGTGGAGCGGCTCTGACAGCTGTAAATGCCAGGCAGGCCCCGGGTGGATAGAAGGCACCCTGGATTTCACAGCAGATACACAGTCAGATCAGTATGTTGTATACCTTAAACTTACCCAGTGTAATATGTCAGTTATATCTCAATAAATCTGGGGGGGGGGGGGGAAGGAGAAGGCATTCTAGTCAGCAAAGGGGCCCTGAGAGTAGGGCACCAAAAAAGGCCCGAGGAATGGCCTGAGCTACCTTGACAGTCAGGAAGAGGGGCTGGACCAGGCCTGTTAGAGGCAAAGTTATGGAAAGTAGAGTCTGGCTAAGGATTGTGGGATATCTCAGGGGGAAGGTGACCTGAAGGTGATTTTAGGAGTTTAGTGATGAGTGCCTAGATTGGGTGTTAGAGGGGAATGAAGGGACAACAGACACATTTAAGAGCCAGCTTGCAGGAAATGGGTCTTCTAGTCTTTGGTGGTTCTGGCATCTTCATGATGGTGATTGCAGAGACTTCCTCACAACTCCAGCCCTCAGAGTGTGACAGCCGGAGGCTGGCTTCCTTACCTGGAGAGCCCAGTGGAGGATGACATCATCCATCCACCTTTTCCTGGCCCACGCTTGCCAGGTGTAAGCACAAGGCTGCGGCACTGAATCCTCTTCCCATTGATGCCTCTGTGTGTGGACTGAGAGGGTGGTGTGACTGAGAGTGCCGCTGATGTCCCCTCCCTTAGTATGGAGGTAGGCTAGATCATGGCAGGCTCTCAGTGACTGTGTTTCCCTCAATCTGAGTGCCCACTCCTATGCTGCTCTGCCTGGGCCTACTCATGTCAGGAAGTGGGCCTTTGCCGGGTGACTTGGCCCAAGAGCTCCTGTTCTGGCCGGGTGTGAGGTCTCTCACATGAGCCCTGGTGATCCTCACAATGAGGGGAAGACTCTAGCATCTCAGAGAGGTCAAGGGCCTGCCCCAGGATGTCACAGCGAAGTTGAGTGACAGGGTCTGCCTGCCTGTATCTCAGTTCTCTGGCTACACATCTGGAGCTTGTTCCAGCACTCAGAAATGTTCTTAGTCTTGGGTGAAGAATTTCCCTTTCCTCAAGAATGTGATTGCCTAGGCAGGGACTGAGGAACGCCTGGGAAATCAGCTTTGGGTGCATGTGCGCTAGGAACAAGGAGTGAGGTCGTAATAAGCAGCCCGCACTGAGGATCTACTCTGCCAGGCCTGTGGATCAGCTGAGGAATCCACGCACAGTGTTTTACAGATGAGGCCGCTGAGGCACAGGAAGGCCAGGTGCGTTGCCCAGTCCTGGGCAGGAGTCAGACGTTACAGCCCTCACACTTAACCAGTGGCCTTTAGTCCTGAGAGCGTTGTCCAGTCTGTGCTCACGAGTTTTCTCAGGAAGCTGCCTTCAGTGAGAGAATGACTGTGTCCAAGCCTGAGGTGCCACACTGTACTACGACTGTGGCAGCTCATGGCCTGTGGTGGCTTTTTGTGGCTAGCTGGTAGAGAGGAACGTGGTCAGAACTGAGAGGGCCGTCATTGCCTGTTTGGCTCACGTTGAAGGCTCAGCCTCCCATTGTGTTTGTATGCGCTGCTGCCTCATTTTAACTTAAGTGCCATATTCTCTGAGCAGCCTGGCTAGGAGATAAGGATTGACTTCCCAGTCAGGAGAGAATACCCCGGGAATGTTTTCAGGGCCCCTTCAAAGTGACATGGAAGAGCTGAGAGCTTGCTGCAACCTGCTGTGACTCCTCCTTGCCCTAGGGGGCGCTGTGGAGACTTGATGCTGCCTCTCTGAACACTCTTCCTGCGTGGACACGGAAAAACAAGAAATGGTAGCCTGAGACCTCATGGGACTACACTTCCTGGATTTAAAATTTTCATTTCTGTTGTTTCTGTGACTCTTAGACCTCAGATTATATGACACAAATTCATGGTTTGCTAAATATGATTGCATGACCATATGGCATCCATTGTGCCTTCTGAACTAGCATAGGGGGAAATTTTGTTTTTACAGTTGTAGGGTTAAAAGCTCTTTGTTTTTGATTCTTTTGAAGTTGGTGGTATGTCCAATGTATCTGTAACTAGGATACTCTAAGAACAAGTCCCCCAAAAGGCATTTGCCTGAGTGATTCCATAAAACATCCACATAAAAGCAATAATAAACCCAGGAAGGAAGATGCTAGGTAGGTAATAAATATATCTTCCATACTGTTGCCCTGTTTAGAATAGAAATGATTTGTTTTGAGCTAGATCTGTACTCTACTGAGGAAATATCAACAACTCCTTATTCTCTTACCCTGTGTACACACTCTTCTTCGCGTATAAGCTGGTGCACACCTGGTATGAATGTCTGCTCGTGTTGGATGAATTTAGTTTGGTGAAAACTTATCACCAGCCTCACTACCACCAGTGATTGTGAACTAGATAGAGATTTTGGAAGAACTGACCTTGGCGTTATCAAGTAGGTGGAACTTGCCAGAAGGTCATCTTTTTCCTCCGACTCCTTTCTAATCTCCTGTTTTCTCCCAAGTATATAGTGCATGTTTTCATTTTATTTCATTTTAGAGTCCCTTCTTAGCTGTGAGCTGGAAAGTTCTTGAAATTTGATTTACCCCAGGATTTAAAGCTCATATCTTATCTCTCCCCAAGGAATTTTCTGGATGAGCCCCTAAGCCAAAGGTATGACTGTCTAATAGTGGAATTTCAGTCATCTGGGACACACCGGAGAAGTTGTATTAAGAGGCTCTTCCTGGTGTTCTGTGAATTACAGAACTTGTTATCTCCATGTGTCCTGTATTTTTTTTCCCCTAAAAGTTTTACAGTTTCATATTTTACATTTAAGTCTGTGATCCATTTTGAGTTACCCTATATATAAAGTGTGAAATTGAAGTTGAGGTCAATGTTATTTGATGTCTGGTTGCTCCAGCACTGTTTGTTGAAAAGGCTATATGTTCCCCATTGAATTCATTGCACTGTTACCAAAAATCACCCGGGCATATTAGTGTGGAGCTGATTGTGTGTTCTGTGTTTTGTTTCATTGATGTACATATCCCCCTACCACTACCACGGGGTCACAGTTATTGTAGCTATATAGTAATCATTCACTTTGGTGAAAAAGTTTCCTTTGTTCTTTTTCAAAATTACTTAGACTCTTTTTGGGCCTTTCTCTTATGTTCACAAAGAAGCTTATATGCCAGTGTTCATAACGTCATTACTCAAAATCGCCACAAACTGGAAACTACCAAGATGTCCTTCAATGATGAATGGTTCAAGGAACTGTGGTGCATCTACACCAGGGAACCCTACTCAGTAGTAGAAGGGAACGAGTGACTAGTACGTGCAACGGTGTGGATGGACCTTAGTGAAAAGATGCCATGTAAAACAGCCACCCTCCAAACCCTACATGCTACGCTGTCCCACTTACCTAATATTCTTGAAATAATACAGTCAGAGGTGGGAACAGGTTAGTGTTGTCAGGAGTTAGAGATGGAGTAGGTGATTGGCAGCCTCCCCGTGAACGGGTAGCACGAGGGAGTCTTGTAGGCATAGGACAGTTCCATGACTTGATTGTGGTGGTTATACAAAGGTACACATGTGATCAAGTTGCATGCATTCTCCTCCCTCCACTCCCACCCCCACCCCCACCAAAAAGTGCTTGTAAAACTGGTAAAATCTTGGGGCACCTGGGTGGCTTGGTTAAGTGACTTTGGCTCAGGTTATGATCTCGGGGTCCTGGGATTGGGTTTAGCAGGAAGTCTGCTTGTCCCTCTGCCCCTCCCTCTGCTCATGCTCTCTCTTGCTCTCTAATAAATAAATAAAATCTAAAAAAAACCACCAAAAAACCAAAAACCAAAAACAACAACAAAAAAACCCCAACATGGTAAAATCGGAATAAACTCTGTGGATTGGGCCAGTGTCACTGTGCTGGTTGCGGTGGTTGTACTGTAGTTCTGCATGCGGGGTGTTCACTTTGGGGGCGTCTGGATGAAGAGTGCGTGGGACCACCCTATTCCTTTCTTTTTCCGTCAGTGTATAATTATTTCGAACTAAAAAGTTAAAAAGAACTCAGAAAACAATGTTATGGTCTGTTTATGTTGCATCGATAATGGCAAACCTATAAAAATACAGAAGTGTTGCCTCTGTGGAGGGAGGGCAAGTGGCTTCTTCTGGTTCTATAACATTTTATTTCCTAAAAAAAATAAAAATAAAAAAACAAAACCCAGGAAAACAGCGACTGTGACAAAATGTTACCATTTGTGAATTTGGGCTGATGGGTTTATTTATTGGTTTTTATGTTGTTCTCTGTCCTTTTTATATATTTGAAGTATTCCGTTATTTTAAAAAATGTAACAAATGTAAGAAAACCGATAATTGTGCCAGGGTGCATACCTGTCTCCATGTTATCTTGATCTGTTCACAGAATTTATCTGAACATTTACTACTTCCTCAGTAAAACTGCTACTCACTCACAGACTTCTTGCTTCTCTCCATGAATTACTAACTCTGGGTCGGGAGGCCCAAGAATGTAATCCATCTTTTTTACTGTGACAAGCTAATTTAATTTTAATTGCGCTTTATAGTATTGCATTATGAGGAGGAACTATCTTTAATTATCTTTTGGGGGATTGTTTCTAAAATAATATGATCTGGGGAGCTGAGACTCATCCCTTCCAAGAGTGGCCACCTGCTTGTGAGCATATAATATTTGTATGCAACAGTGTAAATAGATTTCTCTGCTCTTCCCTGCCCTCCCCTTGAAGCAATTAAAAGAATTCCAGGTGGGTGGTTCTCCCCTTCCTGGTCCTGTTTAAAAATACAAATGTCAGTTCAGAGATTCCCCCCCAGCCGCCAGAAAACTCCCAAGTGAGTGGCACAAGAATGGGACCAGGTTTTTCCAATCCTCATTGAACTAGTGGCTGCGCCCTTTCGAGATCATTTTTCTTGGTGACGTGTTAAACAATCTCAGGTCAGCCGGAGTCCTTAAAGGTCACCGTGGGTGTCAGGAATGCAGCCCTGACCAGAGTACTTACTAGGCACACGGAGGCACCCTTCAGCTCCTCTGGCCCAGAGCCCCATCTTGCTATTAAAAAAAAAAAAAAAAGTATTCTGTTTATTCGTTGTTTGTTGGCTTCTCATTTCTACCTCTACCCCCTCAGCTCTCTCCATGCATTGCCACCGTGTGCTGCTGTTACCCACTTGGAGGTGGTGGGGGGGTATGTGTGCTTGGCGCCCAGAGATGCCATTGAAAATGTAGAGAAGTCTTCACACTGCTCTTTGTGGAGTGGTGGCCTCCCTTCCCGTGGGCAAACCCCGGGGCTGGAGCCCTCCCGGCTGCCCAGTGGCTTTTGTGTGTGTGCAGCTTTCAGCTCCTGTCCATCAGTCTGAATGGGCCCATTCAAGGGCATTCATGCGCCTCGGAGACCCCGGCCGCCTGGACACAATCAGCTGAGAAGGGCGCTGTGGGCCCTGCACATGAGAATGCGCCTGCTCGGCCTGCCTCCAGAAGCCCTGATTGTTCAGCGGAGCCCGGGGCCCAGGAGTGAGCCCAGAGGGGTGACGCTGGACAGCCATTTGGGGCTCATTCATTCCCTGGGCTTGGGGGCTCAGGAAGGGAGGGGTGGGAATACCTTGCAGCGAGGGAGGAATGTGCAAGCGTGGACCTGCTGGAGCTTATCTTTGGCTCTGACCTTCAGCTTTTATCTTTGTGGATCACCCATCTGATCCCCTGCTTAAGAATGGAGACCTTGCCTTTTTTGTCTCCGTAGTCCTACGTCTCCTAGGCTCTCAGTAAGTGATTGTTGAATGGGTGAACCGGGTTGATGCTCCTTTTATTTGGGTGGAGGGTTCATGGATGTAGATGCCCTTTACTGTTCTTTGAAGAGGCTACAGTGTCCTCTGTCCCTGGGGTACGGGCAACCTTCTGAAAGAACTGGGATTGCCTCATGTTTGAAGGGACAGTAGAATTGAGACCCTGAAGGGACAAAAGAACATTTTCAAGGCAGCAAGTGGCCATAGAG
Organism: Meles meles; assembly: GCF_922984935.1. Classification (NCBI taxonomy): domain Eukaryota; kingdom Metazoa; phylum Chordata; class Mammalia; order Carnivora; family Mustelidae; genus Meles; species Meles meles. The sequence goes on along the minus strand of NC_060080.1, from coordinate 40,635,903 downwards.
GATCTTGTGGGCTGTCTCTGGAATCTGCAAGATCAACCAGAGGCTAGTTTGCAGGAAGGGGCAGTACCTTGGGCTGGCTTGGAACCAGTTGGTGGTGGATGCGGATTTGGGGGCATGGACTTAATCGGCTCCCTGTGGCTTGTGCCATTTGGCAGCCAGCACCCTGGAAACCTCTGGCTCTCAGCTCTGGCTTGTGTCTTCACTGTGGCTCAGGCACCCTAGGACCACACTGAGAACAGTGGGGAGGGAAAAACACAGACCAGAATGCCAAGGGTGCCTGGTGTTCCCCAGCTTTGCGAAATTGCATTTGGTGATTGCAGTAGTAGTAGTGGTATTAGCTGAAGAAATAGAAACTTCCTTTCACTGGGAACTGACTGGATTAAGTGCTTTCTACATAATACTTCATTTGGCTTATGCTTTAAGCTGTTTTTACACACACACACACACACGTAAAACATATGTATTGTAAGTACTTTGAACACTTGAGGTAGGAAAGATTTACAGATGGAATAGCTGAGGCTCAGAAATAATTAAGTGGCCTCCTAAGACTTGTGGCTGAGATTTGTGGCGATAAGGGCTCAGGCTCTTTTGTGCTAAGGTGAGGGCGACTGCAAGCATTACTCTGGGGCAGAGAACCGAGTGATTGTCATAATTTCCACCTCAGTAGCAACTAAATGTACAAGTGGGGAAGGGGCTGAGGGAGAGGGGAAGCAGACTCCCCACTGAGCATGGAGCCCGATGCAGGGCTGGATCTGCGGACCCTGAGATCATGACCTGAGCAAAACCGAGAGTCGAGAGTCAGACTTTTAGCCGACTGAACCGCTCTAAGCTCCTGGCAGTAGAAACTGTTTTAAGAGAAAAGCAGAAGAGGAAACACACACCTTTATTGGGACCATGGTGTTAAAAAATAGGAACCTTAAGCAGACTTTCAGAGCCTCACAATTCAGCTGGGGAAATGAAACAACATAGATGCTTTGCAACTGCCCTTAGAGGGGTGGCGGCATCTGTGCTGAGGACAGCAGGGGAAGAGGTTTCCCCCACCACCTGGGGAGGCAGTCACCATCCCACTGGGACAGATGCGTGGCCTTCAGAGGTGTTGATTTGCTCCATGGCTCATGGAAGGATGGGGATCCACTTAACGTGTTGTCAGCTTCTGACATCACACCCCACTGCTTCTCTCGAAGGCACTGGCACAACGTAAGGACTTTGAGACGAATGTCCTGTGCTAGCTCAGATCGGGCCAAGTCACGGGACTGGCTGTGAAATGGCGTGGCCCGCGCAGAGGCGTGGCCTGCGTAGAGGCGTACACAACACATGAAGCAGTGTGTGCTTGGTCCCCTTCTGGGGCGAGCATCGGAAGTTGATCTCTGCCCTGGGTATGGCCAACTTCCTACAAAGGGACGCGGCTCCCGATTCAGCTGCAGAGAGCAAAGCTATACCTGGGGAGCAGACAAGAATTCAACTCCAGACCCCAAAGAGAAAGCATGTTGTAGTGTGGAACTTGGCGTAGTTTTGTTTTTACTGTGATTCCAGAATCCCTTTCTCCTCTGCCTTGGGGACCTGGTGCTGCGTGCGTGGACCAGTGTTCTTGCCGCCACAGGGCTATGTGGGTCCTGTGCCTGTGGCTGCTGCAGCCTCGGGGGTCTCTCTTCAGAGACTCTGCCTCCCTCACACCTGGAGGACTGTTTCAGTCTTGGGAAAATGGGTCAGACGGCCAGTGACAAGGTGTGTTTTCTGCCAGCGTCACTTATAATTCTGGGAACATTGGAAAGACCTTGAGCAAATGACTCAATCACTCCAGGCTTGGCTGTTTCAACTACAAAATGGGGATAACCGTAGACATGGCAGGGGAGGGGGGCTTGGCTGAGATGACACAAGTAAGACACGCAGACCTAGTAAGGACTCAGTGAAATGAGTTTCCGTTTTTTCAGTTGAATGGACTGGGTTTAGGGCTGGGAGAAGCTAAGGGTTATTATAGGGACCCTACTGGCTGACCGCTTTCAACATATCAAGCAGTCAGGCTAAGATGCCTTTGGCTTCTCTGCCCTTTTATCCTCATGGGTGATGGGGGGTGGAGCCCGGAGAGGACAGTGACTTGTCCAGTCTGGATGGACATGTCTAGAAACTGGGAAGTTCATTCCTAGCAGTGTTCAGCCTGGACTGAATCCCAGACCATGGGTTTGTTCTTTTTTCCCCTCTCTCTCTCTGTCTCCGAAGGACATCATTTGGACGGTTGGCAACAGTTGAATAAAGTCTGTAGATTGGATGATAGTATTGTGTCAATGTGAACTTCCTGATTAGGCCAATAACCTGGTAATGTAAGAGAATGCCTTTTTTTTAGGAGATGTATACTGAAGTATTTAGAGGTAAAAGGTATCATGTGTGCAACTTAGTCTCAGATGTTCCGAGAATAAACTATATGGAGAGAGAGAGAGATTAAATGTTAACATTTGGGGTGTTTAAGTAGATGGAACCCATTTTACTCTTGCTGCTTTCCAGTAGGACTGAAATTATTTAAAACAAACAACCTCCCCTCCCCCCCAAGAAAACCTCATCTGGGGGCACCTTGCTGGCTCAGTTGGTAGGGCATGTGACTCTTATCCCAGGGTCGTGAGTTCAAGTCCCATGTTGGGCATGGAGTCTGTGTCAAACCAATCAACCAACCAATCAACAGACCTTCATCTGGTTAGGGCCATTTGAAATAATAGCAGGAGGATGTCAGAGTCATTGGAGAGCAGACCTGTGATCAAGGTGGTGTTTCTAGCAACTTTTGCCCACGTGCGGTCATGGGGGGAGGTCCATGTGAAAGAGTGGGGTGCGGGCGGCTCTCAGGAGTGGAGTGAGATAGACCATCTGAGTGAAGAAGGGAGGAGGAGAGGGTGGGTAAACTGAGAAGAGGCCTGAGAAACAGGAAGGAGTACTCTGGCAATGGTGTGGGCAGACAACAGGAGAACCCAGGGGCTGCCTGCAGACTCTACTTGGCTCTAACTTGGGCCTTGGAGAGTGAAACTGTAGGAGAACCAGGCTGGGTTCTGATGGGCAGGGCAGTGGCCGGGTGGGTCAGAAGATCCTAAGAGGATGTATGGGACCCCAGGGTGCCTTAAGACCAGTCAAACTTGAAGAGTGGGGTACAGAATGTGAGCTTCCAGGTGCCCTTGAACCCAGGGCAAAGAGCCTGTGTGATTTACACAGCTAGCATCTGCTGGGGCCACATCACAGTGGATACCTTGGGAGTGCACTGTGTCGGGAGAGCCAGGAGGAAACCCCTGGCACAGGATCTGGGGCTGAATCCTCCTCAGGCCCTTGGGGGGTGGCAGCAGGAGGCTCCTGCTGGCAGTGGTCTCTGTTGCGAGGGCCTTCTGTGTTCAAGCACTCTAGTTCAAGTTTAGTCACTCCACTTTATCTGAAAGTAGCACATGAATGGTTCTTGTTTAAGATTCAAATCAAATAGAAGGAAGGGGCCAGCAGCCTCCTCCAGCCCCACCCCTCAGTCCCATCCCAGAGGTAACAGGTGTGGACAGCTCCCTACCGTCCCTCTTCAGATCTCTGCGGTTTCATGTTTGCAGAAGGGCTGGGCTTGTGGGCTCTGGACCCAGACTTCCTGGGCTCACGAGCCACCTCCATTGCCTACAAACTTTGTAACTTGGGCACTTGATCATCGAAGCCTGCATTCCCTCATCTGTAAAATGAGATTGATGAATCCTACAGACCTAATGGGAGTCTTATGGACACTGAGTTGGCACATGAAAAGTAATTAGAACAGGGACTGGCATGCAGTAACTGCTCAAGAAATGGTAGCTGTCCTTATTTATTGATATATAAGGACGTATTTTTGTTGTTGTTAAAAAACAAGTCCTACTCTGTTTTCATCAATAGGGTTCTCAGTTGCAAACAATAGCTCTCAACTGGCTGAGAGCCGCGGAGAAGGCATTTCTTGGAAGGACATCAGGGTGGTTCCCAGACTTGCTGAGGAAGCCGTAGGCTCAGTCTGTGGAGACCAGGCAGCAGCCCAGACCACAGCCACCACCACCGTTATGCCACAAAACCGGACTGATGCCCTGCTGCTGTTAATGTTGCCAGCATTTGTGGCCCCCAGCAGGAGAGGTGGACCCTGTCTCCCACCAGGACTTAAAAGGGGCAAGGATTCCTAGATATGGGGAGGAGTTCAGATGCCAGGGGCCAGTAGCTCCCTGAATAGTCTGTTATTTGCCTGAGCTGTTGTCTGCCGACACACTAGCCCAGTCTTTTTCATGGTTGCATGATATTCCTAAGAGGATCTTGACTTACACGCACTTAGTGATGAACTTGTCAGTTGTTTATGGTTCTTGCCCTGTTGCTGCTTGCCCCATTGAACACACTTGTACATGTATCTTGACAGCAAAGTGGCTTTTCTGTTGGGTGGATTCTTAGAGATGGAAGAGTATACGTGTATTCTTTTCATTATTGTTCAGGGTGATATTTCTTATATTCTATGGACATTGAAAGACATTTTGAATATAAGTAAGCACCACTTTAAGGAGTTTTTAAGAAATCATGATAAAATACACATAACATACTATTTTACTATCTTAAACTTTCCTGTGTGTATAGTTTGGTTACATACCTTTGCACCATGGGCAGCTATCTGTCTGCACCCTCTGTCTCCAGGACTTTTTTCATCTTCCCACACTGAAATTCTGTCCCCACTGAATAGCTCCCTCTTCCTCCTTCCCCTGGCAACTCCCTTGCTACTTTGTGTCGTTATGAATTTGACCGGCAAGCAGTGGTTAGAGTTTCCTCCCCAAAGTCATCCACACAGGAGTGATTGCGGGAGGGTTGAGGGATGATTTCGATTGGGAACTTGAACATCTCTGAAGCGGGGGGTGGGGGGGCTCGGGGGGAGTGAGGAGTGGAGACACCACTGTAGGTGACCACAGGGTTTTTTTGAGCATCTGCCACGTGCCCGGTGCCCTGCCCTGCTTTGTGCAGTCCTTCCTGCAGCAGCTGGTGCCTCACCGTCACCACGAGAACTCTGACAACTCGGGATGCTGGGGCCAGGCCCGGAGTGGGCCCCACTCATCGGGACTTTATAAGACTCCAGGTCATTGCAGTGTGCCGGCCAGGTGAGGAACCCCTGCTCTGGAGGCCAGATGCCCTTAGTTGCCACCTCCCATGCGGTTTAGGGATTAGGATCATTTCTAATTTCAGGCCTGAGAAAGTGTGACTCAGCCGGTGTCCCACCACCTGGCCCAGACCTCTACTGCAGTGATTTCACGGCTGCCCCCCTGGATGGAGAGGGGAAGCAGCACCCCCCCCCCCCCCGCCCACACACACACATACACCAACGCACACACAAAGGAGGCTTCTCTGTCTTCCTTGGTCCCCTCGAGCCTCCTGGTCTCATCCACCTGCTTTCAGATTACCCAAAGACCACCTCTCTCGTCTCCCTGCGGGCTTTGCTCTCCCTAGAATGTTATTACCTTCACTCCTCAAGATAATTTCCACTCACCTGCCCCCATTCTAAATTAGGCCCTCTGTTCTTTTTCCTTCATACTTCTGGAAACGCTATGCAATGGTAATTTGTCTGTTTTGATTCCCCAGTGACTTGCGTGCAGTAAGTTAGAGATGAATGAATGGGAAGAAGGCAGTAAGGAGCAGGAGCACACACACAGTTGGGAAGTCCGGAGAACTCCTTGCTCCCACAGATGGGCCTTAAGAACAGACATGAAAGTGGCCTGTCTTTCTAGAGGCAGATGAGGGGCTTGGAGCTAGGATTGTGACTCTCAGGCCTCTTCATGTCAGAGTCCCCTGGAGAGCCTGACCCCTAGTGCTGCTGGGCCCCGCCCAGACTTGGATCGAACTGGTGCCAGCCATGGCGGGCAGGTGGGAAGATGAGGCTGTAGCCGACTGACCTGGGCTGGGAGCTCAGAGGGGGATGGAGCTGGGATGCCTTAGCAGGGGCTGGGTTGAATCTGCTGTGGCTTGTGCAGCTGGGCACCCTCAGCCAGACCACAGAGCCCTCCCTGGACAACGAGCAGGTGACGTCAGAGTCTCTGCTATGGGTCAGTGCTTTGGGAGTTTCTCGAATGTTGGACTTGATTTTTTTTTTTTTTAAAAATACTCTTTTCACTATGTAAAAATGTGCAACCAAAATAAAATATGTCTGATTAAATACTCCACCTTTCAACATACTGGAGACCAGTTTTGCATTGTGTGGAGCCACCACACAGCTCACACTGGGACAGCCAAGTCCCCTCCCCGCTTCCATCTAGGCTGGAATTCTTACAATAAGGTCAGTATTGATTAGGAAGCTTGTAGCCACACCCCCGGCTTGTTAAATATTCAGGCATGCTTAGTCTGCTCTCCTGCCACCACACAGACCCATCGTGCAGACCTGCGCCCGTGCTCTCGGCGGGCCTGGCTTGGGGTGTCTTCCTAGCTTGGTGGCCAGTTTAGTAGTGTGTGAATTGTCCCTTTGTGGAAGTGTCTTGCGATGGGTGGTTCCATTGCAGGGTTTGGATGGTTTGGTTTCTGTGTGATAAAGAGACAAGCAGTTGTGTGGTCATGTGGGAAGGGCAGTGTTGCCTAGTGGTGGTTCAGGGTGTGGAGACTGGGCGTGACTCCCAGCTACCACATGCTACCTTTGTGGCCTTGGGTATGTCACCTTACCTCTCTGCGCCTCCTTTTCTTCATTTATTAAATGTAATAGCATTGTGAGTTTACATAAGTACAGATAACATGCTTAGAACAGAGTCTAGCAAGTAACTATTACTAAGAATTTTCCATTGTTGTTTCTAGTGTTGCTGTCATTGTAGTGATTGCAATTTGAAACAAAATTGTGTTTGTGCATTCTCAGAGTATATCGCCTCCAAGGGGACCAAGGGGACCCAAAAAAAAAAAAAATCTAGCTATGACAATGGGGCATGGCCCTCCATAGGGTCACTGTACTTGAAGAGAGACACAGCGTATCTATGGTATTAAGATTTCATCGAGTGGGGAGAGCACAAGTAGGCAGAAAAGTCTATTAAATTGCTCCTTAAGGGGGGCAATAATGAAAGAAAGGCCGAGAAACCCTGATTTAATGAAAGACTATCCTGAGATCAAAAGGCAGGCAGTCTCTTGAGGAGGCACCTGGGTGGCTCAGTGGGTTAAGCCACTGCCTTCGGCTCGGGTCATGATCTCGGGGTCCTGGGGTTGAGACCCGCATCAGGCTTTCTGCTCAGCGGGGCCCTGCCTCTCTGCCTACTTGTGATCTCTCTCTCTCTCTCTCTGTCAAATAAATAAATAAAATCTTTAAATAAAAAACAAACAAAAACAAACAAAAGGCAGTCTCCTGAAAGCCTGTTAGTATTTGCTATCACTTCCTGTGGAAATCAAGATTTTCTCCAGTCCTCTGCAATTAAAAACAAAATTCAATACATCACAATACGAGGTGGCTGTTACAAGACAGCTCTCGGCTACAACCGGGGAATTCAGGGTGCTGCGAAACACCTTTGTTCTTCTCATTGATTTACCTCATTTTTAGGTCAAGGATTTGCATGCTCCTAACAGAAAAAGTGTGGCTAGCCTCCCGGGTGTGCTGGGCGGCCAGCGCTTTGTCTCCTGGCAGGTATGGGCTCTGGAGACGCAGCTGCCTGCGTGAGCACTGGACAGGGTAGCAGAGGTGGAGAGCGGTATGCGGGGGTCCTGCAGGGCTGTGAGGAGGTTGATGGCACTCCTCAGCAAAGGTTCAGGCCTCCCCACGTTCAGCGTGACAAAAGACAAAGACCCTCTTGATGGCCACAAAGGCGGGTGGAGGGACCGAAGCCTCCAGATGGGGTACGAGCTTGAAAACCAAAGCAAGTTGACCAGCAACCTTAGTTATAGTCACGTGGCCTCTCCATTACTCCTGAATTTCCCGTTTGGGGTTTTATTAGCTCGTAGTCAAAGGCGACATTGTGAAGAAACCCAGATTAGAATTCCTCTTATAAAACAGCTGAGAGAGGGAGAGAGGGTTGGAGAAGCCAGGGAACTGCCCTAAAAGTCGTTGAGAGGTTACTCCAGAGAATCAGAACCCAAACGAGCCGTCTCTGTGTGTTCCTGTGTTCTGTGCGAGTGCGAGTGGGGAAGGGGCTGTGAGTGGGACCCCGGGAAGAGGTGGAGGTCGCTCCCTCCTTTCTGGTCTCGAGCCTGGAGAGTCCTCTGATCTGGGAAGAATTTCCCACGGCCAGTGGCTAGGTGGAGGCCCGGACAGCCTCCCACAAACATACTAATGAACAACACGCACTGGCCATGACTTTGCCAATTGGAAACAGCTTTGGGGCCCCAACATGAACGGGGAGCCTAATGCAGACCTGACGGGGGTTTCACCAGCTTATGGGAAAATAATGAATATCAGATCAGCTTGTTCCACATAAGCGAGCGCTTTGGGGTAGCTTACCTGAGACAAGGAGGTGGAATAAACCTCTTCTTCCCAGCCCTGGAAGGAGAACGGGTTAGTTTGGGGGAGGCCGGGTGGGGTGCGGTAGAGGGGTGGTTCCATTTTACCAGATCGGAAAGTAAAGACCTTGTGCCTGAGAGTTTGCAGGGTCCCCTGGCTGAGGCTGCAGCCGGCCTTCCTGTCCCTGACACCCGTGGCGGGTGGCTGTTCCTGCTGGTTCAAGTTGGAGTCCTAGGTTCCCAAGGACGACATCGTAATCTGATCCCCACCCCCACTCACTCTGGTGACCTCAGTGTGCGTCTTAGCCATTTTGTACTCCAGATTCTTGGTCTATAAAATGGCAACCTGCTGATCTTTTTGCTGACCTCCCCCCTTTTTTTTAACGTGGAAGAGACAATAAAATGAAATTCCAGTTCTAACAGCCAGAGACGGCGAGCCATCTAAAATTTTGTCTGTCTCATGTTTATGAGAAAGGATAAAATAACAGATATCTAAACCAACACCAGGGACTCTTTTAAAAGCTCAAATTCTAGGGCAGCGGTTCTCAGTTCTGGCCGCACGTTAGCATCAACTCTGTTTTTTTGAAAGTTCTCCCTGGGTGATTCTGATGGGCAGCCAGGGCTGGGAATTGTCGTTCGGGGTATGCCAGTTGGATGTAAAGATTTCAGGCCTTATTCCCAGAAATACTGGGCCAGAGCGTTTTTCCTTTTCTCGCTTTCTGTCACGGCTTAAAAATACATCCGATGTATTTATTTAATTGAGATCTAATTCATGTCTATAAACTTCACACCTTTATGAAAGCGAACCCGGGGTTTGAGTACACTCGCAGAATGACGCAGCGGTCACCGTCAGTCACCTCACCCCAGAATACTTTTATCACCCCCAGAAGAAACTCATCTCTGCTAGCATGCCCTCTCTCTTACCTTCTTCCTCCAACCCCAGTGACTGCTAATTTACTTTTTGTCTCTGTGGCGTTGCTAGTTCTGGACATTTCATATAAGCGGAGTCACAGAACCGTGCCCTTTTGTGATCGTCTTCTTTCACTTAGCACCATTTTTCCAAGGTTTCTTCGTGTTACAGGGATAATCAGGATTAAATAATTTTCTGTGGCTGAGTACTAGTCCATCGCATGGATGTACATCTTATCTGCTCATCTGTCTATGGACATTGGCGGTGTTCCCACTTTCTTACTGTTACGAATGGTCTTGTTCTGAGCATCTGTGCACAAGTTTTTGTATGAAAATAGACCCATGTTTTCAGTTCTTGTGGGCCTGATAAGTGGAATTGTGGGGTCAGACGGGAAGGCTGTGTTTAAACATTTGAGGAACTGGCCGTCTTTTTTCCGGAGTCGTTCACCATGTTCTGTTGCTGCTAGCAGCGTGTGAAGGGGACATGGCTGTCACTCAGGCCTCCAGGTGGAGGCAGGAGGTAAAGCGTGTATTAAAGTCTTCGTTTTCCTGCCACGGAGGTACCACCACTCTGTTGGACCGACTGCCCACTAAAGGTGGAGTATTTCAGGTCTTGAGATGACAGATTCGTGAGCGGATAGATGTTATGCACATGCCCTCTGGGGGAATCAGTAGGTTCCAGAAGCCTTTGAGGGTGGCAGGTAGGAGAGCCTGTCTGCTCCTGTCCTTTCTTCTGGTTTGTTCATACCAGGTTTTCTAAGTGATTTTCTTCACTCATGTGCATTTTTAAAACTGGGTATTATGTAAAAATTAAATCACTACCTCAGTTGGATCCTGGGGATTGAGAAGCCATTGATACAGACTGTCATCTCGTGGGCTGCTTTCTTCAGAGTCCTGTTGCTAAGAACTGACCTGCAGTTCTTTTCTTGGCGTGATGTCCGTCTGTCATTCACAGCTGACCTTTTATTATTGACAAAGATAGACTGTTCCAAATTGATGGTACAGCTGCTTAGGGACATCACCTCTCAGTTGTTGGGCTCTGTATCCTGCCTGGAATGGCTCTGGGCAATGGCCTCGGGGGAATATGAGGTTATGTGGCCCCAGGACGGTCTCTGGGACTGGTCTGTTGGGATCCCATCCACCTTGCGGGGGAGTTAGTGGCTGTTCCTCTACCCACCCAACACTGATCTTGCCACGTTGGTGGCCCTTTTATCCCCGAGACCTTTTTGTGTTTGTTTTTGCCTAGAGAGGCTCTGCAGTCCTCCATGGCCCTGTGGACTGGGTGCCCTCAGAATGTGTCAGTGGGTTAATGGTTTTGTGCCAAGTTCAGATTCTGATAGAAGATGGTTAAGGTAATAATGCAAAAAGCTCTATGAACAATCTTGGTTTTGCCTGCATTTTAGGGACAAGACAATACTCCCTCTTACTGATTAACCCAGTTATGAACTGCCAAGTCCTGGCTACTGGAGGGGTCACTCTTTATCAGTTATTGCTGTACTTAATTTTCTGGAAAAAGTTAGTTCCAGAGCCTGTAATCCTTCAGCTAGCATCTGGCAGATTCTGGGTCGAGAGCGGGATCTACGCAAAACCAGACTATCAAAATCTTGGCTAACTGAGGCCCTTTCATCTCATTAAACTTGTTTTAAAGGATCTTTTATGGGCTGGGAACTGTTCTTGGTGCTGGGACTCTAGAGATAATGCCTCCCTTCAAGGATCTTACAGTTCAGTAAGGAGGCCCTCATATATTGAACTCAATTTTATGCGTGTATTATAATTTTAGCAGGAAAAAATAAACCCAGGACACAAAGTTCGATAAGCTATTTTGTTCTAGCAGAAAAGAAAACAGGGTTTTTAAAGATTTGCCTTTAAGGGGTGCCTGGGTAGCTCAGTGGGTTAAGCCTCTGCCTTCAGCTCAGGTCATGATCTCAGGGTCCCGGGATTGAGCCCTGCATTGAGCCCTGCATTGGGCTCTCTGTTTGGCAGGGAGCCTGCTTCCCTCTCTTTCTGCCTGCCTCTCTGCCTACTTGTGATCTCTGTGTCTCTGTCAAATAAATAAATATAATCTTTAAAAAAAAAAGAGAGAGATTTGCCTTTAAGACAATGTCCATAAATCCAGTCTCCTGACCGTGAACAATTACTCCACTCTACGGTCAGAAATGCCATTTGGAACGACAACGTGAAGGAGCTCCGTGGTATTCTGTCACCAGAAATGTTTAAGTTACATTGATTCCTCATACTAAGGTTTTCTCAGATATTTAAGAAGCATCCTCATTGATGCAGTACCAAAGGGGGATTTCAACCCATATTTAAAAATTAATTTTAGTGCTCTTTTATAACTGGTATGGGAAGAAACATTTCAGGATTATTTGTTCCCTGCTTCTATAAATCTTGTAAGCAGAGTTGATGCATGATCCTCACTATGATTTGGGTCTAGAATGTACCTCCTGACAGGCTCACAGCACCTTGGTGAAGAGGACAGGTGTGGTCCGACTCCTTGTCTTCAGTGTCATTTTCTTCCTTATTCACAGCCATCAAGCTCTTCCCACCTTGGACCTTCCCCTTGTGCTTCCCATTCACCCCATTCTTCATCTGGATAACCCCCTCTCAGCCTCCACGTCACTTTCTCTGGAAGACTTCCCTGGTCCCCTTATCTTAAAGAGCGCTCACCTCTTCCTGTTCTCATAGCTCCTGCCTTTTCTCCTCAGGCACTTGTCTCATATTCACACACATCTGGCTCTCCAGGAACAAACACCATGTCTAGTCTCTACCCCTGTTCACAGAACATCCGTCATGACATCTCGGTCATGGTTGGCATTTACTAAATGGATAGATACCCAGGTAAACGGGCAGACTGTTGGGCAGGTTGGCAGGTGGGTGGGTTCCTTGCTCGAACAGCTGCTTGAGCACAGTGACATGGCAGACACTTTCAAGGGACTGGGCATGTAGCAATGAATAAAATGTCACTTCTCCAGTTGCTTACCTTCTGGACGGGGGGAGAGACAGTGAACAAACACACAGTGTATCAGGTGGTGATAAAGAAAATAAAGCAGAGTGAGGCCCAGAGAGAGTAAAGGTCAGGATGCCTTACACGAGGGTGTCAGGAAAGGTCTCATGGAGGTGAGGTTGGAGCAGAGACCTGAAGGAAGGGAGGGAGTGAGCCATATCTAATTCATCACGGAAAGCTAAATTCCTACCATTCCTTGTTTTCAGAGTGATTTCTAGGTATGTGTTTATCTTGTCACATAAGCAGTGTTAGTTTTTGCCAGGAGTCTGGAACTGAATACCCCAGTCCGCTGGAGGCGGAGCCTCTGGAATGGTAGGAGCTGCCTTTTTACGGAAGAGACAGTTCCAGAAAGTGGGGGGGGGGGAGGGGGTTGTTTGTGGTCCACATTTTTTATCTTCAGTTCATTTTTTATTATCTTGAGGAAGTAATAGATCACAAAATTCTGATCTCCCCCCCACCTTAGGAGTCAATATGAAATTAATAAGAGCAAGGTGACTTTTCAGAATATTCTGGGCTCTGCAGGTCATTGATATCTTTCTCCTCCACATCTTTTATAGAATTTTACAGCCGTCATTGAGTAACAGGGACAAATATTTCTCTTAATCTAAAAATCGCCCCCATTAAAACACAGTGTCTGGTTATGTGAGTTTTCTCCAGGTGAGACAAATGAATATGTATGCGTCTAGTGGGAGAGCAGGGGAGCCATGCAGGAGGGGCCAGGATTGTGAATAAGGCCGCAAATCCCTGGACAGCAGCCCAAGGAGGAAGGCAGTTTGAGACTCTAATGTTGGGCCCACAGGGGCTTGGAAACCCAGGTGGCATCTTTACCTTCCTTCGCTTGAGGCTGTGGACTGGGTTACACAGGAGGCTACTGGCGCTTGTCCTGCGTGAGTACCTGAATGAGACCGGAGGGCTCAGTTGGATACTCTGTAACCCTTTCCATCTCCCATGGGGGGGGGGGCGGTGGCCATGCCAGGGGTTGCAAAGGCCTGCTTTTCTTCCTTTGATCTGCCCATTGCCTATGCTCCTAGGAGGATCTGCTCGAATATCTGGAGGAGCCTCTTGGGTCAGAGGAGGGAGTGGGGAAGTATGGTAAGGACACTCAGAGGCATCAAACGCTCAGAACCATCAGGACAGTGATTCTCAAAATGTGGTCTCTGGACCTTGGCTTCAGAGTCATTCTGGGTGCTTGCTGAAATCCACATTCCTGGGTCACCCCGGGGCACCCCATTGACACCCAGGGCTGACTTGGGGAGGAGGCCCAGGTAATGGGGAGCAACCCCTTTGCCTAGAAACCTGCTGCTACAGATACTGCAACTTCAGATTATAAGATGACTTCCCCCCACAAAATGGCCTGTATGCACGTTCCCAAGGAGACTAGTTGAGCAGACGGGGAGCTCAGTCAGAATGTTAATGAATGAGGAAACTGTCCACCTTCTTTGCAAGGATCTGTATTTGAGATATGGGTGTCTCTTAGTAAGCCAAGGCAGCATTTAGGTCTCCATAGACTTAAAATCCTGGAGAAGGGGGGATCTGGAAGGGCCTGTCCTACGTTGTGCCCATGGGGACAGGACATGATCTTCACAGGTCATGTTGATGCACCAGTACATTTTGAGCTCCAGCCCTGTATCAGGCCTCCTGGGGGGCACTCCCCAGGATCTGACCACTACTGGCTCATTTTAGTGACCTCAGCTCTGCCTCTTCCTTGCCTCCTGTCTTTCCTGCGCCTTCCCCATACATGCTGTGTGTCCCCATTGCCATTCCAGCTTCTCCTGGGAACTGTCTGCCCTGCTGGGGAGGCCTTGGGCCTAGCACAGCTGTAGTCCCTCTCTGGCACCCTAATATTTCTCCTGACAGCAGGGACCTCTAGCACTGCCTCAGGGTCACTGCCAGGTTGACAAGATAGACTAGAAGTGCAAAGGGCTAGGAAGGGAGAGAGCAGGGTCGCATTGGTACAGTAGCCAAGACAATAAAGATTGGAAAACAACCACCGTTTACCTGGAAAACCCTAGAGGATCAAGTGAAAACCCACCATAAACAATAAGACATAGTCAAGGCAGGAACAGTGTTCAGTAAGCCATTGAAGGAAGCATCAGATGACCGTGTGGAGGGCTGGGTTCATCCGGGCTGTTCCCAACCCCTTGTCCTTGGCGAGTGGGACCTCTCCCTTTCCTGGGGGATGACAAGGGAGCAGCAGGTTGGGGTTTTAAACAATAATCCCACTTCCGGAGTGCTTGCCTTGTGCCAGACCTGGTTCTAAGCATGTATTTCAACTAATACAATCCTCACACCAGCCCTGGGAGGCAGAGATTACTAGTGAGTACCAGGCTCATCTTCCTCATTTTTAAGTAGGGAAACAGAAGTGTGGAGAAGTCAGGAGACTGTCCTGAGGGAGGCATGGCTCAGGAATGGTAGAGTCTAGGATTCTGCACAAGGCTTCACCCGCACAGGACGGTCTCCTGCCACACAGCATGATGGGTTTACTCCCGGACACAGCTCTGCTCCTTCACTTTGAGGACAACCCTCACACATGAGAAGGGATTTGGTAAACATTGTCAGTTAAGCTTGTACTTCAAGCGCAGTGCTCAGGCTTCAAGACAGCCAACAAGAGAGCTCAGAGAATTCAGTTAGCCAAGGATCCAAGTACTTTATTATTTTCTGAGAGCCTTTGAAACATAAACAGTCCCCTCATTAATTACTGAGGAATTGGTTTTCCTGCCTGGAACCACCGAGAGAGCAGATCAACAGTTATTTCCATTCTGATCCACGAGCTGTGACTTTAGGTCAGAGACTAAACCCCTCTGAACGTCCCCATCCTCATTCGTTTAAAAAGAAGAGGCTAGATCACTATACCAGACTCAACGGGTCCTTGTGAGGACTAAACTAGCTTGTGCGTGGAAGGACCTGGCACATAGTAGGGTCTCTGTGAAGCTAAGTCTCTCCCCTGTTCTACCAGGACGACATGAGGCTGTGAAGGGTTTCACAAATCGTGATGACTCATAAGACCCGCTCCCTGCCCTCCATTAGCTTCTCATTTAGGTAGGAAGGGCTGTCTGAAACCACAAATATTTAAACCCTAATTCCAGGTCTGGAAGGAAAGCCCTCACCTAACAGTACCTGCTGAGATGCCTGAGGCTCTGTTGAGAGCGGGTGTGATCTGTGCCCGCTGTCCCAGTCTCCTTTCACATGTGGCTTGGGGCTGGAACAGTGATTTCACAAAGTTAAAAATTATCATGTAAAAATCTAGCACCTCTTAAGAAAAAAAAGAGGTATAGAGGTTCTCCGAGGTGTACCAGTGCTGGGCTTAAGTTCCTGGTGGTAACAGTCTGCAGCGTCCCCTCCGATGGGCTGGGCTGAAACCCTGGCCGTGCCCCTCAGCAGTGGGCAGACCTTGAGCCAGTCACCTGGCCTCTCTGTACCTCTGGGCTGTGCTGGTGCCTCTCGCATAGTTTTGCTGTGAGGATTCAATGGTTAGTCCAAGTGAAAGGCCCAGGCGCAGGGCCCCTTGCTAGGACACACGCGATAATTATTATTGCGGCTGCGGTTGTTATCATGACTGCATTTCTCCTGGCCCTGGGATGCCTTCCCATGTTTGACCTGTGGTTCTGAGGAAGGCTCATCGGAGCCTGGGGTCTTGACGGTGTTTTCTAAGGATCTATATATTGAAGAGCCTGAACTGGAAGAGGGAGAAGAGAAGACGGGGCCGAGGGACCTACAGGAGTAGATGTAGGGAGGTGGGAAAGTGGGGGAACTTCGAGCAGACGCATGCGGTCTTCTTGTTACTGTTGAGCGTTTTCTCACACGTTTCCATGTGAGCTGCAGATAGGCTTAGGCCTGGGTGCAGGTCAGTATCTTCAGCCCCTGAGGAAGGTTATGCTCATTCACAGACTGGGCATGCCCAGTCCTCGGCTGAGCAGGCTGTGGCAGGGTCACTGTGGGGTCCAGACAGAGTCGTGGGAAGGGTCAGAAGACCCTCCTGTGTCAGTTACAGGCTTAGGACGTCGACCAGCCTTTAGAAAACTGCCTCCCCCGCTCCCCCTGTATACTAGAACAAGACAGAACTTGAGCCCCGGCACAAGAGACTGTGTTTGAATGGAGGAGTCTTGGCAGTTGGTGGTAATACAGGGGTACACAGGCTTAGACAGGGGAAATGGAATGACCCAAGGGGAGCCCAGAAGATGGAAGAGGAGGAAGGAGAAATCTCCAGTTGTCCTGTGTGCCAGGGACAAGGGAGGACTTTTAGGGGCTGGATGTGGGGAATGGACTCCAGCTCTCTTTGGGACCCGAGCAGCTGCGATAGGAGACTGCTTTGGGCTTGAGCATGCTGAATTTGGGAGTGGCCTTTGTCTCCCTCAATTTCCAGTTCTGAAGTTGTCAAATAGTCCTCCTCACAGACAGTCAAATCCCCACAGTATTCCTACAAATCAAGAATATGCTGTGATTCCCCTGTTTCTCCACCCAAATGACACCTCCAAAAATATCCTCTGTGAAATCCCACGCCCCGATGTTTTATTTGGAAGGTAGGGTCACTGTATTTATGTGTCAGCCGTACATACTTGGACGAGAGTATGAATTCCTAAGGGTCTGCCACTTCCGGCTGATCATATTAGATCCTTTGGAAGTGTCCTGTGTCGTAATACGCCAGCAGATTTAGAATTTTAAACAGTCATGGAAACAAACAGGTGCTCAGTGCAGCTAAAAATATCTACTCTGGGAAGTGAAATTGGGGCCATGCCAAGAAGTTGAGGTGAGCAGCGCTGTGCTTCAGGAGGTGGTCAAGGCTGTGGGGAGAAAGCCAAGAAAAGAAAAGCCCGTTCCCTCCTAGCCCTCAGGGGTGTCTGCCTTTCTCAGAATCTCTTTCTGTGGCTGTTATATCCTCCAAACGGAAACTTCATGAATCCACCCCCTTGCCCCCCAAATCTAGCTTTTCTGCCTAGATTTCCCAGGGAAGGGCCGTTGCAATAAGGGCTCCTCCTGTGGGGGATGGATGACTGGGTGGATTGCTTCCCGCTCCGAGGGTCTCCTGGGGTGGTGTGGTGGGCAGTGCGCTGGTGACTGGGGAGCGAGCGCTTTGCCTCAGCAGCCCGACCCTGGAGAGCCCTCGGAGCCCAGGCATTCCAGACCATTTAATCCTTCCTCTCCCGGGAAGGGCCTCAGCCACATCCTCATGGCCTACTGCCCTTCCTGAGGAGTGAAAGGTGGTGGCTGTCAGCGCATAAAGGATAGAGGGTGACAAGTGGGGTAAACACAGCTTGTTACTACCAGATTCAGTTACTGACCGTGCTTGAAGCTCAGTGGCCAGGGGCTTGTCCAGCCCTCAAGGACATGGTGTCTTAGGCAGCAACAGGGTTCTGGGAAGAGGAGTTTCCAGTGTCGTGGGAGGGTCTCACAAAGCTGATGGAGCGGACAGAAGTAGTGATGTTATCGTAGGTTTTCATTGTCAGGAATGTTGCCCTGGGAACCTTGCTTTGACCCCCAGAATCACCAAAATGGCACAAAAGACCCGTTTTTACACCAAAGACGCAATGTGTGATTCTACTGGTTCAGAAACAAGCAAAATTCCATATGGTGATAAAGTTTAGGACAGCAGCTACTGTGGGGGCAGAGGAGTGTTGACTGGGAAGCGGACATGTGGGAACCTTGGAAAATGGATCCTGGAAGGTTCCCTCTCTTCATCTGGTGGTGGTTACATGGGTTGGTACATACAGAAACATAAATTGGGCTGTGTATTTAAGATGTGTGCATGTGATCTCAGTAAATAAGGAAATGAAGAACGTGTGCCTCAGAAGAAGGGCTATGAAGAGAAGCACCTTGGCGACATTTGAATAGTCCAGCTTTTATCGCACTTGGAGTTTGCTATTTCATGGCCCCAGGTCCTAAAAAAATCTGCCGTGGATCAGCCACGAAATTGAAAACCCCAGCCACCTATGGAGAAATACAGTAACAACAAGTTTCTTTCCAAGTTTGACGGTCAAAAGAGAGTAACTTGGAAACTGCCAGCCCCACATCCTGAATCGGTCTCTCCGTGGTTCCACAGTTTAATGAGGTTATTTAGGGCACCACGGACAAGCTGACCCAGCCTTAACTTGCTGCTCTGCCACTCAGGAGACCTGGGAAACTTCTAGAAAACTGTTGCCCTCTCGAAGGCTCTGTGTCTTCATCCGTGGACTGCGGTCCCCTTCAGCGAGGGAGTGGCTGTAAAGTGCTCAGTGCAGTACTTAGTATCTCGCAGGTGACTGGTGAGTGTTAATGCTGCCAGCGCCCCCGCTGCGGATTGCCACTATCGGCCCGTGCACCTCGGCAGCCGCTCGGCCATCCTGTCCCGCATGACCCGACTTTAACTGCCAGCGGGCCCGCTCCGGGATGCAGAGGCCCCCTCGGGCTTGGCAAGGAGTGTTGGCTGGAGCGTCTGCCGGTTCTCAGAGCAGGAGCCTGGTCGAGTTGGACGGTAGTGTACCCACGTTGCAGCAGCTGTGGTGAACATCTGGCTCTGATTATCTGCCTGGGAATGGCTGGGGGTGGGAGCTCCGTGATTTATAGATGGCTCCTCTGGCTGTAAATCCCATCTCTAATTGTGACTTCTCTGTCCCTAATTGTTTGCAGAGAAGAGAGGAGCTCAATGGCTTACAATCCCTGGCAGGGCCGGAGGCTGCTGGGGGGTGCGGTTTGTTGCTAGGACACCACCGTCTTTGTTTTGGTCCCTGCTCAGCAGTGTTTTTAAGGCCCTGTATACATTTCTCTGTATTGTTAATGTAATTTGTTCAGGCAGTGAACAGCCAAGTTCAGCCGAAGGAATCTGATACTCATAACAGAAACACCAGAGGCCAGGTTTTTGTGGTCAAATTAGGGTTTTGAGGCCTAGGAAGAGAATGAAATGTTTGAGCTGGGCCAGGGGGACAATCTCCCTTTCTCCTCTGTGTGGACGCTGGCCTGGGTTCAGCTGCCTCGCAGAGCTTGGCTTGGGGCACCCGATCCTCCACATTCAGGGCTGTTAGGTGGAGAGCAGGGCCGCCCTCCTCCGAGAAAAGGAATGCAGATTTTATTCAAAAGGGATGAAAGGAAGCTTACAGAATGTGGGCAAGTTTGGGCCCTCTCTGCCCAGCCTTCTCCTCGTCCTGTTGCAGACACCTTTTATCTACTCCCACTCCCGCCCCTGAATTACTGGACTGGTGCGGAAATAATAGCCGGGATCTGATGAGAAGGTACGTGACTGTGTGAAAGCAATTGCCCATTTCCGTTGCCCGTGAAGACCCGACACCCCTCTTGCCATCCTGGTAACTGCACACCCCACCTTACTCGGCGTTTTCCCAAATGATGGATTCCAAACAACTTTCAGTGAGTGGTTAGCGATGCTAACTCAGTTCATCCTCCCCTCTTCATTTTGCCTAAAAACAAAGCAAAACAAAACAAACATCACCAGTCCACATTTTCCATGCTTTCTTTTGCTTCTAGAATGTGTACATGCTGTGAAATTAATCAGGCCAACATTACCAGCCCCCTTCCTCCCTGCCGGCCTGCCTTGGAAGAATGCCTGGTGTGCACGCATCCGTCCATCCATTTAACAATTACTGAACACCTTCTGTGGTTACCAAGTAGAATATGATAGGGTCCTGGCCCTGGGGAGCTTAACATGCAGGGGAACAAACAGAAAAACCAGTCTTTACAGTCCATGTTACAAGTGGCTGGCAAAACAGAGCGGAACCTTACCTGAAGGACCTGAAAAAGGAGTACTCAAGCCTGGAGGCGTGAGGGGAGGACCTGGTGAGGAGATGTTCCAGCCAGGCCTTGCAAGCACTAGCACTTGGAGTAGCCTGGGGCCCACTAGCCTTCCTTCCGACTGCCCAGTGTCTGGAAGCCCCCTGGGGAGGGGAGAAAGAGATGTCATCATCTTCATGACCCCCCCCCTTTTTTTTAAAGATTTTATTTATTTATTTGACAGACAGAGATCACAAGTAGGCAAAGAGGCAGGCAGAGAGAGAGGAGGAAGCAGGCTCCCCGCTGAGCAGAGAGCCTGATGCGGGGCTGGATTCCAGGACCCTGGGACTGTGACCTGAGCTGAAGGCAGAGGCTTTAACCCACTGAGCCACCAAGGTGCTCCCATGGACCCTTTTGTCCCTAGACTGCTGGTGATTGACCAGGAGTTTTCAGAGGCTAACCATCCTCCATTCAGAAGGTGAATTGCAGGGTCACCTGGATGGCTTAGTCGGTTAAGTGTCTGCATTTGGGTCAGGTCTTTGACCCAGGGTCCTGGGATGGAGTCCCCCACATTGGGCTCTCTTCTCCACGGGAGCCTGCTTCTCCCTCTGCCTCCCTCTCTCTCTCATGAATAAATAAATAACATATAAAAAAAAAGGCAAGTTGCACGTGTGTTGAGCATGACACATGGGTCGGCCCCTCCTGCCTTTACTGTGTCTAGACACTAACTTCTCCAACATAGAACACGCTTCTTTCTGCATTATGGGCCTTTTTACTCATCCTAAGTGTTCATAAATGACTTCACCAAATCAACCGATGAACTAAGTATTCTTGATGATTACGAAGTCAGTGAGATTGAAAGAAACCAGGCAAATTATACTGACGTTCACCTGAAAAACTTAACCTGCTCTGTTAACCAGATATTTAATCTCCATGTAACTAATTGTTCACAGGAGAGGAAAATTAAGGTGTTCTACACTCTTCATCTCCAAGATCCTCCTTTGAAGTGAATGAGTCTGGAGGACGGAAGCCACTTTCTGTTCACCTATGATGTCACGACTGGTGTCAGAGCTTCCTAGCCTCTTGGCCTTGTGTCCCAGCTTGTTCCAGGGAGTGCCATGCTCTGAAGCCATATGGGGACTTGCAGTGTTCCACTCCTTACCTGTCTGTGCCAATGGGCTCACCACGGATTCCGTGGGCATCTTTTCTTCTTAGAAGTTTCTTTTTTTAAAAGATTTATTTATTTGACAGAGAGAGAGGAGGAAGCAGGCTCCCCGCGGAGCAGAGAGCCCAATGTGGGGCTCGATCCCAAGACCCTGAGATCATGACCTGAGCCGAAGGCAGAGGCTTAAACCACTGAGCCACCCAGGCGCCCCTTTTTAGAAGTTTCTTAACACCCCTGCCC
Organism: Meles meles; assembly: GCF_922984935.1. NCBI lineage: Eukaryota > Metazoa > Chordata > Mammalia > Carnivora > Mustelidae > Meles > Meles meles. Next base: position 40,614,493 of record NC_060080.1, on the reverse strand, counting down.
ACCATTGACTTAGAAATTCCTTGCCCGTGATTGACTTCTGTACCTTTTCCCCCAAATTAAAGTAGCACCAGCCAGTGTATATTAAAGCTGCTGTTTTCTTGTCTCCTCCATTAAATAATGAATTCCTTGGGATCGGAAATAGTGTTCCTCTCTCCCATGCCTATAAGACTATCTGAGAGGTGTTCATTGTGTATTCGTGTGGTACAATTTTCATGTATATGTCTTTTATCTCTTAAGAAGTTTCGCGTTCCAGGGGCACCTGGGTGGCTCAGTCAGTTAAGTGGCTGCCTTCTGCTCAGGTCATGATCTCGGGTCCCGGGATCCAGTCTCGCATCGGTCGCCCTTCTCAGCGGAGGGTAAGCTTCTCCCTGTGATCCTCCTGCTCATGCTCTCTCTCTCTCAAATTAATAAAATCTTAAAAAGAAAGAAAGAAATCTGGTTTTCCAGACAAATGGTCCCTTGTCAAAATGCTAAAATTTAAACTTTAACCATTTTGGTGAAAGTATTCTAAAATGTATCCTACACTTTTCTGACTTCTTGAAGGACGAAGAGAGACTCTTTTCTGGTGCATTTTGTTTTGTTTTCGATGACTCAGGATCTGCTTTATGAACCCCAGTTTTGTGGAGGACTGAAGTGAAATGAATTTTTCATGGGCTTTTTATGGTATTGTAAAACCATTAAATGTTTGAGTTGAAAGAATAGAAACTTGAAGCTGTCTAGTTTCTCTTCTTTTGCAGACAAGGAGAATGAGTGGGAGCCAGCAGCCAGGTCTTACTTCCTAGCGGGGTTTATTTCCCATCACCACACACCTCAGCCTGCCTCGACTTTCTGTCCAAGTCCCTCCCACTCCTGAGTAATTGAAATGAGGCAGATCTGTGTTATCTGCAGCCGACCGCCTCAGGCTGTGAGGCTGCACACCTTTGTGTTGAGGGGAGGCAAAAGATCTCTAACCTCTGCTTTTTGCTAATTCCCAGAGTGGGAGTTTGCGATACTGATCTAAATATTACACTTCTAGCGGATTAAACATATATTGTATAACCAAGAATTGAGAAGTGTTTAGTTTCACTGAAAAACTGGTCATAGTGTCCTTTACCTAGGGTTGACGGACTTGATTTAGGAACAGAGTACTTGGGTCTTAGACAGCTTGATAATTTGCAGCTGGCCATCTAGGCAAAGGGAAAAAACTGGAGTAATAATACAGAAGGGTATGTTGTAATGGAGGGTGTATAAGATGTTCAGAAAAGGTTAAATGTGTTTTTTGCTTTCTGTCTAAAAAAAGAGGCAGGATCAGGGAAAGGCAAATTAAAACCATAATGGGATGGCAAATATTAAAATATGAGAATACAGGTGTCTGTGAGGATATATGTTAATAAGTGATGCTTCAATTAGTATATAAATAGATTGAGGAATGATTTGGCAATATGTACTAAAATTGAAGATGTACATATCTTATGACCCAGTAGATCTCTCCCATGTGGCTTGAGACATGAACAAGAATAGCCATTGTTCATTGTATGTAGTAACATAAACTAGAACATAGTAGTCATCGATACATAAAATAAGTAGAGGAGGAAACACAGCCATATAGTAGAATGAAGAGAATTAACCAGACCTATGTGTACTAGCACGGACAGATTCTAAAAGTCTATTGTTAATTGGAAAAAGGCAAGTTGCTAAAGCATCCCTAAATTGTGGTGCCATTTATATGAATGTTTAAAACTCCCAAGAGAATGGTAATCATATCGTGGTTATGTAGGAGAGTGGCCTGGTGCTTAGGAGATCCATGCTGATGCATATTGGAGGTTAAGGTGTCATGATGTCTACAAATTACTTTCATGTGGCTCAGCAAAATAAAAGTGTGTGTATGTGTGTGTACACATATCTAGGGAAGAGAGGTAAACCTAAGGCAAATTTGGGAACGTGCTGATGATGGTTGAAGAAAGAAAGAAAAGATGGGTTTTCATTGTATTTCTACAACCTCCCTCTAAATGTGGAGTTTTAAAAAATAAATCATTGGAGAAAACATCCAAATTGAGCCTGTAAATTGTAGATAATTCACATGTAATGAAAGTATTAAAACAATGCAGAGGCATGCTAACCGGCATGTTTGGACAGTAGTTGCTTCTGGGAAAATGGATGGCTGAGTTTGGGGATCTAAGCTCTGTTAATATCCTCCCTCCCTCCCTCGCTCCCTCCCTCTCCTTCTTTCTTTCTTTCTTTCTTTCTTTCTTTCTTTCTTTCTAAATCAGGTGAGAATTCTAAGGTCAATATGGGAAAATGTGACACTGTTTAATATGGGTTATGGGTATGTTAATGTTACTTATTTGTTTCTTTGCATTAGATACAGTTTTATTTGTAGATAGATAGTTCCATAACTAAAAATATATTTTAATAGTTCCGTAACTAAAAATAATATTTTTTAGAACTACGGAGTAGTAGGTAAATAAGTTGGCTTCATTTTTTTTTTTAAAAAGGTTTTTATTTATTTATTTGTCAGACAGAGATCACAAGTAGGCAGAGAGGCAGGCAGAGAGAGAGGAGGAAGCAGGCCCCCTGCTGAGCAGAGAGTCCGGAGCGATCCCAGGACCCTGAGATCATGACCAGAGCCGAAGGCAGAGGCTTTAGCCTACCAAGCCACCCAGGCGCCCCTCCTTTTTTTTTTTTTTTTTAAGATTTTATTTATTTCTAGTGGTATTTTAGAAATAGATCAAATAATCCCTAAATTTGCATGGAACCACAATAAACACCAAATAGCCAAAGCAGTATTGAGAAAGAACAAAGAGAAAGATCTGGAGGCATCCTGCTCCCTGATTTCAAACAATATTACAAAACTATAATAATTGGGGCACCTGGGTGGTTCAGTCGTTGAGCATCTGCCTTTTGCTCAGATCATAATCCCAGGGTCCTAGGACTGATCCTTGCATAGGGTTCCCTGCTCAGCAGGAAGCTAGCTTCTCCCTCTCCCACTACCTCTGCTTGTGTTCCCTCTCTTGCTATGTCTGTCAAATAAATAAATAAAATCTTTAAACAGACAAACAAAAAATTGTAATAACTGACAGTATGGTATGGCATAGAAACAGAAACAGATCAGTGGAACAGAGTAAAGAGCCCTCAAATAAACCATTTATATATGGTCACCTTATGAAAAAGGATCCAAGAATTTACAGTGGGGAAAGGGCAGGCTCTTCGATAAATGATATTCAGAAAAGTGGACAGCCATATCCAAAAGAATGAAACTGGACCCCACTATCTTATACCATACCCAGAAATTAACTCAAAGTGGATCAAAGACTTGAATGTAAAACCTGAAACCAGAAAGTTTCTGGAAGAATATGTAGACTGTAAGCTCTTTGACACAGGTCTTGGTGATGACTTTTTGAATCTGACACCAAAAGGAAAAATAATCAATAAATAAAATACTACTAAAAATTTCTATACTGCAGAGGAAACCAACAAAATGAAAAGGCAACTTTCTAAATGGGAGAAAATACTTACAAATTGTCTATCTGATAATTCCTATGACTCAATAGCAAAAAGAAAAATCCAACTTAAAAATGGGCAGATATGAAAAACTTTGAATACATACTTCTCTGAATTAACATTTCTCTCTGATAGACACCTCTCAGGTGCATCCTGGGGGTTACTTGTTCCCAGAGTCAGATGGGAGGGAACAGGACTGCAGAGAGACCAGTTGGCTTTTAGACCTGGCCTGGATGGGGAACAGACTAACACCCAAATCAATGTCAAAAGAGCAGGGCACATTCAGGCTTCTTTGCAGCCTGGATCTAAGCCTGTCTGAGAGCATGGAGTTCCTGGAACAGCAAACACTAAAGTCAGACTTCTGCAGTGGTTTGGGCTTCTCTGGTTTGCACTAAGTCCAGCTTCTGGGGTAGAGTTGGCAAAGAGTAGGCAGGATATCACACCTCAGCTAAAAGCTGGGCAGGCTTAAGTCCCAAGGACAGAGCCAGACTGGAAATCAGCAGACCTAGGCAGAACCCAGTTATACAAATACAATTATTTGTCTTTCCCTAGTGGATGTAAAATAAAGACCAAAAGAAGGGCCAAGAAGCAAAAATCTCACCCTGTTTTCATCAACGGTGTTATTGAGTGTTGGTATTGTTATTCTGAATCTGTTGTGTCCTGTATGTATTGAATAAGGAGTATATATAAGGAGTAACGATGCTGTACTTACTCAGAGTAAGAATTTTCAGTGTGTAGGGAAGGAGGCTAAGGATAGATCTGAGTCCTGAATGCAAATTGGAAGGACCAGTATAAACCCGGATGCTTAGCGGCGCCTGGGTGATTCAGTCCTTAAGCGTCTGCCTTCGGCTTGGGTCATGATCCCAGGGTCCTAGGATTGAGCCCTGCATCAGGCTCCCTGCTCAGCGGGAAGCCTGCTTCTTTCTCTCCCACTCCCCCTTCTTGTGTTCCCTCTCTTGCTGTCTCTGTCAAATAAATCTTTAAAATAAATAAATAAATAATAAATATATTTCCCAACTCTGTCCACTGAAAAGGCCCAGAACAGTCATCTCAGCAGCAGTCGATAACTCTAATGCTCAGATTCTGTTCACTTATTATCATTTCCCCCTTAAAACAGGGCCCCTAGAAGAAAGAGATGATTTGTTGTATAAGGTGAACCCAGAACATAGTGTCAGGTAAGAAAGTAGAAAGCTGTCAAAGACCCAGTATCCTGGTCCACCATTAGGGATTCAGGTACTAGGACTGCTAGGTGAAAAAGACCCAGAAGCCAACCTGAAGAAGTCAAAGATGAAATAATTTGAGCATTAGTAACACATTATTTATTTAAACGTTTAAGTTCACAATGACGCTCAAAAAACCCCAAAAACCAAAAAACAAAACCCGAACCAAATGAACAGCAACATTGGTCTCTTGGAGGGCAACGGGGAGGTAGGTCATTATTTCAAAACTGATAGACACAGGGAAAGGACGAGACATCTGTGTTGCCTGGGTCACGTACTCTGTATCGCTGGACCACCAAATAGCAGCCAGCAAAGTTTCTCTTTACAGAAGTTTCCCAGCTAATAAATCAAGAAGAAATAGTCCCGTTTTCTTCTCCCCTCAATAAACTAAACTAACAGTCCACCTGAGTCTGATCAAGCTTCTCAGTCTGATTATTCGTTGTTAAGAAATACATGGTTCCGGGGGCGCCTGTGTGGCTCAGTGGGTTGAAGCCTCTGCCTTCGGCTCGGGTCATGATCCCAGGGTTCTGGGATCGAGCCCCACATCGGGCTCTCTGCTCAGTGGGGAGCCTGCTTCCTTCTTTCTCTCTGCCTGCCTCTCTGCTTACTTGTGATATCTGTCAAACAAATAAATAAAATCTTTAAAAAAAAATTAAAAAAAAATAAGAAATACATGGTTCCGAGAAACATGTTAAATGATAACATGAGGGTATGAGTAGCAAAGTTCAGACTGTAGAAAATGCTGCAGAACCAAGAACCTGGTTTCTTCTACAGATGATACAGAGAGAAAGAGGGAAAGTGAGACACACACCCCCACCTCCACCAAGGACTAAGGTCTAAAAAAGATTAAAGGCTAAAAAAAGAGCTGTCCTTAAGCTCTCGTGGTGCATGGACCACGTTTGGATTCTGAATGAAATAAACTGTAGGGGAAAAAATAATTTATAGGACAATCAGGAGAGTCTAAAAGCATAAGTAGATACTTCATAATATTAAAGAATTATTTCAAATCTTTAAACTTCATAATATTAAAGAATGATTTCAAATCTTTAAAACATGATAATTATCTTAGAGGAATTAAAATTTTCTGTCTCCTAGAGATACACATGTACCAATGAAATGGTATCCCATAGGTTGGGGCTCGGGGTGGGGTCTGCAGGAAGTGGATGGGGGGTAGATGACCCGAGGTTGGCCATGAGCTAGCCATGGAACACAAGTGATGCTTTAACCAGCTTCACTGAATTCTTCCACTTTTGCATATGTTTGAACATTACCAAAATGAAAAGTTTTAAATATTTCATTTGTATTCACCTGGAAGCATCCAAGATAGGATTGAAGAGCTTGCTGGAGAGTTGAGTGTCTGAGTAGGACCCCTCAGGACTAGCCAATGGGGAGGGAGGGCCGGGTCAGGAGAGCTACAGGAGGGTCTCTAAGAAGCAGATGTGAGGGTGTGGGCTTACTCCCAAGTGGATGTTGTTGTGCTGAGCACAGTAAGGAGGGAGAAGGGAGCCAAGCCCAGGAGATGACCATTGCCATTGAGGTAAGGCAGACTGCATTTTAACCCTGCATGGCCTGTGCTTTCTAATATCTTGCAACTAACATAGCTTTGAGTCCTCAAAGCAACGCCCTGTGAGGTGTGTGCTGGTCTATCTCTGTTTGACACTTGATGTTACCGGAGCACAGATCAATTACTCTCTGAAAGTTGCCTGTTTGTTAAGTGGCAAGGGCAGGATTTGAAGCCAGGCAGACCCGGAGTCAGGGTTTTTAACCTCTGTGCTCCGCTGCCTTTCTTCATGTCAGCGCCACTTCCAGACTTCGGCGGAAATCTAAACTCTAAGAGTTTGTCTTTCCATAAACTACCAGAGCCATTGGTCTCTTGGACCATTCAGATTTCAGAAGACGTGGGGGAAGAAGAGGCTTGGCAGAATGAGACCAGCGTGTATTTTTACTAAGTAAAGATATTAATAGAAATAAACTACCCTCAAAAAAAAAACCAAAAAACTACCCTCTACTATCGCCATAATTTCATTTTGAGAAGAACATCTTAATAACGATAATCAAAGGAGAGAGAAAATGAAGTCACTTAACATTACAGGTCAGTCCTTTACATTGTGTAAACTTAGCTTTAGGGGAAATTCCCCCCTTAGTCTTTACTGCTACCATTTTGATAGGTGCCACTGCTGTTCGCCGCAGCTTTCAGTGCCACTGGGCCTTATTTCCCATCCTCATTATAAGGTTTTGGGTTCTTGGAATTTGTCTTCATTGGGAAGTTTCTGAGCAAATAGATATATTTGATTGGCTTAGAATCAGTCATAAACAATTTGGTGGTGTTTGGGTATTTATTTTTTAATCCATAATCATTGAGCAGCTCCTAGGTGTTGGGGAATGTCGTAGGGACTGAGACATAAAACAAGATCGGGTCCCCAGCCTGGAGGGACTGCATTTCAAGTGAGGGATAGTGTCCAGTTGTGGGTGAGGACCTGGGGAAGGTGCCTAGGCAGGTGTGGAACATAACCTGGCCCCTAGGAAGGGAGGGGAAGAGGGGGTCTGGGCTCCCTTCAAGGTATGGAACTTGATGTGGGGTCTCCAAGGAATTCCTCATGGTTTGAATTAGTTAGAGGAAGCAAGGGGGGGATGTCATAATAAGGTCTGCTGAGGTAACAGTTCTTAGAAATTAGGGCCTTTTGTTTTGGAGGAAACTGAGGAGCTCTTGAAAAAGTGTAATACAATCCCAGTTTGGTAGAAGAAAGAAAGGAACAGAAAGATGTAAACATCTGCATGCATGTATGTTTATGTGGGGCTGTACATTATTGAAAGGAAAGGAAGATTTATCCCAGACCTGGAAGAAGCAGAATCAGAGAGAATATTCCCTTGTGTTCATTGACCTATTGGAAGAGAGAAAGGGAGGGAGAGGCATGTGTATTAAAGAAAACTTGGGGGTAGACGGAAGTTTGTTTTTTTTTTTAAAGATTTATTTATTTTAGAAAGAGAGAGAGTGGGGGGAGATGGGCAGAGGGAAAGAGAGTGAGTCACAAGCAGACTCTACACTGAGCCCAGAGACCCGGCGATCACGACCTCAGCTGAAACCAAGAGTTGGGCATTTAACTGACTCTGCCACCCAGGCACCACCACCCCCTCCTTTTAAAAAGTCACTTCGTGGGGCGCCTGGGTGGCTCAGTGGGTTAAAGCCTCTGCCTTCGGCTCAGGTCATGATCCCAGGGTTCTGGGATCGAGCCCCGCATCGGGCTCTCTGCTCTGCGGACAGCCTGCTTCCTCCTCTCTCTCTCTCTCTGCCTGCCTCTCTGCCTACTTGTGATCTCTGTCTGTCAAATAAATAAATAAAATCTTAAAAATAAATAAATAAATAAAAAGTCACTTTGTAATCCCGTCACCCAAATGTAACCACTCAAATATATTGGTCCGGTTTCTGGCCAACCTTTCCTGTGGTGTGTAAGGTTTATACTTTTCAAACATCAGTGTTTTCATCCGAGGTGTAATTTGGAGTTTTGCTTTTTTCACGTAAATTCTACCCTAAGTGTTACCCTCAATCGACACACTTAACCATTCCCCTATTTTTAGAAATTTTGTTTTTTTTCTGGTATTTCACTCTCACAAACAATAGTGCAGTATCAGTTATGCACAAAGCTTTTTCTGAGTTTAGGATTATTACCCTAGAGTAGGTTCCCAGACATAAGCTCTAAGTAAAAAGCTAGGAACATTTTAAAAACTCTTCGCTGCCAAATTTCTTTACAATGGGCTGAACCAGTTTACATGGAGGGCTACCGTAGAGCCCCCGTTCCTTCCGCACCCCATTTTATGGTACTCTCTTGTTTGTGGTGCAGAGTCGACAGGATTATGAGTCCTTAAAAAAAAAAAGGAATAGCTTCAAGTTTTCACCATTTTTCCTTGGCCCTACACGGTGTGCAGTTGGCCTGACTGTGTTGCCAGAGGAAAAGCCTGAGGGGATGGGTGGATATAGCCTTTTAATTAGCTGTTAGTTTGTGGTAAAGGAACAAATGTTTTAAGCTTTCCAAAACGTAGTCTAAGCTTGGACAGATCCCTTGATTTTTGAAATGTTGGTTCCCTCAGGATTAATGCTCTCTTTAGGGGGGAAGAACATATAAATGTTCCCAGAAACATTATAGGGTACGTTGAAAATACTTTGAAACTCTGCAGGAATCTTGTTGATGGCCGAGGTTGCTAAGCTAACTCTAAGGAACAGCTCTTGCTGATAACTGATGGTCGGTGCCCTGGGGAAGTCAGGTCTGTTAGGATGCCCTGGGCCCCAGGGTTGCGGTCCTGGCCCGGCCACAGAAGAGCATCTCTTCTCCGCTGGCGGATGCTTCCTCCCAGCAGCCTTGTTTGTATTTCTTCTTTGAGTTGGAAGTGGAGACCTGAGAATCCCTTCACATCTGAGAATAATTAATCACTGGCTGAGATCACAGGGCTATCTGGTCCAACAATTTGTTGTCTGGCCTCTCCCTGGACACCTGCAGTGATGGGGGCAGCCAGAGCAAATTGAATTCCTCCTCGTCCACGTGAAGAGTGCCTTTCACTCTTGAGAAGACAGCCTTCCCCTGTTGTCTTCTCGTCACAGTGAATGTCTCTAGACAACGTAGTTTTGAATGTCCTCAGCCTGCTGCTCCAATCTGGACCTCCTGGGAGGAGGTGTATCCAAGAGCAGAACCCCATTCCCTGGGCACCGCTGGAGGATGTCAGCCGTTGAAGGAGCTTCCTGTGTCCATCCCCGGTGGAGCAGAGTTGACCCCCCACCCCCAGTGTTTGGGTCACATGTAGCTGTCAGTTCAGTCCTGTCCCACTTCCACGCCCTCAGTGGTGGGATGTCTGTGGTTGTAGTCCTTCATCTCTCTGAACTCTTGTCTTCATGGGTTTGCCCCATCCTCCCAGAATAGTGCAGGGGTTATGTGTGCAGACCCTCAGGTCAGAAGAGGTTCAGACTAACCCTGAGCCAGTCAGTTAGCTTCGCCGTGCCTGTTCCCTCGTGTGTACAGTGGTACTCCGACAGCACCCCCCGTGGCGGTGCTTGTGAGGGTTAAAGTGAGGTACTATTAGCCTTGTACTTAGAACAGCGCCTGGGCATTGAAAGACAATGAAAAAGTTAGCTAGGTTAACTATCATCTGTTACTGTCGCCTGTTGAGATTCTTAGGTGTCCTCATTGTGTTCTCTCCAGAGCCAGCCAGGGAGCCTCCTAGAGCAGCAGCTGACGTGGCCGAGGCGCCTGGGCTGAGCAGCTCAGAGCTGGAGAATTGAGGCTCCCGCGCCATTCCTTCTGGCCTGCCCTCTTTTGTTTTGAGGCTTATTTTCTTTTTGTTTTTTGTTAGATGGGTTGGTTTTGTGTTATTTTTAAATCTCAGAATGCTTCATAATACTGAACTTGAGCAAATGATATGTATAAATCTTCCATTAATCTAAGCCATTTCTCTTGAACCAGATTTTCTCCTCTGAACTGCCTTCACGTGTTCATTACTCAGTCAGTACTGACCACGTACCTCCTGTGGGCGCCATATTGCTCTGGACACGGGCTGCAGGGGTGATCTGAGCGTCCTGGTGAATCTCTCATTCCAGGGAAGATAGGGGTAGACATCTGTATGTCTCTGCCTCCAGGTTTGGATGGCCTCTGTGGGGTTGCGTTCACCTTTAGCATGAAGACCTTGAATTTGCTGTTCAGTGTGGGGGCATGAACCCACTTGACCATAACTGCTGTCTTTTCAGCTTTCTTTCCACTGTTTCCTCTCCTACTCATTAAGGAACATCTCCACTGTTTTTTCCTCTGTTTTCATACTCAGAAAGAACAACATCTCAGAAAATACAAATATTGATGTTCCCCTCCCAGTCGTGGGTGTCATTAGAATAGTTGTTATCCATGCAGTGCTTCAGTTCTCGAATTTTTCATCTTTATCTCAACCTGGTTAGAGATCATAGCAACAGAGATTTAAAAGAGTGGGCTGCTTAGAGCTTGGCAGGTATAATGTAGGGGAATGAAGCAGATTCAGTATTTTATCCTGGCCTGCAGTGTCAGCTCACTGATTTCTTCCCTGTCATCTAAAGGACTAAATTTAGACACCCCTCCCCCCCGCCTTTTACATACCATAAAATTCATTTTTTGTGGAACACATTTCTGTAGGTTTTAACAAATTGTACCAGCACACTCATGATCTAGAACAAGTCCACCCCACCCCCTGAGTCCCCCTGTGACATCCCCATTCAGTCAATACCTTCCCTACAGTTAGTCTCAAACTCTGGCAACCACTGATTAGGTCTCTGGGTTTGTAGTTTTGCCTTTTCCAGAATGACATGTAAGTGGATTCATGCGTGCGTAGCCTTTTGAAATTGGCTTCATTCACATAGTAAAATGTATTTGAGGGGCACCCGGATGGTTCATTCAGTTAAGCATCCAACTTTTCACTTCATCTCAGGGTCGTGAGATCAAGCCTCACTCTGTGCTCAGCAGGGAGTCTGCTTGAGACACTCTGTCTCCCTCTCCCCGCCCCACCCTCCACCTCCCTTATACACACACACACACACACACACACACACACACACACACACACACTGTCTCAAATAATAGATAAAGAAAGATTTTATCTATTTGACACAGAGAGAGAGACAGGGAGACAGGGAACACAGGGGAAGTAGGAGAGGGAGAAGCAGGCTTCCCACTGAGCAGGGAGCTTGATGGGGGGCTCAATCCCAGGACCCTGGGATCAGGACCTGAGCTGAAGGCAGACGCTTAAGGACTGAACCACCCAGGCGCCTCAGATAAAATCTCTGAAAAATATAATAAAACGTATCTAAGATTCATTCATGTTGCTGCTCACATCAGTAGCTCCTGGTCATTACCCATTAGTAATTCCATCGTACGGATGAGCCAGTATCTGCGGATCCATTCACCTGTTGAAGGACATGGGATTCTTTCCAGTTTGGGCTGGTTATGTATAAACATTCATGTAACGCTTTCCTGTGAGAGAACAAACTTTTAATAGGACTTTTTGTTTCTCTATTGATTTTTACTTTTTACCTCTCATGTTCTGCCCTGATTTTAAAGGCTGCAGGAATTTCGGTAGGATGTCTGATCAATTACAGATGGCAATGCAACTTTGGAAGGAATGTTCCCCGTCTTTCAAAAAGAGATTTCAAGTATTCCCAAACAAATGCCAAAGACTCTCCCATCTCTAAGAAGTTCTGGTTTTAAACCACATTCACCATCCACTGGAATTTATTTTATGCCTGAAATAGATGGTCTGCTTAAATTTTCCTTCTTTGTTTTTGGGTTGATATCTTTTTAAGTCAAAAAGGCACCACAGTGCTCAGCAAATGATACAGATGCCAGAAGTCCAAGAATCTCAGAACAAGGGTTTATCCTCTCGACTTTGGACATGTGGGAAGAAGGGTGAGGTGAGCGACTGTGTGGACAACAGCATTATTCTAGTACGAGGGAGGAGTGTTGGGAATGGGATGAGACCTGGGGATTTAACTTGTTTCTGAGGGGGCATTCCCAAATCCTGCTTTGGAATAATTCCCCAACTGCCATTTAATCAGCTCCATTAAACCCTGCCCTGTCTAGTGCTCTGTGCTCCAGACACCGCTCTCCTGGGCTCTCAGTAATAGCTCAATTGTGTGTAAGTGACTGTGAAGAGGCTCTGTGTGCTGGATGAATAGCCCCCGTCTCCATGGAAACCGGTGCTGGCTGAGGGGCTGACCTTTGACCCACTTGTTGCCACCATACTGTTAACCACTGGTGCCTCTTGGGTGGAAAAAGAAAGCAAGGAAATGGCTGTCAAAGTTATTTTTATTTTCCTTTAGTTTAAGCCTGGATCCACACTAAGTAGGAATAACACACCAATATTAGTCCAAAGTGCTTGGATGTTATGACTTTAATTTGCTTATAGATTCTGCCTGTCCTCCCCAACTCTCCCCCATGCTTTTTCCTTATCCTACAGTGCAGAGCTCAGCCATGAGTGGCGGGATTGGTTTATCTTCACTCTCTGGAGATGCCCGGGAGTATAGTTCCTACGAGGCAGTGTGGAAAATGGGCAGGACCCTATACTGGGAGTCACTGTGGTGTGGGCATGGGCACATTTCTTCAACTGTACCATGGAACTAATGCCTCAAGTGCAACCATGACCCTTGAGTTGCTCAGCTGAGAAGACGTGTTCAAGCCTTACAACCGTAAGGCTCTCCTCTAGCCAAGACACTAGGATCTCAAGGGCAAGGGTAAATCATGCACCTTTTTGGTGATGATAAAAACAGGAACTCAGCTGCACAACAACCTGACAGGTTAGGCCAAAATGACTTTAGCAACCCCGAAGTGATTTGTCAGCTCAGGCCGGTCTGTATCAGCAACTATTTTAGTCCCTGTGACCCTCACTGCGTGTAAGACTTTTCCTGGGCTCCTCACTTTGCTCTGAGCTAACCTGGGTTAGTGTGGTTATCCGGGACCCCATGAAGACCTCACAGACAGAATTGGGTCTGTCATCCCCAGGTTTCCTTGCAGAGGGGCCTCTGACCCAGGTCAGACCCCGAGGGCTCCTCTCCTGGGTGTGTGTGTGTGGTTGGATGCCTCTGGCTGGGATGGAGTAAACATCTTGCTATCCCTGGAGCCCCGAGTCTAAGAGTGAGAGTTTTAATAGGAAGTGTGTCAAGAGACAGGCAAGTGGTAGGCCAGGGCCACCCCATTAGACAAGTCAGGTACTCTCTTGTAAAGGACACTTCTTCATTCTGTAAGTGGAAGAAGAAAGGGACCCTCAGAATTCCTATACTGGGAGCCTATACCGGGTGTGTTGGTGGTATATATCTATCCCTGGGTCGTGATGTCATTGGTGGGGGTCAGTGGGAACATATGAGGCAACAAGATCCCTAGTCTGAGTTCCTTGAAGAAAGCAAAAAGAGCAACAGTTCCTCCGTTAGAGACAGAAGCGCCAAAGGCTCCATGACTTTCCAGGAATCCTAGAGCAAGGGGGTTAGAAGGAGAAGAGGGACTGCAGGGGACAGCTGCAGTGACGTGACTTCCTTGTCCTTTACTCCCTAACTCTGTCTACCACCACGGGGGGCATCAGAGCATCAGCTTCATCCTCTGTGTCATTCTTCAGACCTCAAGTCACTGTCTTGATTCTTTTATAAGAACTCGGCTCTTGTGCAATCCACATTAGCTGGGGAAGCTGCCCTTACCGGCTTAGCCATAGGCTAGTAAGTGGTGTTTTTTGTGTCTGGTAGTTTCTCCCATCTCGCCTGAAGTGTGGTTCTTGCCTGGAGGAGGTAATTATTTGGGGGAAATTCTTAGGATGGAGAGGCCTAGAATACTTTCAGGGTCTTTACTTCTAGTTTCCAGGTATGTATTAACTGGCTAGCTTGTCTGGTGGGGATTTTATTTTTCTTGAAACTTTTGCATAGTTGGTCAAGCTTGGACTCTACCATCCCCAAAATCAAGGAAGCCTGTCCCTGGTTCCTGTTTGAACCTGGTACAATGGAGCTCTGCAGGATGGCCACCTCTCAGTTCCTCACGTCACAGGGTTTACCTGGAGTGGGGCAGCTGCTCTGCCTTGGGCTGCAGCAAGGCTCCAGGAGCCTGTGTCAGCGCCCACGAGATCGTTGGCTGTAAGGAAGCCCTTCCACACACTTTGCCATCCCCAGAAAGTACCATTATCAGCGTATGGACTGTTTACAGGAGGTTGGGTTGGGTTAGCATTCTCATTGCCCCAAGTTGTAGGGAGCCGGAAATACACATACATTAACCCTGAGCTGGGGGGTGGGGGGTGGGGGGAATGAAAGTCCCTTCCTTCTGCAGCTGTGTAAACAGTCCAGGGGGAGACAGCCTGCAGCTAGGGATAATGGGGGAGGAGGAGGGGTGCTGTGTGTGGGGGGCTGCCCAATCAGGGGGCCTCCGTGGGGGCCCTCCAGGACTCTGAGGAGGGTGGGGGAGGGGCGGGCACGAGCCGGAGGCATAGAGGGTGCACAGGCTCCCAGAGATTTCACATGCAGAGGGCACACTGTCACGAAAGTAGGGTTGATGCCAAGTGAGGAGCAGTGGGAATGGCCTGGGCCTACCTGACTGAAGGCAAGCAGAATGAGAAGAAGACGATGCCAGAAGGCTGGGAGGGGAGGTGGCATTCCAGATGAGAGCTGCTTCCCCCTGGATTGGCTGTGCAGCCCCTGGGGTCAGCATGAGGAGAGGCTGTCCTTGACTCAGGGTTAGAGACTCAATTGTCCAAGTGGGGCCCTAGTCACCAAGCCACTGAGCAGGTGGGGAGGAAAGGCCATCGTGCCGAGGACTCTGGCCCCCTGCCCTTTGTGTCCCATGAGGGCTAGTGGAGGAAGGTACACAGAGCACCTGCAGCGGGAGGAGGGCTGGGGAGCTGGGCTGCGCCTTCTAGGTCCTGAGGGAAGGGCCAGAACAAACCAGCTAGAAACGGTGACCCTGGAGGGAGGGGAGCTGCCTCCGAGCCAGACCCCGAGTTGAACCCCAGCCCTCACCAGGCCCTGTGTGCACTGGACTCCATTTCCTCTGAGATGCAGGTAACCTTGCCATCCCTCGTGCAGGGGCTTCTATGCAGCCCTCAGTGAGCTGCGCTGCATGCCCGCTGTTGGTCCCCGGTCACCCCGCACTGCTGGGGCCGTCAGTCGGGTTCTTCTCTCTCTTTGTTTAGCTCTCATCTAGATTGCCTTCTGGGGGCTGGCCACTGTCCTCGGATCTGAGGCCGGGCAGAAACCCAGATGGTCCAGGGGCTCCTGCCATGGATATCACTCTCTACTGGGGGGAGACAGTGAACAAATCAGACAGCCCCAGACAGTAATGACGTGCTAGGCAGATGACTGGGAGGTTGCGTGCTAGTGCCCAGGGCAACTCTAGGTGGGCAGACTCAGTGGCTCTTGAGCGGGAGGTGGGGTGACAGGGAACCAGGCTGGAGGAGATCAGAGTGAGGGTGTTCCTGGCCCAGGGAGCAGCTATAAAGGCTGTGCCATGGGGATGGGGATAGGGGATGGAGTCAGAAAGGAGGGTAGAACCCTTGGAGAGTTTGCATGTTATTCTAAGTGCAGAGGAGTTGATGGGAGGACTTTTTGCAGGGGGTATAACTTCATCTGATAAATTTTAAAATAATTCTCTACTGTGTGGAAAAGGGTTGAAAGGAAGGGATAGGACTTGGGTCCAGAGGGGGTACCTATTGGAGATGGGTGTACCCTGCCTCCATCACGGACCCAGCCACCAGGTGAGGACCCCAACCACTCCTGTGCAGGCTCCCATCCAGGCGCGGCCCTCCCTGGGGTCCTTGAACCCTCTCCTCCCTGCTGCCATGAGAACTGGAGCCCTGCTTGGCCATGTATACAGCTGGACAGGTGGCAGTCTTCCCCTCATTCCTGGGCACAGTGCAGACCATTTCTCATCTGTATGCAATGCTCTCCCCAATTTCTTAAGCCCTGAGAAACTCTGTGCCCCCCAAATGCAGTAGGAGCCCTGGATTTAGCCCAGGTCTGTTCCTGCCCTCTGGATGACTTCGCATCAATCCCTGTAGAGCATCGCCATCCAACAAAAATATAATGCGAGCCATAGAGCTCATTTGAACTTTTCTAGGAGCCACCTTGACAAAGAAATAAAAAGACCCTAGCAAACTGTTTTTAATAATGTATTTTATTTAACCCAGTTTACCTACGATACTATAATTTCAACATATAATCAATATAAAAACGATTACCGAGGCACTTCACTTTCTTTTTCCTCACGTTTTTGATGTATGTTTAACATGTACAACAGGTCGTTTTCTTTTCTTTAATTTATTTTTCAAGGTTTTCTTTATTTGGGAGAGAGAGCACAAGCGAGGTAGAGGCAGAGGGAGAAGCGAACTCCCCACTAAGCAGGGAGACCGACATGGGGCTTGATCCCAGGACCCCGAGAACATGACCTGAGCCAAAGGCAGACACTTAACTGACTGAGCCCCTCAGGTGCCCCAGCACATCATTTTAAAGGTTCAAGCCACATGTGGCTACACAGGACAGCTCTAAGAGCCTGCCCTTCCTCATGGGCAGGACGGAGGGGATAATGTTCCATGACCTCCTTCCTTCTGGAATACAAACAAGAGGGAGTCTGAGACAACAGTGGAGATGGAGGATATTATAAACTTTGGGCTGTCATTCCTAAAGGTGTGGATGGGAAAACCTGAGAAGGAGTCTGAGGACCCACGTGGGAATTTCCCTCCTGATTCCGACCGTTGCCATGTTACGAATGAGAGAGATAACTGAGAAACACAGATCGACAATTAAAACCATAAGTGGCCTAAAATGGTGCGTATGGTTATGGACTAAATTATGCAGGGGCAGGATTTAGTGTCTCGCTGAAATTTGAAAAAGTAATCTTGCAGCAAAAAAAAAAAAAAACAGAGGGAAATGTATTTTTCCCCCTAAACCATGGTAACAGTAAAAATGCATGATGCTTTTTGTTAAGTTGTATTTTAGTAGAAATAATTAAGTCTGTGGCTTTTGTTTTTGTTTTTAAGGAAATGGAGAAAGGAAGGAAGCTGGAGGCTTTAAATTCGTTATGCTAGCTTTGGATTCTGCAAAATCAGGAAATCAGAAAGTACAAGTTCTCAGAGCAGTGACATTTAACTCCATTGGGAAGGGCACGCCCAAGGTCACCCTTTTAAAGGGTTTGTCTTCCTCTTCAACATTTTTATACAACATGTCTTCTGGAGCTCAGCATTTTTCTGTGTGGGAACAGAAGTTGGAACACTATAGGGTTTTCTGGTTGGACTCTGTGAGAGCCGGGTCTTCAGTGCCTTCTCCATGATAGTACACAATAGGAGTTTGTTGACCGACTCGCAGAATGTGACTTGAGGAGCAGGCCCAGAGGACGGGGTGCATTTTTAAGCAGTCCTCGTTCCTATGAGATAATTCAGGCCCCAGGTATAGTTTTAATTTACTGGCTCTCTTTAGAGACTTTAAAATAGAAATTAAAAACAGGCACTGCTTATTTTTAGTATTTAAGTAAAGTCTCTATTAGGCCTTTCTTCGTGCTTTAGGACCTGGACAACTGCAGTGGTCTAGGGGTTGCTCGTTTCTGTTTCTCTGCAAATATTCCTTTCACGTTTCTTTTTGTTTTCATTCTTTTTTATGGCAAGGGATATTTTTGAATAACGCCAAGTCTAAAAACATGGAGCTTTAAGAAGCTGATGAGGACTTACAGTATCTGGATTACTTCAGATCCAACCAAGCATTTACCTACACGACCTGAGCGGGAGGAAGACTCAGATGTCACCCAGCAGGCCTCTCCCATCTCTGATATTTATGCTCCCATAATTCTAATGTGGGTACCATGAGACCGGAATCCTACAGCTGCCGACTTCCCCGGGGCCTTTCTGCTAGCCCTGGGCTGCCCACTGCCCACTGCCCACATGGGACCCATGTCAGATCAAGCCCCAGCCTGGTAAAATGCCAGCATCCAACCAAATCCACACATGTCCCCGGGCGAACACATGGCACTCAAGAATTTCCTCCTCTTCTTTTTCTGTGGGTACCTCAGGTAATGCCGAGAATGGTCCTACCTTGCCTTGCGGTCTTGTCAGCTTCACTTTCTCATCCAAACCAGACCACGGCCATTTTCACAATAAGAGGACAAACTGTCTCTCTAGACCTTAGAAGCTGTCCTGTATCAGCTCCGAGTCCACTCTTACTCTAGGGGGCAGTCACTGAGGTTTGTCGCCACCTTCTTCTTCCTCGAATGGGGCTCACCATGGCCATTTGCGGTAACCATGAAGTCTAGCCCTTGTTCCCACGCACGTACTATTTGGAAGACATTTTCCCTGTGAGCCTCTTGTTTATAGGACCCCTTCTACTCAGCCTTCTCCTTTTCCGTGCAGGACGTGTTGCTTCCTTTCTTCTATTTGCACATCTCTAGTTTTCTGTCTTCTTCAGGAAGCCTCCCCTGATACTCTCTCTCCCTTCTTTCCTGCGCCCCTATTTTGCCTCAGCCTTCCCTGGTATGCTGCTGCATTTTTTTTTTTTAAACTCTTGAATGAAAGGGCATGTTCTTTCCCTCCAGCCTCTCCAGTGGAGCCTCCTCCACGTGTAGTCTTACAGACCTTGTAGACCTTACAGACCTTGTAGTCTTACAAGACCAAGAGGAACTTGAACTGGCTTGTACTTCAACCTGGTGCATCTTGGTTAACATGTGCAGGACTGGTGTGCATTCAGCAGCTGTCTACCCTCAGAGTGTTTTCGTCGTTTATTAATAACCCTCTGGCACGGTGTTTCAAAAGGACTAGTTTGATAATGTGTGATGTGTACTCTTGGCCTCATTAAGGGCTTGAGTTTCCCATGCTGTCTTCCTGTGTTTTCGGGAGAGGGAATACTGGGGTGTCTCTAGCTATCACCCAGAAGGAGCAGCAAAAAATTTGGCTATTTAAGCTTATTACCAGGAATGGTGAAGCTGAAGGAAGATTTTATGTCACTCAGATGGGGCTTCACACTTTGTGTTGAGTCCCTAAAGGGCCATTTTGTACCTTACCTGTGAGGAGGCATGATGAGACGTCATGCCTACCTGGGTACTTTGTTTGAGGAGAAGGGGATTGTGGGAACATGCCCATCACTCTCCAGGGGGAATCTCTCAGGGGCTCCAGTTTCTTGAAACTAAATGGAGAGAGAACCCATTTCTCTTGTGAAACCACTGTCTGCATCTAAACAGCCTAAGAGGCGCTGGAAGGTCAGCAAGGAGAGGGAGGGTGCGAAGTGCCTGCGCTGTGAGGTGGGGAGAGAGGGGCTACCTTGCCAGAGAGGCAGGCCCCATGTCTAGGGGTCTAAGAGGACAACAGTCTTGCTCAGCGTGAAAGGTGAAGCCGGGTTCGGGGCATGCACTCATTAGGTAGGTATGTACTGAGTCATCTCCTCCGTGTGCTCTGTGCTGTCTGAGCAGCCACATATGCGTGTTATGAACCACAAGACACACGGTGCCTGTTCTCAGGGACAGTGCAGGCTAGCAAGGTTGGCCTTCAGAGCCAGAGTCCGCCACATGGTGGACAGCACCCTCCGGAGGCGTGAGAGTACGGAGGGTTCAGGATTCAGCCCCAAGGAGAGAACCAACGAGCAGGGCGAACCGGAGTCCCAGCACTCCGGTGCGCATTCTGGGGGAAGCCCCCTGTTCATTTGTTCATTCATCCATTTAACAAATATTTACAGAAGTCCTCGCTGCGGGGTGACGGTTCAGTAAAGACTGACAAGCGCCACCTGTCTAGAA
This sequence comes from Meles meles, assembly GCF_922984935.1. Lineage (NCBI taxonomy): Eukaryota > Metazoa > Chordata > Mammalia > Carnivora > Mustelidae > Meles > Meles meles. The sequence goes on along the minus strand of NC_060080.1, from coordinate 40,594,557 downwards.
ACCTGGTGGAAGAACGTTCAGGCAGAGGGAACAGCAAGTGTGAAGGGCCTCAGGCAGGATCACCTCTGCCGAGTTTGAGGAAGAGCCGAGGAACCAGTGTGGCCGGGGCAGCGTGGGCGGGGGTCGGGGCAGGGAGCACGGAAGGAGGCAGAGCCAGGAAGGGAACAGAAGGCCAGTCAGGAGGCCAAGTAGAACACGGTGAGGACTTGGATCATTTACTCTGAGTGAGACGTGGAATGTTCAGGGTTTGAGCAGAGAGGTGACAGTATCTCATCTCCGTTTCCACAGAGCTCTCAGGCTGCTGTGATAAAAGTAGACTGAGTTGGGGGGAAGGGGGCAAAGTGTAGAAACCCAGACTAGTCAGGGGTCCGTGTACTTTAAATGGTGGCAGTAGAAGTGGGAGTGGGAAAAGTTGGCTGAATCTGGATCCATTTTGAAGGGGAAGTGGCAGGATTTTCTTGATGGGATGAAAGAGGAAGAAAAAAGTCAAGAATATCTCCTGAGGGGACACCTGGGTGACTCAGTCCATTAAGTGTCTGCCTTCGGCTCAGGTCGTGATCTTGGGGTCCTGGGATTGAGCCCCATATCGGGCTCCCTGCTCAGCAAGGAGTCTTTTTCTCCCTCTGCCCCTCTCCCTGCTTGTGTTCTCTCTCTCTCTCAAATAAAGAAATAAAATCCTAAAAAAAAAAGTATCTCCTGAGCAAGAGGAAGTTTTTGGGTTTTTTTTAAGATTTTATTTATTTGAGGGAGATCAGAGAGGGGGTGGTGAAGCAGCAGTGGGGGTGAGGGCCAGAGGGAGACGAAGAAGCAGAGTCCCTGCCCAGCAAGGAGCCTGATGCAGAGCTCCATCCCAGGACCCCATGATTATGACCTGAGCCGAAGCCGGATGCCCAACAAACAGACTGAGCCACCCAGGTGCCCCTCCTGAGCAAGAGGAAGGATGGAAATGCCATTAACCAAAATGGGGAAGACTGGGACAAGTAGATCTGGGGGTAAAATAACCAGGAGCTCTGCTTAGGACGTGTTGCATTTAAGGTTTTTTTGCGACCCAGTAGCCAAGGTGATGGGTGGTAGGTAATTGAGTCTGGATTTCAGGGAAGAGGTCTGGGTCGGAGTGAGAGACTTTAAGGTCGTTAGCATGTCCACGGCACCTAAAGCTGAGACTGGAGGAGATCCTGGGGGTTGAGGGTGAGAAAAAAAGGATGGAGGGCTGAGTCCTGGGCACTGCAGCTTCACACACTGGAGAACAGAACAGGAACTGGGGAAGGAGATGGAGAAGGAGCAGCCAGAGTGGGGGGAGGAGGACCTGGGGGTTCAGAGACCCTGGAGCCAAGAAAGAGTGTACTTTGGAAAAGGGAGAGATCACCTGAGTCAGGTACTGCTGAAGAGCCAAGTACGGTGAGAGTTCTAACAAATGGAGGTCATTTCTGTCCTCCAGAGCTGTCTGTGGCTGTGGAGTTCCCCAGCTACTCTACAGGGTAGTAGGACAGATTTTGGAGCAGGGAATCAAGGCAGATACTGGACAAAGGAGGCTTCTCTCCAAGATTCCAGGCATGCCAGGCCACTGAGCAGCCTCAGGAGAGTCCTTGGAATCTGCACTGCAGGTTCCCATGGTCATCGGGCCTGGGACTGACTAGGGCCCAGGACTGGCTCAGGAGCATGCCGTCCAGGGGATTCCTCCTTAGAGTGGAAAACAGTAGGCAGGCCTCAGTCACCATTCCCTCTGCCCTCTTAGGTGGGGCAAGAGGGTAAAGAGGCTTGCACTGGCTAGAGGGCAAACACGGAGTCCTGGTTTGGCAACTAGGAGCCATGTGGTGCGTCCTCGAGCTCTGAGATCGCAGGCCCAGGGCCTCTGTTGTCCGCATACTGAAGGTGGCTCGTCAGATGGAGCCTGTTAGCGGATGGCCGTGCCCCACATGGTTATCAAGTGACTGGCCAGCTGTCCTTCCCACCAGACAGTCTGCCTCTAAATGGCAGCCAGGTGTTCCCGGGCTCGTGGCTTAGGGCGGAACCATCCACACCCAGTGCAGGCTCCATGCAGTGGTATTATTTATGGCTGCCACTCGTGGTGGAGGCTGGCTTGGTTCTGGTCTCCAGATGTAACAGAACCATCTAGAGAGCTTAAATCATGCCCTGGAAGAAAATTGATGATGGACATCTCAACCCAAGTGACTGGGGTGGGGTTTCCACCTTCACGTTACTCATAAGCTTCAAGGAACCTTAAGCTGCTCTCAGAGGAAACTCAATTAGATCAGAATGGATTTAATTGCTTAATGAATTCTAAGTATGTTAAAACTTAAAAGGCAAGCTTGTTTGGGAGCCAGAGAGACGAAAGTACGAGGAGGGTTGTCACTTGCTTTTTGGGACCCTGAAGAAGGAAGCTCACCCCCTAACATACCCACCTTCTTGGCTACGGATGTCCCAGATTATATCCTATATGCTTGGGTTATTGGCTGATTGACATAGCTAGGGACTAACATCCATTATCTCATTTGAGCCTCAGAATAGTTCTAAGAATTAAGTGAAGCTGGTATAATCGCTCCTGTTTAATAGGCGATGAGCTGAGGCTTATGGAGGTGACAGAATGGCCCCTGGCAGGACTGGGCTGTCAGCCGAGGTCTTCTAATTCCCACATCTGTCCGATGTCTGGTGGGGGAGGGGATAAGGAAGTGGCCCCCTTGACACGTGTATTCACGGTTATTGCCACTGGCATTTATTCATAACAGATGGGCCAGGGATTCAGCAGAATTGCAGTTCTGAGGACTCCCAAGCATTTAACTCTCAAGACATTCTTTAATATCGTGAAGCCATGCCAGCTAGTCGTTAACCTGATACGCGCACCCCCAGAAAGGGTTTAATATGCATCGGCTTGATTGATGAGAATGACTGACAGCCTCCCTTCCCGTTGGTCACCTGTAGGACCCGAGTGGCTCTTGTCACCATCGGTCCTGGCTCCCCACCATTCTCTGTAAAGCGTGAATGCCAACAGCTTTCAGTCAGTGTCTGTGCCCTGTGAGTGTGGGAGGATTTTACAGCTGTTTCCTTCATCACTGAAACAATCGATTACGCTGTTACCGAGTTCCGTTTGTTCGTCCTTACCAGGTTTGCAGCGCTGTAGGGAGCCCCTTCTGTCTTTACACAGATGTTTGAGTGATGACCCATGCTGTGCCTTTCACCGGACACCATGTTCCTAGACAAAGGGATAAAAGGGAACACAACTTCCCAGGATCTTGTTTCCCCAAAAATGGCCAAATTCCCACAAATCTGTTGTTATAGCACATTACATATATTATGATGTAAGTAATATATTACCACAGTATAGAGATACGGCCACTGTTATTAACACTCTCTCCCTCCTACACACATTCATTCCTATACATCCTATTTCAGAAGATTTATCTTTTTATTTTTTAATTTGTCAGAGAGAGAGAGAGAGAGCACAAGCAGGTAGAGGAGCAGGCAGAGGGAGAAGCAGGCTCCCTGCTAAGCAAGGAGCCTGTTGGGATGTGGGACTTGATCCCAGGATCCTGGGATCATGACCTGAGCCAAAGGCAGACGCTTAACTGACTGAGCCACCCAGGCCACCTAGGCATCGCTATCTTTTTATTCTTTTTTTTAAAGATTTATTTGTTTACTAGAGAGAGCCCATGCAGGGGGAAGGGGCAAAGGGAGAGGGAGAAAGAAACTCAGGCAGACTCTGCTATCAGCAAAGAGCCTGATGCAGGGCTTGATCTTGTGACCCTGAGATCATGACTTGAGCCGCAAGCAAGAGTCAGATGCTCAACCGACTGAGCCACCCAGGGGTCCCCAGAGATATATCTTAAAAGTGGATATACTCTGTGCTTTATTTAAGACTGATAACATGTATGGGAGACCAGAAAGCAACAGCTGAGCTCCAACATAGTCCTTAAATTCCACTGCCTTATTAGAAGAAATCTCTTCCAGTGATGAGACCTTTTATGTTTTCCTGTGCCAACATGGATATTTTGAGAAACTTTGCATCAGGTCTCTCCAGAGACTTTGTATTTAACTTGCACAACTTACAGAAATGGACTTTTTTCAGATTCACCGTTTCGGGATTCACGGGGGGGGGGGGGGGGTAAATAAATAAATAAATAAAATCCAGTCTCCTCTTCAAGCAGCTAAATTTAAGTTTAAGCCAAAATCGCGAGGGTTTGAAAATCGGCTTTAAATTTAGAGCAAGCCCGTGGTGAGGTTGTACATGTGTCCTATGGCTCTGTGGAATTAAGCATTAATGTTGCAGCTGGATTCTGTTCCTTTGTGAACATGCAAATTAACATCTTCAGTGGTTCCCTCCGCCTGCATTCTTCTATACCCGTCTCCAAATGTGTTATTTGTTATTAAAATCACCATATTTATGTGTGGGGGTTTGCGGTGACTTCCCCAGATGCGCTGACCCTAATTGTAACCATACAGGTTATTCAAACGTACTTGGTTATTTAAAACAGAAGAGAATCTAGGCCAGCGTGCTGTTAGTGGAGTGGAGTGGAAGGACGCCTTGTGGCCCGTTGCGTTCAGTTCTGCTGGGCCCTAACCGTGTGTCTTCCTCTGATTAAGCGAATGTGTAACTGACCTGGATCTTTCCAGGTGACTTACTTTTAAACCAGGAATCACGATATAGTTACAGGTCTTTAGGCTTTAGTAATATTTGTGTTTTGTGAACAGAAGATCTTGTGAGCCTCCTAACGGGCACCCGGCGATATGGAGGACAGGTGTTCCCCAAATGTGACTTTGGGGGATTCTGTGGGATCTAATAACAGACAGTCGCCGCCTTATCTGGACTGTGGCTTGTCCAACTTGCAGGTGCATGGGAGGGACCCAAGGAGCTTACTGAAAGGCAGACTGATTCCGTAGGGCAGGACAGGGCCTGAGAGTCCGCATTTCTAACACACTCCCCGTGATGCTGAGGCTCCAGTTCCAGTTTCCAAACTAGAGAGGGTCAGGTCCCCAAAAGACTGTCTCCATTGGTCCCAGGTTTTCCTAGCCTCCCTCTCCAGCTCACACACATTTATGTTTGCAGAAGAGAAAATGGCGAACATCTGACATTTGTTTAACCAATTTTGATTGTTCTAGGGCCCTTTGGGAGTTGAGGGAAGACGAGCATCTCCGCCAACCCCCTATCCCCACCCCCCAAAACCATCAAGATTGTTAGCATTGCGCTTCTGTTTTTCCAAAAATGTGCATGATCTTGGCGGATCCACCCACTTTGGCCTTATGATAACAGAGGCCACTCAGCCGGCAGTGAGTGATTGGCCCAGAATAAACCCACCCAGGGTGTCAGTCCGTTCTTACTGCCCTGTTTAGACCTGGCCTGAGGATTGACATTTCCTTTTACTGTCTCAAGTGAGAACTATCCTGGGCTTCTTCCAGCAACCCGTGTCTCCTCCCAGAGTCTGCAAGCCTGTGGGCGCTCCATAAATATTTGTTGACTGACTTGACTCATTCCCTGGGCAAAAAAAAAGAGGAAGTAGGGAGAAGGGGAGTGGACTTGGTTTTCTGCCTCTCCGAAGAATTCTAAGGAAAGGCCCGGCCTAATGTCTGATTGTTTGCAGGATATGGTTCTTTTCACCCTGTGAAGGAGCATTAAGAAATTAAAATTTTGTTACTCCTTAACTGCAGTTTCTTTCTTGGGATGCTGAAGACAGAATGCTGTTCCCTCCGGAATTTTCAACTGGGAATCCAGTGGGAAAATCAGCTGCTGCGCCAGCATGACTGATAGGAAAATGGGGCCCCTCTCTGTCCCCTGGTGGTGTGGGCCCGGGGTCTTGTGCAGTCACCCTTGCAAGGGTGAACAGAGGCTTTCGGGGTGTTTGCTCTGGTGTCCCCCCAGTTCTTGATGGTGGAAGGGTTGGGTTTTTCCCTGGTGGTTCTGTGGTGAGAATCTAAGCATGCATTTGTTCTCTCATAATTACATTCTGTGCCTCCTTCCTTTTTTCCCCTCCAGAAGTGGAAGGGGTTTCCCTGGCCTGACCAAGTGTGCCAGGGGAAGGGGGTTCGTTACCAGGAGCCTTCGGTAAGCAAAGACCCCTCTTGGCAAGCTGGCCAGAACAGCCACTCAACACGGCATCCCCTGGGGTCTCTCTAAGCTCACGTCATTTTTGTCACTTCCAAGAACCCTTCCTGGAACCGAGCCTGCATGAAAGGATTTGCTCCTGAGTCCGAGCTCTGGTGGAGCATTTTCTGGAGTGTTTTGCACGTGGGCCTCTGGCCAGGCCTTTTCGTGGGACAGTGGGAAACTCACAGAGTGGGGAAGAGCCCGCAGTTTCCTCATCTGTGAAAAGGAGATGATAATTGTTCTTTACCTGTGCTGTTGGTTATGAGGTTACGTGAACTTGCATACATTAAGGCAGGGCAGAGCCAGACAGAGAAAATGTCACTGTTTTCCTGTGGTGATGTGTAGGGTTGGCTGTTCTCCGTGGCATAAATACTCCTACCACAACCAATTTCAAGCTGCGGCGGCAGCGCTGACCCCGCGTCAGGACGACACTCGTGAACCAGTACCAGCTGGCCCCACCACACGCTGTAGGGAGGCATCTGGGAGAGCCGGAAGCATGACAGCTCCCGCCACCCCTGGCCTTCTTCCTCCACCTCACGTAGAGCTGGTAATTTGGCCTTTTCAAAAAAAGAGCTCAGTGATAAGATCTTGAACATAGACTAGTTCAAAAGCGGGATTTTTAATAAGCCTGGATAACGTTGGATTACACCATTTCCTACAGGCCCCCAAGTTGTGCTGTCCACTCCAAGGGAAGTCCCGGAGGCAGGGAATTAGGCACATCTGGGGGACAGATAAAGAACCTTCAAGAGAGTTTTCGGAAAAAGGAAAGGAGAAGCTAGAATCTCTGGAGGATACTTGGTGTTCGGACTGAGTGCTGGAAAAGCGGTAAAGAGAATTAACAGCCTGAGGCCACCGGTAGGGGGAAGAGCTCAAGCTGCCCGCTAGCAGGACTGAAACAGATGTTGGGTAGCATCAAGGTCCTACTTTGTGTTTAGGAGGTTTGTGTGGTTTGTTTGTTTTGGGGTTTAGGTCTAATTTTACAATTTAGGAGTGGAAAGAAAAATTAAGCAATTATCATGCTGCCTGAATAATATTTTGGAATAACCAAGAATAGGTCAGTGTACCAAGTGGGTAGGTCATTGCCCCCCTTAATGACCCATATCCGGGCAGTATTATTGTCTAGAGTGATAACCAGTACCGTTCTCAGTACACACAAAGAGAAGGTTTGTAGGAAAGAAATAAAAAGCCTCTGAGTTTTATTATGCTCGGTGTATAGTGTAAACAGTGGGTGCTTAATACATAATTGTCTCAATAAAGGGTTTTTCCAGCAACTGTACTCTGCGAGGGGCAGAACCTGCCAAGGGTCACACTGCTGGTGGGGCCAGTTGACCAGACCCGTGTCTCTGACTCCAGCCTCAGCAGCCCACCGGGGGTCAGGCAGACGGAAGGCTGAGGAGGAGAGGATCAGATGACAGGTGTGTGTTAGGTCCTCATTCCTCCCTTCTAGGATCACTCTCGTGAGTCTCTGCTTCCTGATCGCTCCCTGTGACTGACACCCGTTTCAGAAAATGTCACAGTAAAGGGCTGTGTGGTGCTTGTGGTTTAAACCAGCTGAATGGTTCTCATTCTGGTTCGGATCGCAGTTGAGAGCCTCAGGCAGCTTCCCTGTTGGAGATGGTGCCTACGTGTTAGGAGGGGAGAAGGGAGGGAAAAACAGGAAGGCTGAAGGAGCCAGGTAGAACAGAAAGGATGGAAGGACTCTATGATCACCCCAGGAGCACAGGAAACCCTGGCTTTGTCCCCCCGCACCTCTGTTTCCCCATGGTTCTCACCCAAGAAACGCTCGTTCCTCTTGTCAAGGCCGTAGCCGTGGACCTGAGTTGGCAGCTGTGGGGACTGGCCCCTGTGCAGGGTCAGAACTTGTAGTAGATAATTCGTGTATGCTGTTTCAGGCAGTTAATACCTTCTTATAAGAAGCAGACGGCTCTCCAGGCAGACAGCACAAAATGAGTGTGTGCTCCCAATCTGTTTCCCACTGCACCCTGATCCGAGCCTCTGTGTGGTCCCTTGGCACAGCCCCTCCAAAAGAGGCCCATGCCAAGCACTGCTGTTTGCTCGGGGTTTGGGGCATCCCTGGTTTCAGGGAGGGACAGGCTGAACAGAACCAAGAGGAAGGAGAAAAAGACCACGAAAGAGTGTTGTGTGTAATGGAGAGGAGTTTGAAAGACGTCTATACACAACCAGTGTCATCGGAGCAGCCCCGCCCAGACCCAGGCCCCTCTAGCACCCAGCTCCATCGGGAGGCTTTCCCCAGAGTGAGTCCCACCCTTCTCGGGGTCCCAAAGTACAGTCCCAACCTTCTAGGGTTGAAGGGATAACAGCTCAAGGGAACAGTGCTTTCTGATTTTAAAACCTCAGAAAAACTTGATCTCCATCACATAACTATAGGAAATGAAGCCTGGGGAAACAACTCAGCACTTTTTCAGGAGGCCTAAAATTAGACCTACGCCGCCCCCAAAAGAGGTCATTACTGTCCAAGCAGAGCATGTCATGGCCTGGAAGAGGTGGCCCCTGACCTCATGACCCATTTCCTTAAAAACAAGGTAGGACGTATGGACGGTGCGACAAGACTGGTGAACAGCACAATCTGAGCTTGCATCACACTGAGTGTGAACGTGAGGGATCATGTTTCTGGAGAAGAATCCAGAGGCCCCCCAAACCACAGAGTTTTGTGATTACTCATTGTGTGGCAGACGTATCATGTAGTGTTTCACTAAAAAAAAAAAAAAATAAGGTATTGGTGGTCATTTTCATGAAGAGCTTGGCACCAGGTCAGAAATGCAATTCCTGTCTTACCATTGTTCCTAAGGACAGAAACCCTCAGTCAGAGAAAGGTCAGTGTCTCAAGAGAAGACATGCTTTTGGAGCCTCAAAAAAGGAGGAGTGTTAGACCATCTCTGCTACCTTAGGAAAGGTCCTCTTTTCATTACCGTTGTAAGATCTTACTTGCTAAGTATTAGCTCAGTTAAACCTAAGTGATACCTTTTTAACAAGTAGGGACCAAGACTCAGAAAGGGTAACTATTGTTTTTTTTTTCAAACTTTTTTTAAGGAGGTTCCACGCCCAACATGGGGCTCGAACTCACCGCCCTGAGATCACACTTGCATGCTCTACTGACTGAGCCAGCCAAGCGCCCCAAAAGAGTAACTTTAGACCAATTAACCCCATGAATAAGGGGTGTGGTCGGGATTCAGTCCTAGCTCTACCAAACCCCTCTATGGTCTATGACCATTCAGAGGTTAAGGGCAAGGAGTGGCAGCAGGAACCCTTGGGTCTTTGGGACCATTAGACTTTGAAATAGACCCAATGAAGGGCTCACGGGCATGCAGCTTGTGGAAGGACAGAAGGCCCTGCTGAGCACAGGGAGGTCAGGTGAGTGTTTGATCTGAGGTTGCCCCTCTATCCTCTCACGGGGTATAATCATTTGTAGACCCACTGCCACTGCAAACCGTAAGCCCTGCTCAGATCTTCCCTGCAGCGATGACCCGAATGTGATTCCCTTAGCAGGGTATGGGGCCCCAGGGCTGCCTGGAAATAGTTAACTTGGCGTGGGCGGCAGTGTAAGTGAGGGAGTCTTCTGGATGGTAAGACCTTTCCAGAGGAGCACAGGTTGGTCACACCTGAACTTCACCAGGAATTCAAGCCAGGTGAGGCACCCTGAGCCAGGGCCCGTGTGTGCTGCATCTGGAGGGCTTGAACATCGAGCACAGCCCTTTAAAGCATCCCTGTTGCGGTTCCTTTTTTTTTTTTTTTAAGATTTATTTACTTGAGAGAGAGAAAGAGCAGGGGGAGGGAGACTCCCTGCTGAGTGTGAAGCCCTGTGCAGGGGTGGGCTCCATCCCACAACCCCAGATCCTGAACCGAGCCGAAACCAAGTGTTAGACAGTTAAAACCAACTGAGCCACCTGGGCGCCCCCGCCCCAGCCTCTACCCCCCACCCTGCTTTGCAGTTCTTGTCGGCAATTAATTTGTACTATCTGTAAGGAAAAGGTTTGCCCCGTAAACCTCAGCACCTCAACCCACACTAATGAGTTTTGCTTGTGTAAACCATAGTAATTGTGGTTGTTGCTTTTTTAATTGTCCTCAAGTTTCTTGGATGTTAATGGCCTCAGGGCTGGTACTCTGGTTTCTGTTTCCACGGGAGGCTCTCCTCCCGCCCCTACCTCCATAGCCTCCGCAGTTTGCCCCCTACACCCCCTGTTTGGTAATAGGACGGTGAACAGAATGAGGGTCGGAGAAATGGTCCAAAGGGGCTTGCTGGCCTAGACCAGGAGGCCGGACTTGTGGGGAAAACAGAAGCAGCAGGAGCAGAAGCCAGAAAGTTTTCTCATGGGCACCCAGAACTTCCAGGTCAGGAAAAGAGGGACTGAGAGGAGAAAGAGGGATTGTTGCAGGCGCTCATGTCAATACAAGGACAGACTCTGACCTTGAGAGAAGGGTTGACGCTGAAGCCAGACCGTTAGGTGCAAGAGTCTTGAGACTCTTCAGCCTCCTGATGAACCTGGTGCCCAAAGGTGGTCCTCGACCAGCCACCCCTGCGTCACCCTGGAGCTTGGTAGAAATGGAGCATCAAAGGCCCCAGCCCAGGCCTTTTGGCCCAGAATCTGCATTTCAGCAAGATCTGGGCTGATGCCTAGGAACTTCAGCTTTGAGAAGCTCTGCTTTAGAACAGAGTTGGCATTGGAATCATCACAGGAGGGTTTTTAAAATACTCCTGCCCGGCCTTTATCCTACAGCCCAGCTGGGGCTGAGAAGCCAGAACTCCAGAACGTTTCCCTGCCTGATCCTCTGGTTGTCTTCCCTTCCTCTCCCTTCTGACTGCTGCTGCCTTTCCTGGCGGCACACCTGCACGTGGGAGGGTAAGAAAATGGCATTGACATGGACTTTGGTCAGATCTTGCAAGACAGAGAACAGGCAGCTTTCCCAGGAAGCCTCAGGGTGCAGGGCCAGTCATCTGTGTCCTGCTGTGTCTCCTGAGAGCTCAGTGTTGCCTGGAGAAAGGAGAAAACCTAACTCCGGGGGTGGGGGCGGGGTCTGCCAGGCCTGCCCAAGGGCTCCCCATCCCAGCACCTTACTTAGCCCCTGGTCCCTGCAGACCTGCAGTCAGTCACCACAGGGCCGGAACATCCAGATTAGACCTGGTGGGGGTCATTTCCCTGTTCCTTAGGCCCTTGTTAGGGAAGCACACCCGGCCCTCAGAGTCTGGGAGCCACTGCCCTTGTGGCCAGTGGTTCCAGCGCAGTGATTGACCTGGCCTGGCGCCTGCAGCCTTTGTCTGAGTCCCTTGCATCCCTCCCTGGAGACCATTGTCTGGGTTGGTGGGTGTTAATCCACAGCCCCTGAGCCGCTGCCTGGCAAATGGGAGGTTAATGTGCAAACAGCAGGGAGCATTGTCAGCGAGTGAAGCTGGACAGCAAGTAGGAGGGAAATAGTTAAAATCCTATTCATAGTCCAGAAGAGGAGGGAGGGGTGGGCTCCAGAGCAGGCCCGGGCCTTTTGCTAGCTAATCTTGCTGGAATGTAACCAGTTTGGGCAGTTCTGGCTTCGGTGTGCCCCCGCCTCCTGGAGCTGGGCGTCCCTACAGCCCCTCCACCTTGTGTAGGCCCAGCAGCCCAGGCATCCGAAGGTCACTCTAGGGGGTCAGAATTAGACCGCTTAGATGCGGAGGATGGGGAGAACTGTCTGTGGCAGGGGAAGCTATAGGCTCTCTGTCCATAGCAGGAATTGTATGGGAGTGGGCAGAAGACAGTGTTTAAGGAGAAAGACCCCAAACCTGTTTGGTCAGGCTGCTTCCCTGCCCGAAGGCCAGGGAATGCTGAGGGAGCAGCCCCCGCTTCCGGACACGCCAAATTATAACAGTGGAGCCTTGTATGTGTGTAGGGGTCGCTAGTAGAGGGGGTCAGAAGGGGGGTCAGCTCACACGTCCTGTGTTAAAGCTTTACAAAGAGAATGTGTTCATGTGTTACTTCTTCAATTTACAATCAGTTTTTAAAACATTCTCTATCTTGGGGTGCCCGGCTGTGAGGCTCAGTGGATAGAGTATGGGACTCCTGATCTCTCCTGGTCATGAGTTCAAGCCTCACATTGGGTGTAGACTTAAAAGGATCCCTATCTTGGTCTGGATGGTAGTTACATAATACGTTCGTGTTACAAATTCACTGAGCTGTATACAAGATTTGTGTACTTCCTTATATAAATTTTATACTTCTGTTTAACGGGTTTGTTGTTGTTTTTTTTTTTAATTGACGTTTTAAAAAGAGAGACAAAGGGGCACCTGGGTGGCTCAGTGGGTTAAAGCCTCTGCCTTCGGCTCGGGTCATGATCCCAGGGTCCTGAGATCGAGCCCCACATCAGGCTCTCTGCTCCGCAGGGAGCCTGCTTCCTCCTCTCTCTCTGCCTGCCTCTCTGCCTAGTTGTGATTTCTCTCTGTCAAATAAATAAAATATTAAAAAAAAAAAAGAGAGAGACAAAAAATTCTTCCAGAGATGCCTATGGGAATCTCAGAGTGCTTGGGGCAGTGTGGGTGTCCAAGCTCCTACCCGATTGTTTGGAAACAGAATGAAGTTGCATTCAGCCAGATTCTGGGGCTTCCCCTCTGTAGCCCCACCACTTTGCTCTTGGGATTTGGAGAAAACACCAAAGGCAGTAGCTTTAGGAAACAAATCCCAGGGCCCTGTTTGGAGTGAGGTCACCTTCCCAGCCACACATGCCCTGGCCACTGCCCAGCCCCAAGTGGCTTCCCTGTCACCGTTGCCCCTGCCCCCGGAGCCTGTGCCCGTGCACAGTGGGGATGGCTGGCAGGAAGGCAGGCAGGCAGGACCCTGGGACTCCTCCTCGGCCGCTGTCCACCAGCACATCCCCCGACACCGTTGGCAGGATTTGAGACAATGAATTGCCTGGTTCTTTCTGCCTCTGAGTCCATGATTGAAGATCAGGAAATGATTTCCCTCTGAGTATTTTTCGGCCTTGAGACTCAGTATAACGTTCAAATCCTGGCTCTGCCCCTCCTCACTGTGTGGTCTTGGTGAAACTAAGGCCTCTCTAATCTCAGTTTCCTCACACGTGAAATGGGAATAATAACAATGCTGAACTCCTAGGCTCAACGTGAGGATTAAGTGAAAATGAATCTAATGTTGTATTCACATCTGGGATAAAGGTTAGCCTCCAACCGCATCGTAATGAAAACCACACGACACTGTGCCTCACGATCCTGGGAACCCGATCCCTCCCTGTCCACAGTGTCACCCGTAGGCCTGAGCCAGAGGGGCCTCTGCAGCGGACCCTCACTTCACTAAGTGGGGGTCCCAATACCCCTGGTCCCGATACCTACCTATCAAACTAGAGCAGCCAAGGGGCCCAGCAGGCAAGAAGTGGGCTTTTGAGACCCCTCAGGGCCATCGTCCTGGGTGTGTGGGCTGAGCCCCTGGTGTGCACACTGAGGGGGGGCTGAGGTGGCCTGGGTGTTCCCACGTGTGGTCCTGAGACCCCATGGTACAAGAGAGAGCTGGGGACTTGGGGGAGAGGAGAGGGTGCCAGGACAGGCTCTCGCACTGGCGCCACATTCTGGTCCACAACTCGGAACTCTAGGACTCCTGAATTTGCGACTAGGGGCTCAGATATACTGGGAAGGCGGATCCAACAAGGAAAGAAGGTAGCGTGTATTCAATGTCTTGTTAGCTTAAGCTGTAACTTTTAAATTTGACAGGAGGTGGGCTTTCATCTGTACTCCTGTCCTGGGCCGCACAGATAGGAAGGGTGGGCCTCCCCATGTACCCCTCCTTCCCCAGAGGCTGACAACCATTGACATCAGAGACTCCCTCTGTAGTTGTCATTAGGAAAACATTGCCCTGGAACCTTCAGTTCAGAACTTTTGCTTATTTATGAATAACATTAGTTCTAGAATAGAGAGCCATGTGCTCTGTAAATTGTCCAGGTGGAAGCTTGGACTCCCTGTTCTTCAAAGGTCTGGGTCAGATCCCACCTCTTAGCCTTCACTCCCCACTCACACCCTCCATGGCATTTGTCACTTGGCACAAGTCCTGTCTTACCTGCTGGGCTACGGCTGCCTCCCAAGCCACATTGGCTTTCTATCCCTCACATCACCTCCCGCAGGGTTGGAGCGGGCTAGATGCACAGCGAGTATTTGTGGAATGAGGGGTGAGCTCACTGCAGGCTAATTAGTGTCCTGGGGGCCTGTGTTGATTTTCCTAAACTGCTGTGTCAGTAAGGGCCACCCCCCCCCCCATGTAAACCTTTTCAGACGCTAAAGAAAATCAGGCAGCCAGCCTTTAACAAGCCCAGTAAACCCCGTGCTCATTTTTATTATCTTTGGGGTGGGTTTGCATGTGTAGAAAATCTTAGTGTTTGCTGCTGCGAGGCGAATTTTTTGCATTCATGTCTTCTTTCAGTGGTTTGGCCCTATGAAGCAGAGGGCCAGCCTGAGGGGAAATTGTGAAAGAATCCGAGTTTGTCTTTGGTGGTAGAAATGAAACAGCTTCTCTAGGCCTTGCCCTCACACTTCAGCCCAGTTTACTACTGAAAATTGGCGTCTCAAGGGGTAAAGAGAGCCGTGGGATAATGGAGACCAAAAATTTTTGAGATTTGACCATTTTGTTTTCTTTTTTCCTCGGAGAATATTCTTTTGGAAAAAAAACTTGGATGGAGACCCTTAGAACCACACAGTTTTTTTTTACGATGAACTCAAGCTTCAAGCCATGGCTCCATTCCCTTTTTTTTTTTTTTTTTTTTTTAAACAATGGACAAGCAATGGCGGGGGAGAGCTGAGAAATAGGGGCATGCTGAACAGGGTTAACAAGGGGAGGGCAGGGCTGTCTGGGAGCAGGAGCGCCGCAGGCAGGGCCACTAGCCGCTGTGGGGCGAGCGCAAGGGAGGGGCTCACAGAGGGACAGTGAGCCCCGGGCAGACCTCTCAGGCCTCCCCAAACCACCCAACTCTCTTATGTCTCACATTTCCTGGACAGCTCATTGCTGCACCTGGGACCGAGATATCCCCGGAGGTCAGACCATGTGGACTCGCCCCCCTTCATTAAGGCAAACCGTGCTGCAAGTGTTCTAATGGCATCTGCAAGAAGAAATGAGGATAATGGCTAATGGCCATCCAGCGCCCACGAGGAACCAGCACCTCAGGTGCATTTCCCCAATTAATCCTCAGTACCGCCGTGGGCTGAAGGCACTGTTCTCACCGCCATCTTACAGGCAGGGAGGCTGGAATTGAAATGGAAGAAGAGAGAGTGTTGTTTCTGATTCATCATTTAAAGAAACCGGGAGTAAGGGGGCTGGCGCCTGGGGCATGCAGTCAGTTAAACATTCTGACTCTTGATCTTGACTCAGGTCATGATCTCGGGGTCGTGAGATTGAGCCCCATGTCGAGCTCCACGCTCAGCCCGGAGTCTGCCTGAGATTCTCTCCCTCTCCCTCTGCCCCTCCTCCAGCTTACACACACTCTATCTAAAATAAATAAATAAAATCTTAAAAAAAAATAAAAAAGATGGGGCATCTGGGTGGCTCAGTTGCTTAAGCATCTGCCTTCGGCTTAGGCCATGATCCTGGAGTCCCAGGATCAAGTCCCGCATCAGGCTCCTGGCTCCTCAGTTAGTTAGCTTCTCTCTCTGAGCTTTTCTCCTTTCATGCTCTCTCTCACTCTCTCTTTCAAATAAATAAACAAAATCTTCTAAAAAAAAAAGGAAGAAAGAAAGAAACCTTGTCTGTGAAGTTCAAACAAGGGCCTGGCCATTTGTTAACACCTGTTTGAGAGATGTTTCAATGGTCATTTATCACACGGGTGTGGGATACTGTGCTGTGGTCTGTTCTATGGATACAGAAGTAAAAATCGTCACCTGTCTTTCTTCTTGCCTTCAGGAAGTCCAGGGTCACCTCAACCCTTACAGGGTAGAACGGCTCCAACCGAACAGCAGATCGTCATCATCTCTGGGGCATAGCAGTAATTCTGCCGGGATTTGGGGGTTTTATTCTCATCGCCACACATTTCCTCACCCTCTGATCACATCTACTGGGACAGGCTGCACACAGGTCTGCTGAGATCCTTCTTGCCAACAACCTTTCTGCTATTTCTGATCAGTATCTTTGTGGTCTTCAGCTACTGTGTAGTAGTTGAATGTATACTCAGGAGTATTATTATGGTTTCCAACTACTTACAGAATTATTTCTGGGGTGTGTGTATGTGTGTGTTCCAAAGCCAAAGCTTATAAAATCTACTTCTGATAATATCAGTAGAATTATTTAAGCCCCTAAAACCCACCGTAAACGTTAACTGTGATACCAGAAGGCCCTCAGGCGAAACCTCTGGCTTCCCCAGGCCTGTGGCCGCTCAGTGCAGGCATTAAAGAAAAGAGCACTTCAGGGGGTTTGCAGTGATGTTGCGCGTGAGCTTGGTCCACAGAAGCCGCCGCTGAAGGGTGTGCCATTGACACTGGGTACGAGAGGACACTGCACATTGGGGATGGCTGATTCTGCCAGGACCCCTGTGTCTGGACAGAGGGCGTAAGAACCGGAAGACAGGCTTTAGCTATAACCAAAAGCCAGCCTAAGTGATCGGGGCGAGTAGAAGTAGCTGTGGTCCAAGCCAAGAAGACTGCACTGTGGGCTCGGGGCTTCCTCTCCTGAGCAACTCTGTCAGTTCCCTCGGGCCTCTGACAGGCCGGAAGGAGCGAGGGACAAAGCAGTCAGCCGGGTCGGGGCCGTGGCTAGGAGGACTCTGTGTGCGTCAGGTATCCAGTAAGGAAGTAGACACTTCCCTCGAGGATTTGTTAAAGGTCTGGGTTCAATGTGTCCCAGAAGGACTTTTCCCCCAAGATGTTGCCAAAAGGGAAAGAGAGCAAAATGCAGAAGGGCGAGCTGTGAATATATGTGGGAGATGTGTGGCCACTGTAGGGTTTCCTAGGACCCTTGAAAGCAGAGAGCAGGAGTGTGGAAGATGGTGCTGAGGCTGCCCCTGAGCAGGCCTGTGGCACGGCCCCTGTGGGTACCACGCGAGGACTGAGGGAGCCTTACTCCTGAGGTGGGGGCTGGGGAGGGACCTAGTCGTCGGATAGTGCTGTGCCCTCTCCTCCCTCTGGATCTCCAGAAGGAACAGGCCACTGGAAGGGTCTCAGCATCTGTCTGTCCGTCTCTCTATGGACACTGTGATGGCTCACATCCTTCAGCTGCACCTGGGGAGAGCAGAGGTCCCTTAGGACCACCTTGTCAGCACTCGGGCCGCTGGCCAAAGGTGCCCAGGACGGTGAGCCAGCCTCTGGCAAACCATGGCAGTTTTTTGCCGAAAGCTCGGGGCATGAACAGGGAGAACCTCAGAGAATCGAGTAATGTGGGACAACTAGAACATGGTGGGAGGAGGGTGTCGTTGGAGCCTGGGGTTGTGTGCTGGAGAGACCAAGAGCAGGCTGGGGCCATCATGGCCAGAGGACATTTGTTCTGCAACATCTGGGGGCCACGAGAGCTTTTGGTGAAACAGTCCATAGCATCAATGATAGGCTGGCCTGAGGAAGGGGTGAGGCAGGGGGGTCAATTAGGAGTCTCTGCAGAGGCCTAGGGCAGCAGTGAGGAGCATAGAGGAGAAGAAGGTTTTGAGAGATGAGTTAGAATGATGGGACTTGGTCCTCCGTCGGATGTGAGGGTGAGGGAAAGAGAGAAGAACCCAAAACTATCCCCAGGTCTGTACCGTAGTCAAGGTGGCCATATTTGTGGCCTACATTGGTTGTCTGGTGTATTAGTCAGTGTTCTCCAGAGAAACAGAACCAATGAGGGGTGTACGTGATGCATGCATTCATGGGCAGTTACAGAGGCTGATAAGTCCCACGATGGGCAGGGTGAGCCGACAGACCAGAGGCCCAGGAATGCCAATGGTTTAAGTCCAGTCTGAGGCCTAAGACCTGGGAAGCAGGTGAGCCAGTGCTTTTTGTTCTGTTCAGGCCTTCAACTGATTAGATAGGACCCACCTAATTGAGGGAATTGACTGCTCTCCTCAGCCTACCAATTCAAATGTTAATCTTATCCCAAGACACCCAGAATAATGTTGAGCAAATAACTGGGAACCCAATGTCCCAGTCAAGTTGACACTTAAAATTAACCTTCCCATCCCACGTAATTGTTAAAAATGTTCCCCTTTACTTCAAAAGAACACTCGTTTGTAAGATA
Organism: Meles meles; assembly: GCF_922984935.1. Taxonomy (NCBI): domain Eukaryota; kingdom Metazoa; phylum Chordata; class Mammalia; order Carnivora; family Mustelidae; genus Meles; species Meles meles. Next base: position 40,576,308 of record NC_060080.1, on the reverse strand, counting down.
TTAGGAAACTGGATCAGTGCTGGGTTTTGATGAGTGTGGGATTGAGCTGCCTGTGGCAAGGTGTAGAGGAGGCAACTGGAAATGAGGGGTGAGGGGCTCAGGAAAAAGGTTGGGGGCAACCACAGAGTTGAAAATCATCACCATGTGGCTGCTGACCAGCCCACAGGGGTGGGGCGAGAGGACACAGTGAGGACTGAGAACACCTGCCTTTGAAGGGTTTAAGCCAAGGTTCTAGAAAGTGGTAGGGGGTGAGTGTAAAAACTGGCAGAAAACTGGAGTTACGGGAGGTAGTCTCAGATCATGGCTTGTTAGGGAAGAGACCTGAGAAATGACCCTGGATTTGGTAGTTAAGAGGCCAGCAGCAGCCTTAACAAGAACAGTATCAGCATTATGGAAGCCGCATTACACTGGGCCAAGGCGTCAGGAGGAGTGGAAGGGGCAAACGTGGGTGTCTTTGGTTTTTATAAAAAGACTGTAAGGGAGAAGCAGCAGCAGCACTGGGGCCCAACCAGCTGTGGGCCCCTGGCCACTTGTACTGGCTTTCCTTATTTGGGAGGACAAATGGAAATTGAGGAGGAAGAAATTAGTGACCCATTCAAACCATGACTCTGAGTTTAATTCAGCATGTGTTTGAGTGACTCTGAGTATGCCTGACCCTAAGAAATGGTTGAGTAGTGTGGGGACATTTAAGAATGCAACAGAGAGGGGCACCTGGGTGGCTCAGTGGGTTAAAGCCTCTGCCTTTCGCTCAGGTCATGATCCCAGGGTCCTGGGATCGAGCCCCGCATCGGGCTCTCTGCTTGGCGGAGAGCCTGCTTCCTCCTCTCTCTCTGCCTGCCTCTCTCCCTACTTGTGATCTCTATCTGTCAAATAAATAAATAAAATCTTAAAAAAAAAAAAAAAAGAATGCAACAGAGAAAATCAAAGTGGATCAAATAGAGAAAAAAGCATTCAGATGAGCCACACTTACCTCGTCTGGCTCAGTATACATCATGGATCTTGGGATAGGGAGGGGTCATTGTCACCCAGTTCAGTGTTTGCTTTTCAGAGCCCGTGTGTAGGAACCAGGGCCTCAGGAAGGAAGGGACAGAGATGTGGACTCTTGGGGCCCTAAGCCATGGGCCCTGAATGATGCCTGACCAGCTCCCAGCCCTGCTCCCCAAACAGCTGCAAGAAAGTCAAATTCTGTAAGCAGCTTTGTACACCGGCTGTACTTCAAGTTGGTGTGCTACTGGGTCATTTGGGAGATGACATGAGATGCGAGAAATGTTTTGAGGGCTTCTGTGTGCTAAAATGTACCCCCTTCCCAACCCCACTAGCCTAGCCTCGGATATTTGAAATTCCATAAAGACCAAGCCCTCGATTTGGTTGGAGAGGTTGGGGAATATGACACGGCCCCTCTCCCAATCCAGAAATGAGGCATGTAATGCGCTGTCGCCCTCCAGAATGTTGAAGGAACACAGCAAATTGCCCAGTAACATCAACAGGAGTCATGGCTGCAAGCACATCCCATCTAACCCCCCGAGCAAGGGCTGCTCTCTGGTTTTAGATTCTCCATACTTACTAGAAACTTCCACGTTGAGCCTTACCCACATAATTGTTCCTCTGTAATAAAGATAGTATTCCAGGCAAGGATGTAGGCAGAGTTGAGACCGGGTGCCCAGCATCCAGTAGCACTAAAAACCACTGAGTGGGTAGGCAGGTAGATGCTTGCTCTGGGGGCTAAGGAGAGTGTACAAGGGGCAGGACACCGATCCACGGAGGCCATCTTTGGAAGAGAAGCCCGAACAGTGTGTAGAACGGCAGAAAGTTATGGGGGGCTGGGGGGGCGAGGGGTTGTTAGCATCTAGAGAAAAGCCCACAGCAGCATCACCTGGAGAGCTTTTAAAAAAAAAAACAACAACAACAAAAAATGGGATGCTTCAGCGCTACCCAAGATCTATCAGACCATAATAGGGACCAGGGGCGGGAATCAGTTTTCTAAAGCTCCTTCAGGCAGCTCTCCAGCACCCTGGACAATCTCCACAGCCCTTCCCTTCTGAGCAGAATGGCACTCACGTCTTCCCTCTTTGGGGCCCCCTTCTGTGTGCAGGGAAGGGAAAGAGCAAGAGGAGAGGCCCAAAGTGCAGGGCCTGCAGACCGGACCCTTCCTCCGCCGCGGGAGGGTGTCTGCAGCTGGCGGTCGCCGCCCCCCAGGCCCGGCGCATCCCGGCCCGGTGCATCTTGCCCAGGGCTTGGCGGAGATTCCTAAGTGGCTGAGATCACCCTTTTTCAGGCCCTAATGGGGATGGCTAGAAAGAATTGTCAGGGGCAGGCTACCATTCAAGGGAAAATAGCACTTAGAAGTTTAGAAATGTGACACTAGTGATTTGAGTATAGCTTCCACAGTTGTTGTTGTTTGTTTTTTTTTTCCTGACTGGTTTTATCTGTCATTAGGATTTCTGTGCGAAAAGTGATTTTTTTGCATGTATTTGTTCTTACAGTTGAGAAGCAGTGCATGCTTCGTCAAAAGAGGGAAATAAAAGGAACCCATAATTTTGTCACCCAGAGATGGGTTCACCTTTTAGTGTACATCCTTCCAGATCTTTCTTCAGCAGGTACATAAAGATACATGGTTTTAAAAGGTGGGATTGTACATGTTTTGTATCCTGCTCTTCCACTTAGCAGTATATAGTAAACAGCTCTCTCTGTCTGTAAATACTGGCCTACTTCATAAATTCAGATAGCATCATTGCAACACAGTGTACTTCATATCTTTCAGCTGTGATAAACAGGCTTCGATGAACTTTCTCACAGCTACATTTTGCTCACATCCTTAATTATTTCCTTAAGATACATTCCTACGGGTGGTAGGCCTTTGGAAGGCTTGATACATGCCTCCAAATTGCACAAGAAAGGTTTACTAATTTACCGTCCCACCAGCGAGGTTTGAAAAGTGCCCGTGGTAATTAAAAAAGAGAAAAGCCTTTGCCAATCTGACAGACTAAAAGTATTTAACTCCTTAGTGAGTTAGTTCATCACTTCTTTATCTCAAACGCTGCACACAACCGGAAGTAGAACCCAGAGATTTTCCTGGACTGCTTGGGTAAGTGCCTGGCCCAGAAGGACTCACTAGGTTTTCCAAGGCCTTTCCCTGATGCCAGGTATCTGTATCCAGAGCCTTTGTTCCCCCTGCTCATTGGTCTAGCCTGCTTCCGGTGTGTGCATGCGAACCACCAGGGGGCAGTGTGGAGCTGCAGCCGCCCTCCACGTAGGGAAATCTTGACTTAGACAGTCGACTTAGACAATTGTTCCTTTGTTGGGTGTTAAACATGACTCCCGCTGCTTGGCATTCATAATGTTGATTTGCTTAGAGTAATAGTTTATCCCCTTCCAATTATTTTTATATGTTCCCCTGTATTTGATAGGTTGGTCGCAAAAAATAACCTGATCAATACAAGCCCCCAAACCTGGGTTATTCTAACCTTAACTCTGCCAGCGGCCCGAGCACCCTTATCTGACAAGTGTCACGATGGGCTAGAAGCGTGGTGTAGTTGTGTTTTTTTCCTCTCTCTCTCTCTTCCGACAGGAGTATGAATGAAGGGGTTACTAAGAATGTGGCTTTGGGGAGGAGACAGGACTTGGGCAGGTTAGGTAAACTCTTGCTACTCCAGTCTCTCCATCTGTTCAATGGGGAAAATAGCATCAACGTATAAGGTTGAGAGGGTCAAATGATATAATACATGGTAATAGCTTGGGATGGTGCCTGGCAGCAGCTAACTCACTGGTAAATATTATCTTTAGAGCAATCTGTTTACTCTTCTCTGCAGACCATTTGCTCTCCTTGGCTCTTGCACCTCCATATCTGCTTACCTGAAATGTTACTGGCATCAGACAACATGATTTCACTAATATCGTATCCCATAGCAGCCCTCAGCAACACAGTCCCACTGTCATGTCCCTTACTACAGAAGACCTAAGAAATACCAGGTTCTGTATTATAATCAACATATACACTATAGGTGAAAATATGAAGACAGTTGGAAGCAGATATGATAACCGCAAGTGTTTGATTTCATCAGTCCTACTGTATTAAGTAAACAGTCTTTATGGGCCAACAGACTAGAAAGAATGGACAGCCACTCACTCTATCCATTGTGTTCCTAAAAGGTTATGATTATCATTGCTCTCACTGCTCTCACCCGAGGCCAGCAAATTAGGGGCTCTGGCAACAACCCCAGGAGAATGGCTAGTGATGGCCTTTGGCTTTTGAATCCCCCCCCCCCCCCCCCAGGAACTGGCCGAGAAGCAACACTTGGAGAGAGAAGCCCTCACATCCCTCATTAAGTCTAAAGCTCAGTGCGCTAGTTACCCAGCGTTTCTCACAAGGGATGTGCTGTGCTTCGGGCTTTGAGGATCCAAGACACAAATAAGTTTTGTTTCCCAGGGGAGGAGGAGGAGGTGACGCAGGGTCCGTGAGTCTGGCCACAGGCCGGGAGGTCAGCGGGGCAGCACAGTGTGTGCGTGACCAGGAGGCGGGACTGAGCCGGGGCAGGGAGTGGATAAAAAGCCACTGCCAAGGTCAGGGGTGTTAGAAATGGGAAAAAATACACTGTGGACAGGACTTAATGACTCCCCTTCCTCCTAGCCAGCGGAGAGTGAGGGAGAAGGTAAAGGGACAGATTTCTTAGGTCTTCACTTGGGAGGGCGCTGGAGGATGGTGGGTCTGGGCGAGAAGCACTTGGGAGAAAGACCGTGGTGTGTCTTGGGACATGTTGACTTCTGGGTTTGGGTACACAACCTCTTCTGGTTCCTGGGGATATCTCCACCCATGGTTTACGGTAGCCTCTGGATGGCCATAAACACGTGATTCTACGACAGTGTTTCCCTACCAGGCCCTATATCCCCACCATCTTGGCCCCATAGCACCTATGCTATTCACCTAAGTTGACTTGACTCACCTTTCCCCCCACTTTTAAAAAAATGGAGCTTCACTAAAAACAACAGTATCCAAGAAATCGGTTTTCCTTTTTTTTACATTTACAATGCGTATCTATTTTGATGCCTGTTAAAATGAAGAGTTGAAATACTAAGAACTGGATGTTGTTCAGCAGACTTGAAATGGGAACTGGGAATGAGGTGCCAACACCCTGTCGGGAAGGGAGAAGGAGGAGGCTTGGGAGTTTGGTGCTGGGACGAGGGAGTCATGGTGTGCCCGCAGTAAATGTTCACTTCCCATAGCCCTTCCACTATCCTATCCTAATTTTGGTGCCCTCACTTCAGTACTAGTGCAGAATCATTTGGTGGTGGCCTGTGGGTGACTGACCCACCTGTGCCCACACACAGCACGCCCACCTGGATGGGAAGCAGGAACCTATCCTTTCGGCTCCCTAATCAGGAGTGACCACCCTGTGTCCAGGATGCTGGTGTGGCCTTATTCTTAGTATCCTCCCTAGCCTGTTGAGGTCAGAGAGCTCCCCCAGAACTGCCCACCGATGGAGGGACCTCCTCAGACATTTCCCACTTCCCGGTGCCCAGGAGTTGACTTTGGCCAGCGCTGGCTGTGGGACTGCTGGAGAAGGGTTCTGGAGGGAGGCCCTTGTCGCTCTGGGCGCTGGGAGGCCGCTCCAGGCCGCCTGGCTGTTCTTTTGTGCTGTGTGTTTTACTGGCCCATGATAAGCACTTCCTGTTCCCCATTGATTATACACAGATCCTGCTTCCTTTCTCCTCAATACCTGGGATGCTTTCCAGCTTCTCCTCCCACAGGGGAAAATCCATGAACTTTAGAATTCCCAGGCCTGCTTTTTGGTCAATGGGCTTCATGCAAGTCATTATTCTTTTTGCTGTCCAGTCACATTCTTTGTGGCTCCTTCACCTCTGTCGGGAGACTTAGTTCCTCACTGTGCCAACCTAGAGACAAATATTGCTGAGGCCTGGTCCTACCCTCCCTTCTTACTAGCCAGAATATCTCTATCTGCCTTCAGGCATAAATCAGACAGAAGAAATAGACTGCACCTCCCGGATCAGTTTTGATCAACTGTTAGTGGCCGCCTGGTGTATGGCAGTGAGGATTCTGAGCTCTTCACCTAAATAGGGAAGAACGCCACAATCTGCTAGCAGTGTCCAGCATGGGCACAAGAGGGGGTATGGCCGCCTTCACGCTCTGTATCTGCTACCCCAAGATTCCAGAGTAAGACTAAAGCTTCTTGAAGACCAAAAGCATGCTCGCCTACCCTTTGAGTCCTACCATAACAGTCCAGAGCTCTGCATCCTGTTGCCAGCTGGACACCAGCTAGTTCGTGGCCATGGGAAACTCTAAATGCAGAAGCTTCCAGCGGGCTTGTTTCCCCCATTTTAATTTTTTTTTTTAACATTTATTTATTTGACAGGGAGAGTTTGAGAGAGGGAGAGAACATGAGACAGGGGAGGAGGCAGAGAACATGAGACGGGGGAGAGGCAGAAGAAGAAGCAGGCTCCCCTCTGAGCAGGGAGCCCAATGCGGGGCTCGAACCAGGAACCCTGAAATCATGACCTGAGTAGAAGGCAGATGCTCAACCAACTGAGCCGGCCAGGTGCCCCTTGTTTTCCCCATTTTTAAAACGAGGTAGATAATACCTGCCTTATCTTTATTTAGGGGTCATTGAGATGAAATGAGCTAATTAATATAAAATGCTTTAAGAAGTAAAATGACCACAGAAGTATCTTGCCTGTTTGACCCAGCTCTGCCGCCACCTCCTGCAAGAAGTTTTCCAGTTTTTCAGTGGGAATCCTGCCCACCATAACCCCTGTCTTCTGGGAGCCTGTCATTTGCTGACTGACCTACATTCTCGTTATTTAAGGGCTTAGAAGAATCTTCTCTGGGGCTTGTCATGCACAGAAACCGTTACCTCGTGTAGAAGGAACCCAGGTCACATTCATGGAGTGCTCTGTGCAGAGCCTTGGTGGCTTCTCGATCCCCTTTGTCACCAGGCAGTTCTGGAAGATTGGGAGGCCACCTGCTACCTTTAAATAGCTTAGTTTTATAGTTTAGAATGATATTTCTAGGGGCAGGTGACGGATGGACTAGTGAAGCTGGGGAAGGAGACAGAAGCAGCTGTGACCCCAGGGAGAAGGATCTGGGACGCCTTAATCTATGTCTAGCACCCTGTTCTTTGATACGGGCGCTGAACGTTCTGTTAGTCGGAGGCAACGGAATGCGCACCACCCTCCCCTTCAGCCTGGCTTGCTACCACCTACCACTCCGAGATACAGTCTGGAGCAGAACTGAACCAGAGCTGGGAGACCAGAAACAGACCCGAGTCTGCTGCCATAGCCCAGCCAGGAAATAAAGAAAGCCTGAATCCCTAAAATCTAGAAAGAGGCCTAGGATCCTTGGACCTTGTTGGCCAGCAGGAGGTGGGGGAAGCCAAGATGTGAAGGCAAATTTTGAGGTTTCCAGTTGGGAAAACTGAAGGCCGGGTTAGAGAAAGGAAATTAAGTGAGGATTAATTTTAATAGCTTTGCTTACTACTCTTGCTATGATTCAGCTCGTGGTCATTGTGAAAATTTCAAAGGAAGAAGAAGAACACAAAGAAGACAGTAAGGAAATTGCCTCAACTGCTCAAGCCCAGTGATGACATTTTCGTGACTGTCCTTCTAGGTTCTGTCGTGGGCTCTTCTCCCTAAGTAGTTTGCCTGAGACATTTACTCAGGTCGATACAGGTAAATCAGCCAGAGGGTACCCGGTGGCAGAAACCACAGGAGACAAGGGAGGGGAGGCCTTCCATGTGGGAGTGTGTTTTCCCAGAGCTGCCAGATAAGCTGGGACCTGAAGGAGTCGAGCCAGGTTCAGTAAGTAGAAAGCCGCCTCCCTTTCTCCCGTCCTCAGTGTCCTTGCAGTGACAGAGACAGTCAAGTGACTGGAACAGAAGCCAGACCACTGAGTGCTGAGGCGTGGATGGGAAGGGGGTGAGGAAGGGGAGCATCAGAAGGACTGGAAGGGAAGGAGGGAGATGAGAGAGTGGGGCTGTGCACCAGCTCTCTGCCTACCCAGCAGCAGTGACTTCCCGGGCTCTCCTCCTCCTCCTTCTCCCTTTCCTCCTTCTCCTGCTTCTCCTCTCTCTCTCCTCATCCTCCTCCTTCTCCTGTTTCTCCTCTTCCCCCTCCTTCTCTTCCCCCTCCCGTTCCACATGCATCCACCCCATAGGCTGTGCCTGCAGCTCCTGTCAGATCTGCCCTTCCTCACCCCGAGTGAAGGTCAGGAGCAGTAGAGGTTGCACGGTGCTTTGTAACTCAATGCGGAGTCATGGAGAACCCTCTACCATGCAGCTCACCAAGGCTGCCATGGCGCCTGCAGATGCCATACCCATTCCCTGCCTTTCCCTCACCCCACCCCATCCCTCCCAGAGGTGGTAAGCCCACTTCCTCCTGGCCACACACATCCTTTGCCTATCCTTCAGATCATTACCTGTATGTGTGACAATTCCCAGCCTCACTTAGTAAGAGAAATGCACGTTGGAAGTAGAAGGAGCTGCCACTTTTCACCTGTCAGTTTAGCAAAGATCGGTATGTTTGATGACATTGTGGGCAAGGCTGGAAGCTCTCTCATATGTTCCTGGTAGCAGCGTAGACTGAGAAATTTGATAATACTTCTCAAAACCTAAATGTACGTACCTTTGACCTAGCAGTTCCGCTCCCAGCTGGGAAAGTATCTTATAGCTGTGTTCCTGCGTGAACATGATGAGCGTTCGGGGACATTCACTGCAGTGGAGATTGGGAAGCACTTACACATCTGTGTGTAGGGGACTGTTCATAGAATATGGCATTTCTGTGTGGTGGATACTATGGAGCCGTTCCCCAGAATGACTCAGCTCTGCTGTGTTGCTGCGCAATCGAGATGGGGGCACAGACATGCAGGCTGGAGGACAGGGCACAAAGCTGCGCAGGGCAGAGGCTCCTCTGGCCAAGTCTGAGCCCACAGTGGGGGCCAGGACTGATGATCTTACCCAAAGGGAGGGCGGTGCTGCCCGCCTGTAAAGGCAGACATGGCCATGACGAGGCCTAAGGCAGAAGGGAGAGGGGGAGGGAGCCAGCAGAGTTCAGCTGCAGGGAAGGAGGGCCAGACGTCTAAGGCCACTTCCTACCACGAAGCTGCTCTGCTCTGTATGGTGTGTTTATCACACCATATGCCAGGTATATGCCAGGTAGTGAGCGCGGAAACCGCCCGGGCCTGGCAGACCCCAAGATCACAGACAATTTGAGAGGCTGCCCAGATGGACAAGACTTGTAGTTCTAGATTTCAGAAATTAGGACCCAAATGCAGTTTGATTTCTTTTGAATGCCCAGTGCTCTGGGGGCAGAGTTTCCCTGTTCCTTTTTTTTTTTTTTTAATTTTATTTATTTATTTGACAGAGAGAGAGGGAAGCAGGCTCCCCGCTGAGCAGAGAGCCCGATGCGGGACTCGATCCCAGGACCCCGAGATCACGACCCGAGCCGAAGGCAGCGGCTTAACCCACTGAGCCACCGAGGCGCCCCTCCCTGTTCCTTTTAAAAGGAGCTGGCAGGGGCATCTGGGTGGCTCAGTGGGTTAAGCCTCTGCCTTCGGCTCAGGTTGTGATCTCAGGGTCCTGGGATCAGGCCCCTCATCGGGCTCCCTGCTCAGTGGGGGAGCCTGCTTCTCCCTCTGCCTGCCTCTCTGTCTACTTGTGATCTCTCTCTCCCTCTGTGTCAAATAAATAAATAAAATAAAAATATAAATAAGTAAATAAGAGGAGCAGGCAGCTGCCAGAGGGATCTGCCCGGCCAGAGCACCTGATGCTGCATCAAGACCTCAGGTCTGCTTCAGCCCAGGACCCCACGTATCAGCCTTCCAGGCATCCGAGGCCAGAACCAGCTGCCACCAGCCTGTCCTTAGCCTCTCATCCCAACCCTGCCAGTGGGGACTCACCCTCGTAGCCTAAAATTAGCCCTGGTGGGAGTGTTTGCTCTGCGGACACCAACAAAGGCTACAAAGCAGGGTCTGGTGTTTGCTCAGAGAGCTGCTCGCCACACAATGACTAGCTTACCCCTGAGCAGGGTCTCTCTGCTCGAGCACCCGGAGACCAGCGAGTGGTCAGACTCTGTGAATTGGCTGTCCTCTGTCCCTGGGTAAAGTGTCGGTGAGAGGCTCGTTGAGCAACAGTGACTTTCAATCTTAACGACCACACACATATTTCCTAAGAGCTCTCCATGTGTTCAGCCCTTTGCTTGGTCCTTTCCCACGTGGCTGCTGCACGCAGTAACAGAATTCTGCTTTGATCCCCACATTACGGGTGGGAAACCAGAGGTTCTGAAAGGGGAGGTAGCCTCCCAGTGTCCACCGCTTGTGAACAGGGACCTGCAAAGCCTCCTGAATCTGTATTGAGTTACCTCCTTGCATCTCCTCTCCCAGGAACCCATCGTGGTTTAGACAGACATTTCACTTTTTTCTTCCATAGGAGGCCACCTGGTCCAGGTTCTTGCCTTCAGCCACTGAAGCAAAATACCCCCGTATTTTAAAAATTTTTTATTAACACATAATGTATGATTTGCTTCAGGGGTACAGGTCTATGAATCATCATTCTTACACAATTCACAGCACTCATCATAGCACATAGCCTCCCCAATGTCTATCACCCAGCAACCCTATCCACCACCCCCCCCCCCCCCCACGCCCCCAGCAACCCTCAGTTTGTTTCCTGAGCTCTAGAGTCTCTTACGGTTTGTCTCCCTCCCTGGTCCCATCTTGTTTCATTTGTTTCCCTCCCCGCCCCCCACAACCTCCCACCCTACCTCTCAAATTCCTCATATCAGAGAGATCATAAGATAATTGTCTTTCTCTGATTGACCTGAAATACCCCCATTTTAAAGGTGAAATGGCCGGGCACCTGGGTGGCTCAGTGGGTTAAAGCCCCTGCCATTGGCTCAGGTCGTGATCTCAGGGTGCTGGGATCAAGCCCCACATCGGGCTCTCTGCTCAGCAGCGAGCCTGCTTCCCCCCCTCCCTCTCTGCCTGCCTCTCTGCCTGCTTGTGATCTCTGTCTGTCAAATAAGTACATAAAATCAAATAAGTACATTAAAAAAAAAAAGGTGAAATGGTCAAGGGGCTCAGTCTTTGGGGGCATCCAACTCTTGGTTTTGGCTCAGGTCATGGGATCGAGCCTTGTGTCGGGTTCCAGGGAGTTGACTGGAGGATTCTCTACTTCTGCCCCCTGTGCTGTCTCTTTCTCTCTCTCTCAAAAAAAAAAAAGTCTTAAATAAAGATGACATGATCGAGTTCCAGAGACATTAGAACGAGCCTGGAATCCTGGTCTCCCACTTCTCACGCTGTATCCTTCTACCACTGGAAACTAGCCTCGGAGGGGTGCGAATTAAAAAAAAAAAACAAACCTTTGGTCAAGTCTGGTATGTGGAATTGCCAGATTCTCCGAGTTGGAAAAGGAAGAGAATAGTTTAAGGCCATCCAGGAAAGAAGGGAGTTATTTGAGGGAATGGGCAGGGAATAGGTGTTTATGGGAACCCATAACCAGCCCACTCTTATTTTTTAGTTTACTCTTCAGTCATGAAATATTTTTAGAGCCCCTTCGCTGCCAGTGCACAGGAGGGGCTCCAGAAATACTTGCTGACCCAAATGCTGTGACAGGTGCTTCAGAGAAAAAAGTTGTTTTGTTGGTTTAAAACACTGCAGAAATGTGGTTCTAAATAACTTTTCCAAGGAAAATTATGTGTCTTACTACATGAAAAAGTAGCTTGTTGGAAGATATTTTGGATTTATTTCTAACAACCTATTAGCAAAACCTTAAGAAGGAACCCCGCCTTCTACACATGAGAGAAACAGAGAGGGCGACTGTGTTGGGGATATCGTGTCAGCCAGAAAACGAAGCAAATGGAGAAGCTACTCCTCTTTAGACGAAAAAAAAGGGGGGGGGGATGAAAGTACACTTTGCTTTTTATCCTTCTGGTCTTGGAACTATGTTTAATCCATCATGTTTGGAAACCGATTCTAAATGCTTTCACTTTATCTTCAGTGATTTCCTGAAATGAAACATTTGTTCTTAGTTGGGAGAGCGTTTCTGTCTCTGCACTAATGAGCCCATTGCTCATCGTTGGTAGACTTTCACCAAATTTAGATCAACTTATGTCCATTTTGACAGAAGATAGAGGATCTTAAACAGGCCTCCAGGCACTCGCAGGGTTGGGTGTCACAGCCTCCAAGCTGCATTTCCAAATTCTTGGCAATAGCAGGCTAATTATTGTGGGAGCTCCGTTATGTGCGTTCCACGTCTCTAAAGGATTCCGAAGGAGACTGGGCAACCCAGTGCACCGACACGGAACCTGGGCTTAGGAGGTTGGTAAGGGCTTAAGCTGAAGATGGGACAAGGTCTGCATGCATCATGAATGCTGGCTTCTGGGCAAGAAACTGGGGATGTGAACGTGACTCTTGAGCTTACGGTCCAAAAGATAGACAGAATTTGCCAACGGATAACAACAACACAGCATGAAGAATGGCATGGGCACACCAAGCACAGCTGAGGCGCAGAGGTGAGAGTGCTTTGCCAGTGCTCTATGTGGGGAGCTGGGAAGGTGACCTTGGGACAGGGTTTTGAAGAAGGGTTTAGAGTTCCCTGCGAGTGAAGGATCTGCTGGGGAGCAGCCAAGCAAATGGCAGAGAATTTAGTAGGAACCCGAGCGTCGTTCATGTTGGGGGGTAGGGGACCCATGAGGGTTGAAGCTGGAAGAGGATAGGTTGGCCCCGGATTGCTGGGGAATCTGGGGGCTCTATCCCTTGACCCCACCAGCCAACCAGGAAAGGATTTTAAGCAAAGAAGAGATCTGATGAGTTAGTTGGGTTTTGTTTTGGTGTTTTGTTCCATGCCCAAAGTGGGACACAGGCTCACGACCCTGCGATGAAGGATCACGGGCTCCACTGACTGAGCCAGCCAGGCGCCCCCTGATGAGTTAGTTTTTAGAAGCTGAACTCTTACAGAATTTGGGGAGCCATTGCAGTAGTCCTGGTGAGGAATGACTATATCCCCAACTGTGGCAGAATGGAGAGTAAAAAGAAACTGATTGTTGATTCGCGTTTTTAAATTTATAATATGATTCTTCGTGTTAAAATAACACACTTTGCACTATGTCCTTGTCACTGTGTGGTGGAAAGCTGTGTGTCTGCCTGTGGGCTTGGCTTTCTAGCCTGTTTTCCTAGGTGGCCACACACACCGTACAGTTTCCTAAGAGGGAGGTCTGCAAAAGTCCTCTTCTCTATTCAGGGGGGCCTGGCTTTGGGGTCCCAGTGGGTCTGTTTATCACCGGGGGCTGGAGAGGCAGGAAAGACTGGTCTTCTAAACTGGGAGGCCTCTGCTGTGGGAGCACAGAAACCGTGAGAGGGGAAAGCTAGAGGGGAGGCCCTTCTTTCTGCCACAGGCCTGTTGCGATCACCAAGAAGTGAACGGAATTCTGTGGGGTGGGATGTTCTCACCTGGGAAGCCTTTGGTGATGACCAGTGTCCTTGCTTCCAACTGTAGCGCACGCCTTCTGGGAGCCTTACTGTTGATTCTGTAACATGAAGCTTTGCTTCCTTTCTTGCCCGGGCCCTGCCTAAAGGGTTTTCTGTGAGAACGTGTGAATGGGGAGAATGTGGGCGTTCCCCAGAGTCCTGTAGAGTCCTGTCTGCAGCACAGCAAGCTTGGGACGGGGCAGATTGGCAGGGGTGGGGGGGATTGCTGCCTTCTGGGAGGTAGAGGGTTAATCTCCATAGCTCATTGGCAGTTTTGCCTCTGTCCAGGGCATGCTGGGATTTCCTCCCAGCTGTTTTACATCATGAAGATTTGTATGTGGGGGAAATTCCAGGGCACAGCTGCAATTAATCTGCTGCACAGTCTTCAAGCTAAGCAGGGATCCTGTAGGACCAATCTCTGCCTCCCTGCAGGAACGGGGGTTCTGGCTGTCCAGGGAGAGCGCCCTCCAGAGGGACCATGCCCTGGGCCCGAGTGAAATGGAAATAGCCCGCCCGGCCAAGGAGCGGCGCTGAGGAGGGGGCAAGAAGCAGAAAGGGACCCAGAGCATAAAGATAAGGAGGTGCAGCCCCCTTTACAAATCATGAAGCCAAAATAACACGGACCGCAACGCTTGATGGAGATAGCACAAAAAAGAAAACTTCTGCTCACTCTTAGGCATGCAGAAGTAAAAATCTTAAGACACCCGTGGTTAGCATTCCTCAACACAGTACAAGAATGAACAAGCCACCGTGACAGAATAGGGTTTACCTGGGGAATGCAAGGGTGCGTTCACGTAGCAAGAATCTGTCCCCATGTATCCGTACCACAACTGAGGCAAAGAAGAGACACCACATGACTGTTTTTGGTAGATCGGAGACAATTTAACAACTGTTGGAGTGAAAACAAAATAAAACCAGGAACAGAACCGTCCTTCCTTCATAAGGTAAAAACAAGTTCTAAGTCATAGCCTCAGTCTGCTTAACTGTGAACCGCAACAGCACTGTTTCCCCAAGTGTGTTCCGTGGAACCCCAGTCCCCAGAAGGAATTTCCCAGATTCGGTAAGAGCGGGCAGCCGCCTCTCTGTCCTGTCTCAGTCACGACATACAATAGTGTATCAAGCAGCATGTGTAACTCGAAGGTGGTACTACTCACCATTTGGGTCTGGGTTTTTTTCTTTCTGTTTCTGAGGATCCCAAGAGAGTACTTATCCCGCTGACAGGCATTGCTGTTGCTTGGCCATGGCTTGCCTCCATGCCACCCAGGTTCTGAGTTTTGAACTCCAGAGAGCATCCGCCGCGGGGAGGGGGCCGGACCAGCTTCATCGTAGTGCGGTCTGAGCAGGATACCCTGGTCAGGAGCCAGTTGGGGTGAGCGGGTGGACCCGAGGCTGGGCTTGGAGAAACCAGCATCTTCGATTTGCCCACATGCCCTGACCATGCAGAGAATCTAGGCTCGGTCACACCTGTCTCAGGCCCTGAGGACATGCTCCCACCAATAGCTGGCCCCGGGGTCATGGAGGGCTGGCTTCCGGTGAGAAGCGCCAGCCAGGGAGAGTTTTATTGCCCCGAAACACCAGGTGAGGCCTGACCAGCCTCACCTCCACATCACAGGGGGGCTGCTGGCCCCTTCCGCCCGGAGCCATGGTTCTGGGAAGCTCAGCTGTCTCTTCTGAGTGCTCCTTTCTTCAGAATTGCAGTCCAGAGGCGTTTGATAGCAAAGCAACTTCTTAGGGAGGCTCTGATGTCTTTTAGTAGGTCTTCCCCCCACCCCCACCTCCCTCTGTCACTTGTTTCAAAATCTTAAAGAAGGGGCACCTGGGTGGCTCAGTGGGTTAAGCCTCTGCCTTCGACTCAGGTCATGATCTCAGGGTCATGGGATCGCCCCGCATTGGGCTCTCTTCTCACAGTGGGGAGCCTGGTTTCCCCTTTCCCTCTGCCTGCCTCCCTGCCTACTTGTGATCTCTCTCTCTGTTAAGTAAATAAATAAGAAATACCTTTAAAAAGATAATTAACCCAACCAGGTCTTTAAAAAAAAAAAAAAAAATCTTAAAAAGACAGAAAAGGTTAGAATCAGGGAAGGGACTCTCCTCCATTTCCCTATCCCCAGACTGAATTCTTGCACACCTGTACACCTACACCCTGGGTTTTACCGACTGGCTAGAGCAGGAAGGGTGCTGGGCCGGATGTCCACTATTCCCAGAACCGCTCTCCCCACCTGTCTGCCCCCTCTCTGTGGGGCCAGGCTCCGGTGGTGGATAAGGCCAAAGATCTTCCCCCACTTTGAAGCCTCCAGGTCTCAGTTAAAGCCATTGAGTGAGAGCCAACCTTGCAGAGCCAAGAGGACCGTGTGGTCTCTTCCACCCACCGGAATTCCAGGCAGTGGGTAGGTAAGACACCAAGCCTGTGATGGACAGCCGAAACCAGGAACTCTTACTAAAAGCCCTTGCTTCTGAACGTGTGTCTCTATGTAAGCTTGTACCTCGAGAGCCCGGTTTGAAGGCAGACCCTCATGCAGCTCATAGTGTATTAGGTCCCAGCTCTTCAGCCACTCGAGCAGGGACTCCCCCTGAGGGACAGTTCTGCCGCCCTAGAGGCCAGAGAAGCTGCTGCACATCCTGCCACGCACAGGACCACTCCCACCGATCCGCCCCCGGTGCTAGTAGCTTCGCAGTTGAGAAACCCTGCACTCGGCTCCCACAGCCTGCTCTGCCTCCCCGCCCAAAAGGTCAACTGACGGTGTTCTCTCCCAAATGAGGATTCAGGCAGATTCCTGTTGGATCGAAGCCAACGAGAAGCGCTTGCAGCCTGTGTCTTTAGGACTCCAGCTAGGAAACCAGATGCTGGTAGAGCCGATGGGTTTCTGGAAGCCTTCTACTACGTTCCGTGTTGGGGTGGGTTTGGGACACTTCTCTTTAGCATGTGGCACTCGTGATTGCCGTTCACCTTCAGAAAATAAACAGAAATGCTCAGGTTGTGACTGCTACGGAAACATCCCCACAGAAGAACACCGATGCATAAACATTCATTCAGCTTTGAGGAGGCCAGCCCTGTGGGAGACAGATAGGGACAGAGAAAAATCCAGGCTGGGGTAGGGGTGGGGTTTCAAGAAGGTGATGTTATGGAAAGTGTTAGGACTTGGGTTGCAGTGAACAGTGTCGGGTTTGAAGTCGGGGAGCTCAGCGGCCACTCCCCTCATAAAGGTGGGCTAGTCACTCACCCTGTGTTTA
This sequence comes from Meles meles, assembly GCF_922984935.1. NCBI lineage: Eukaryota > Metazoa > Chordata > Mammalia > Carnivora > Mustelidae > Meles > Meles meles. The sequence continues at coordinate 40,559,609 of NC_060080.1, read as the reverse complement.
CTTCCATTAGCGCCTCTGAAAATTTGGGACGGTCACCTCTACTTAGAACAGCAGGGTTGTTGTGAAGATGAAACCAGTTTATGTGTGTGAGAATGCTTTGGGGGGCACCTGGGTGACTCAGTCGGTCAAGCATCTGCCTTCGGCTCAGGTCATGATCTCAGGGTCTTGGAATCGAGCCCTGCGTCGGGCTCTCTGCTCAGCAGCAATCCCGCTTCTCCCTCTCCCTGTGCTCCTCAGCAACCCCCCAACCCCTCCCCTGCATGGGTGCATGTGTGCTCTCGCTCTCAAATAAAATCTAAGAAAGAAAGGGAGAGGGATGGAGGGAGGGAGGGAGGAAGGAAGGAAAGAAAGAAAATGCTTTGGAAACTGCCCACATGGCACAGATGTTATTCACTGAGGAAATGAGTTTTAACTAATGATTCTAGTATCTGTCCAATCCTTTTAATTTGCCAGAGGCATTAAAATCCCAGTTAGTTCATCTAGAAAGTGGAGGTTCTGGGTAGGGAAAGAGATGGGTGTGGGTGGGAAGGGTCAGCAGAACACAGGGATAGAATGATATTTAATATGGCAGTGGGGAAGGAGGAAGGGGCAGGTACCAGAGGGCCCGGAGTGGAGACTGGCCTTATTTTTAGAGCCCCTGAACTCCCCCGTTTTGTTCCTACTTCCCAAGCCTCCCACAGCCAGGCCTGCTTGGACCATTCACCTGCTGTCTGTGCTGCCCACTGGCCCTCTGTAGATGTGTACTAGGGTTATTATCCTTACCCATGGATGTTGTTTTGAAAGCCCAGACCCTGCCCTCTCAGTCCATGTTTGTGGGTGATGATGAGCAGGGGGGCATACCCATCCTACTTTCCCAGTCCTGGGCACGTAGCTCAAGGCCACATCACGATCTCTTTTTCCCTGGAATTGAATGACCAGAGCAAGGAATTAAAACTCAGAGACTTATTTCTGTCTCTCTGTGAAACTCTTCCTGGGGCCAGCATTTCTTACTGGAGGTGTAGCTTTCAAAATAACCTCAAGAATTCTGTGAAGAGGCTTTGTAGCTGGTCCACTGCCCAGAAGCACCATATCAGTGTTGACACTGAGACAACATGCGTCCTTTTTTGCCGCCGGCGAAGACTAACGGTTTGCTTATGGAAATGATAGCTGCCGTTCATCAGACATCTCCCACATGGGAAGCATGGTGTTCTATACTTGACATTGTCCCTAAGCCTTCTAACAACCAGTAAAATTCTGCTCCTAGCCTTGCCTTACAGATGAGGAAGTCGAGACTCGGAGTTGTCAAGACGCTTGTCCAGGGTTGCACAACCTACACGGGCAGAGTGAGACCCTCAGCCCGTGAGCATTTGCCTCTGGACCCCAGGGCCCCTCTCCTCCTCCCCGCTCATCCTTTTCCAGGCCCTCCCCAAAAACTGCCAGGCCAGGGTTGAAGAGAGGCTTTTTGTTTAAAGAAAATGTGTGTGTGTGTGTGTGTGTGTGTGTGTGTGTGTGTGTGTGTGTGTATAGAGGGTTTACTGTTGGGTTTGGATTAATACAGGGTAAGGTACTGGGTAATCTTTTCGGTGTCAGGAAACTCTAGAGCTAGATGTTAAATCAGCATCATTGAGTATGGACAGTTGTTACCCATGACCCTTCAAGTGTCCGGCAGATGGTTTTTATTCCTTCACTCCCAGAATCTCCTGGAGGCCGTGTCTTAGGGAGTCTTGTGTGTGATGCTCTAAGTCATGGGGATGAAGGAGGGAGGATCACCATCTGGGAGCCCTTGGTCCCTTGATGAGCCCTGCTTGTCCCATGACTAGAGCAAGCAGAACTTGACCCTCAGCCATCGGATCTTTGGACACTTTGGTTGGTGGTGACTGTAAGCGCGTGCTGTCACTGGAGATGATCGTTTGGACGCAGACCAGCCAGGAGCTCGTGCCAGTGCAGTGAACCAACAGGAGCCTCCCTGCTCACTTGGGGGTGCTCGTGAAACCCCATCTCACCAGCTACCTTGTGTTTTCTGTGCCCTGTGCAGTATCTGCAGATGAAATGGCCTCTCCTCGATGTCCCCTCCAGCGCCACGGTCAAGGACACCAGGTCACCATCCCCAGCACACTTGGTAAGTCTGTTTCCCCTTTGAGCACTGGAGGGATTCTGTCCCTCACCTCAGCTCATGTCATTGCGTCCCTTCTGCTGTCCTGAAGCGGATGGGGTCTGGTAGCTTCAGGTGTGTGTGCCTCGGGGGAAGGGCTGAGCTGTCGGGGGTGGAATGGTGTCACCTGTGTGCCCCTCCACACCTCGCACCTCAGCACACAGGCGCATACCTCCCGGGATGGTGTGTGGTTAGCAATGCTGGCCCGACCCTGCTTGGCCACCCTGGTCCTTCCTGCTGCCCCCTTCCGCCCTGCTGGAGCTCCTGCTGCCCTGCCACTTGTCCTCACAGCTGCAGGCAGCGACAGTCCAAGAGGCTTTTTTGTACAGGAGGTTATAGGAGAGAATTAAGTAAAACACATGCAAACAAAAACCCCAGCGGGGCCACTGAGGCCTTTGTGCCAAGCCCTGTGGCAGCTCGGGCCCCAGAGGAAGAAGCTCGGGATGGACCTGGGAGAGGGGAGCAGTGGGGTCCCAGCAGGTCTCGCCTCCCCGGGGCTGGCAGGGGACTGACTTACAGAAGTGGTGGGCCTGGGACATTGCATTCCAAGACTTCTCTTGGGAGCTTGAGGATCCCTGGCCTTAAGACCCACACAGTCTTGAAAGCTAACTGGTGTTACGCACTATACAGTGAGCCTCAGAGTCTTAAAGGATGTAGCTAGAAGGAAACCCACTAGCATGACCTATGCATTTTACAGACAAGGAGACCTGGGAAAAGATGGTCTTATTTAAAACATTGTTATGGGACACCTGGGTGGCTCAGTTGGTTAAGCATCTGCCTTCGGCTTAGGTCCTGATCTTAGGGTCCTGGGATCCAGTCCTGTGTCAGGCTCCCTGCTCAGTGGGAAGTCGGTTTCTCCCTCTGCCGCTGCCTCTGCTTGCGCTCCCTTGTGCTCTCTCTGGCAAATAAATAAATAACATTTTTTTTAAAAATATAAATAAAATAAAGGAAACATTGTTATGGAAAATTTCACCTGTTTCCTTTACCCATACTCCCCCTTCTACTACACTGGTATGTTTTAAAGTAAATTGCAGGCATATCATTTCATCTCATTTAGGACATTTTAATACCCTGACAGCCCTTTTTCATTAAAAGCTTAAAATCTGGTCGAGGAGAAAGAAGATACATGGAACCCATATGATTTGCAGTAATCACGAGAGCAGCTCACAGAGGCAGAGCCCTTGGACGTTTATAAAGGATGTCTTGTGTGGTTCTCTGGTGATGGTCACTGCTGTCCACTGGGGAGGTGAGTGGGGAGAGGTATTTCCCACCCTCTCCAGGAGAGACCAGTGACTGTAGGGAACAGTGCATTCCAGCCAGCCGTCCAGTGTGGGCTGCCCCTGAGAGGCTCTGTGGCCGCTCACCAAGGCCTGAACAGCCCCAGGAATAGGCCAGGGGGGTGTCTCTGGTCCCTCAGAGTCCCATTTGGGATGGCCAAGCACAAGGTCCCGATGCCCCCTAGCGGTCAGTCATGGTGGAGGACATGGCGTCCTGAGTCCACCCTGCCACAGACCTGGCCTGTTCCCTCCTGGCACAGCTCTCTCTCTCTCTAAAAGTTTCAAGCCTTTGCTCACTCCCCTGCCCATCCTGCAGCCTCCTCCAGCCCACTCCAGTGGACCCTGACATGCAGGACCCTTCCTCCTTTCCTCCCCCCTATACTGTCTCTGGCATATCGTCTAAAATCTCAGTCTACTTTTCAAGGAAGTGAGTTCCCTTTCATATTAGCACAGCTACCCATTGAGCTTCCCATCCTTTCTGTTGCCCAAAGCCCTCCATCTCTGAAAAATAAAATAAAAACCCTGTGTCCCGTCCTCTTCCTGTTGCGAGCATTTTCATACTTCCCTGGCGGTGTTCACTCCCAGCTTCTCCCGCAAGAGCCAGACTCCCACCTCCATCACCGCCCCCTTCGTTCTGCCGGTCCCCTGCAGCCTGGCTCGGCGGCCACTGCCGTCGGTCAGTGTTTACAGCCTTCTGCTTCCTGGACTACTCCTCTCCCCTCTCCAGGAGTCTGGACCCAGAGACTCAGTTCTTTGCCCTCTCTAAGCCTCCATTCTCTTTCTAGACTCTTTTCCTTAAATAAATTAAGGTACCCATTCTCACTTCCAATCTCCCATATGAGTGACATAAAGATACACGAAATCCCTAAACTCTCAACAGGGGTCCGTGCCCGTAGCTCCAGCAACCAAGCAAATACATCCATGGACATAGGGATGGATTATACAATATATACAACCATGGATGGACGGATTTGTGCATCGCAGATACGTGCTCTGCGGACACTAATTCAGTGTGGGGTGCAGCAGGGGCTCCTCACTTTGTCAGAGTGGAGAAGCTTGAACAGTTGACACACTACAGTGTAGATAACAGAATGGCTCATTTTCTAGCAAATTGTATATTATCACACTGTGTATTCTAAAGTAGAAAAACAGAGGGGCGCCTGGCTGGCTTAGTCAATGGAGTATGTGACTGCTGATCTTGGGGTTGTAAGTTCGAGCCCCAAGAGATTCTTTAAAATCTTAAAAATAAAACGAAACAGAGGGGCGCTTGGATGGCTCAGGTAGTGATCCCATTGGCCTCCCTGCTCAGTAGGGAGTCTGCCTCTCCCTCTCCCTCTGCTCCTCCCCCTGCTCATGCGCAGGCTCGCTCTCTCTCAATAAATAAAATCTTTTTTAAAAAGATTTTATTTATTTATTTGAGAGAGAGACACAGCAAGAGAGGGAATGCAAGCAGGGTGGGGGGAGGGGGGAGCAAGCTCCCCTCTGAGCAGAGAGCCCGATGCGGGACTTGATCCCAGGACTCTGGGATCATGACATAAGCCAAAGGCAGACGCTTATTAAAACACCCAGGCGCCCCTCAATAAATAAAATCTTAAAAAGAAAAGAAAAGCAGAAACAGGACTCGAAAGCTTTAAGAAACATTTATGGGGGGAAACCTTAACGTTAACTTGCAATGCTACAGATTGGAAGAAGACCTCCATTCTCAGTTTTGCCGCCAGAGCATCTCATTCCGATTCTGAGATACACGTCTGTGTAGGAGCAAAGCCTGACACACCTGGGGAGCAGCATCTCTGTGTTGGAGGGTGTTAATTCCATGGGTTTGAATCCCAGCCCTGCCTTTTCCTATTGGTGCAGCTCTAGCCAAGTTACTGCTTTTTCCATTGCTTTGGTTTCCTTGTCTGTAAAATGGGAACCAGAAGAGGGCTTGACCTCAAGAGTGGTGTGCAAATGAGCCAAGGTGTTGTGAGGATTTTAGAATTGGGTCTGGCATGAGGTGAGCCCTCCATGACCGTGAGCTCCCTGCTGTTGCCCATCACCACGGCTACTCTTTTGAAGACGAGAGAGCGATTAAAATACTGTTTAATTCGCCAACTGGGAGGTGGTGAGGGCCTGCATTAGGGGCCAGTTCAAGTGGACAGATCGCAAAGGTAATAGATGAGGAGTCCGTAGACTCTCATCACGTCTGCTCTGCCAAGGATATGATTTACTAGGTCTGGGGTGCAGTTGGTGTCTTCGTTTTTTTAAGCTCCCCAGGAGATTCTAAGGGGCAGGCAGAATGGAGAATCATTGTGCTAATTATAAATCAGAGGCAAACGGGGGAAGGAGCACGAGACGATCCCAGTTCACTAGGTGCTCGCTCCTCGAAGCTGGAGCTGGGAGCAGGGCTTGGAGGTGTTCAGAGGTCTGGACACTGGCGTTTTTATTAGAAAACTGAAAACACTCAATTGGGAGGTTCCATTTAGAAGCACAAGCAAAATATTTTAAGATGAGGTTTGCCCTGGGAGAAGGGCAAGCAAAGGAAACAGCCCGCCTACTTGGCAGAGATGGAGTGAGTCATGTCAGAGCTACCTGTCAAGGAAATGTGTATAAACAAGCCGTACCTGGGCCAGGTAGGGATGGAGTTAAGTGTTCTTACGACTTGGATTTTATGCTTTAAAAACAAGCTCTAAAAAACGGAATGGCTCTGATACTTTATATGTAACGACTTGTAATATCTGTTCACTGTAATCTCCTTACATCTAGACTGATAATCCGGATCCCTCACTGGGGCCCTCGTGTGCCTGGCCCCCGTCTTTCCCTCCCTCTCTCCCTGGAGCACTGTGCCCTGTACACGAAACCAGTGTATATGCTTCTAGAACATAACCAACTTGAGGACAGGAATCCCGTCTGCTCTGCTCACGCTCGTTTACCCCGCACCGTTAGAACGCCTAGCACAGAGAAGGTGCTTGGGGTGCTTCTGTGAATCAAGGGAAGAATGACCTCTCAGGGGAAAGGCGTTAGCCCTTGTAAGCCCCTCTCTCCCTCTTGCTCCAGTCCCTCTCCTCCTACAGGGCTTTTTTTTAACTCAGCCTTTTTCAAAACCGTGAAGGTAGGGCTTGTGCTATGGAGAACACTTGGGAAGACGCCAAAGTGCACAGAAAAAGACCTCTAATCCCACAGCCTGCACATGCTTCGTGATACCTGCTCCTGTAAGGTACTCTCTAGGAGGTGAGCAGAACACTTCCTTTAAGGAGTAAACACCCCGTTTTGCCGTTAAACATCGGGCCACTCTCGGAATTAACTTGCCAAGCCTCATGTCCGAGATCCAACTGGCAGGCTGGTGGCTGCAAGCCATCCTCCCAAAGAGCCGCCTTGCTGCTCAGTAACTCGGCTTTGCTGAGCATGCCGCCTCTCAATTTCAAACATTTATTGAGGTTTCCCTTTTAAAATAGTGCCTCACCTCTCCGTCTTCTCCACAGCACAGCTGCTGTGGACCCAAGCGCTTCAAAACTCCTCCCGCAGCCCGCTGCTGCCCTGTCTGCCTCCAGTACTGATTTTGGTTCTTACTGCACAGTGTTAACTTTTTATTTTGACATAATTTTTCAACTTGCAGAAGAATTATAAGAATAATAACAAGGAACCTCCCATATGTTCTTTATCCAGATTCGGAAATTTTGCCCTATGCTTCCCTCCGCCCCCGTATATATATATTTGTGTATAAACACGTACATATACGTATGGGATTTTTAAAAACAATTTGAGAGTTAGTTGGAGACATTATACCCTGTTACCCCCTGAGTACTTTGGCTATATTTCCTAAGAATGAAATTTCCTAACAATGAAGTTTACTAAAAATGACCACAGTACAGTTATCAAAATCAAGAAATGAACATTTCATATTCCTCTCTAATATATATTCAGATTTTTGGCAAATGTCCCTAAGAGTGTCCTTAAGGCCATGTGCTTCTCCCTGGCCAGAGCTCAAGCCAGGATCACATGCGACATTTACTTGCCATGTCCCTTGTCTCCTTTGCTGTAGCAGAGTTCCTCAGCCATTGTCTTTCCCGACCTTGACATTTTTTGAGACGCACAGAGCAGCTGTTTTGTAGACTGTCCTCCGCTTGGGTTTGTTTGTTTCCTCGTGGTTGGACTCCGGTCGTGTGTTTTTGGCAAGAACACTACTGCACTGAGGCCCTGTCCTTCTGAGAGTCTCACACTGGGAGGCAGGTCCACGGTGTCCATTTGTCCCCATTGCGAGGATGTCAGCTTCAGTCATTCAGTTAAGGTGGCGTCCACCATGTGTTTCCACCGTGACGTTGCTTCTTGCTTGTGCCGAATAAGTGCTGCCTGTGGGGACAGGCTTGTGTAGGTGTCCTGGTTTTCATCAAACCTTGATGATGACCTGCCTCCAGCCCCTTGTTAGTTTGTGCTACTGAGAACTTAGCTTTGGGGAATTCTTCCTCCTCTCTTCCCACTCATGAATCTTGCTGTAGAGCAGAATGGACATGGTGGCAGGCCCAGTTCATGGATTAATGACCCTCACGGAAAAGAAGGCAACGGATAGAGGATAGAAACCAAAACGCCAGTCCACAAATAAGTGTTCCTGACAAAGAGACCAAGCCAATGAAAATGATTAAAGGCAATAAATAAAAGAAGTGAAACTCAGCTTTAAAAACAAACACTTGAATTCATGGATTGGAAGAGCTCACCCAAATTCTAGAAAAGAAATGAAAATTGGCGTTCACCTATGCCCATCCCGAAGAAGATTTGAATTGCGAGGGTTTAAGCGTTTTGTTTTGATTTTTCCTACAAGCATTTATGCGGGAAGAAAAGGAAACATTTGTCCCAAGAATTTTATACGCAGCCCTGTTTGCAAGGACCTCAAAAATTCGGCACTGCTTAGAAGGACCTGAAACACATTCCAGTTCCTTAAACATTTCTCTCTCACTGGTTGCCTGGCTTTGTCTTTATGTCTTCTGTGTCTTCCCACTGATGAAGAGCTCAGAAAGCATTTAATACGGTAATAGAGACCCTTCTGTCCTCATTTTCTTCTCTCCGTTCCAGTCCACTGGCCTCCTTGGGGCTCCTCAGACATGCCAAGCACAGCACCCGTCTATCAGTCACACTCCCACAGCCACACTCCGGTGTTCCTTCTGCCAAAACGCTCCTTCCTCACCTGTCTGCAGGTCCCGCCCCCCACTTCCCTCAGGTGTTTATTCAAAAGTCATATTCTCTCAAGACTTTCCCTGTTCAACCCGGGTCCTAACCCCCACTGCACTTGGCCCTGACTTAGTGTTTCTCCTTAGCATTTCTCAATATCTGTGTTTTACTTTTAGTTGTGCTTATTGTCCATCTCTCCAATTAGAACATGGGTACCGTGAGAATAGGAATTTGTGTCTAAATAGTTGGGTCTGGTGCATTCACAAGGCCTGGAGCTGTACCTGGCATAGCGTACCTACAACAGAAATACTTGCTCCCATCTCTTCCCACCACAGGGAAACAAGAAAGGAATTTATTGGGTCGCTCTTACTGTTGGGATTGGTGTTTTCTGTAGGGCCAGTCAGCAATTCATTTCGTGTTATCAGAGATCCAGATTCTTTCCATCTCTGCCAGATAGGCCTCCAGCCCTTGGGCTGCCCAACTCAGTGCCTGCTGTGTAGACAGTCTTGACAAACATTTATCCGATAAATAAAAGCGTGGATTTCCATTTCTCTCAGCAGAGGAAAATTCTGTAGAGGAAACCTACATTCAGACTTCCTTTCCTTAATGGGATAGAGTGGCAAAGAGCGTATGTTTTGCCTTTCAAGTAGTATTTGTTAGAGAGGTGTGTGTGTGTGTGTGTGTGTGTTGTGTTGTGTCCATACAGAGAGAGAAGTGAGGTCCCACCAACTCAAATTAGGTTCCTGTATGGCCCTGGTTCTATTATATGTAAATCTTTCAATCTTATTTTCTGCACTACCAACCGGCCATCTCCCTCTGGAATATTTTACTAATTTTAAGAAAGACATAGGAGTAATTTAGAGACAGGTGTCCAGAAAATTGGAGTCCAGAGACTGTGGCCAATGAGGAAAACAAAGAGAAGATCTCAGAGAACAAGGTATTTCTCTTCCCACACTTGATGAGCTCTCATTTGGTAGAGGAAATACTTATTTACGTGATATGCCAAGGTATAGGGGATAGGAAAGAATCGTGGAAGGAACGTGAGAAAGGATCTCCTAGCACCTGCGGTGGGGCACATGCAAAGAAAGTTGTTCTCTGTCCAGATTTGAGCAGTGAGTCCAATTGGTTATCTCTGAAAAGCTGTGCAGACACAAGATGTTCCATTGAGGGCAAGGGTTGGGGGTAAAAACACGGTCCCTTGTGCTTTAATCTAAAGTCGCCAGGAAGAAGTTCATCTCAGCGGTATGGAGCGGGAGGGGTTCCGTGGCAGGAACTTCCCCTATTTGTTGGTGTTCAGCATAGGGCAGTTCACCTGAGCTCAGCTACTTGGATTTACACAAGACTGACTTTTTTTTTTTTAAAGATTTTATTTATTTATTTGACAGACAGAGGTTTCAAGCAGGCAGAGAGAGAGAGAGAGGAAGCAGCAGGCTCCCTGCTGAGCAGAGATCCCGATGCGGGGCTTGATCCCAGGACCCTGGGATCATGACCTGAGCTGAAGGCAGAGGCTTTAACCCACTGAGCCACCCAGGTGCCCCCACAAGACTGACTTTTAACTAAAATATCCCATAAGGAAATATACAAGTAGCTTCATAGATTCCTGCCATATCCTTAGATTGAAAATACTACTGCTTAAGAGCACAAACCAACCAGCCAGCCAACCAAACAGGGCAGAACCGATACTTTTTATCGATTAAATTCTATGACCAAGAAAGTTTGGAGACCCTCTCCCCCCACCCCGGCCTAAGTCACCATCTGTCACAGACAGAATCAGTGACACTGAACATTGCAGCCAGGGCCAGCCAGTCCTTGGAAATCCTCCTTCTCGGGCTGTGGAGTATTCTCAACAGATAGCCCTGCCTTGGGGGAAACAGATCCCCTTCCTGCTCCCACAGAGAAGATCGCCTCCAGTAGTAAACAGACAAATGGATGTAGAAAGAACAGATTTCTTAAATGTATAAAATCAGATACAGTCAGCACCCAGAGGAGCGCTCAGTGTCTTCCCTGGGCAGTCTGTTGGCGCGTCTGTGGCTGCTTTGTCAGTGGTCCCACAAGCTGAAGGCTCATCTTTGCCTGATCCACAAAACCTTACCCTTCTGCTCTCTGAAATCAGGATCGGGAAGAAAAGAGAATAGTGCTTGACCACTGGAGCCAGGAGGCTCTGTGGAGGCTTCCAGCAAGTTCCTTAGAGGAGCAGCTGGAGGAGAGGGGCCTTGTGGAGAGGCGACTTCTCCGTCCGTGTTGGAATTGTGTGGTGCTAGCTTTACTTTGACCTTGAATATAAGTCCTGGATGGTAGGAGACGAGGCATTGCTTCCTCGAGGACAAGGAATTTAAAGAAGAACTTTCACTTGGACCAACTCTAGAAACAGACTAAGTCATTTGAGAAGCACTTGAACTGGAAAAAGGTTGGGTCTGCATTGACTGCGGAAGGATTCAGGCCTGACATGGCTCTGAGATGCTCTCTGGATAGATCTGAACTCGGCTGCGGTGCCGAGCGAACCCTGTGTGTCACCTGTGCACGTTGTTCTGGGGTTTTCCGCTGAGAGGGGTAGAATAGTTCCCAGCCTTCCTACCCTTGGCCTGCGTGTGCTGTAGACATTTTGCTCCAGAGGGCAGCTGAGGAGAGGAAAGACAGAAACTTACTGGAATGGTAGCCACCAGGGAGGGCCTACCCTGGGTCAGCTCCAAAGACAGCAGTTCTCGATTATCCATCCCAGAGGCTGCCTCTTCCCAGACTGACCTAGGAAGAGTTTACCCTCCTCTCTCTTTCTGTGAACCCACCACCTCCCAGTCCATTTTCTAGACAATGATGCCACCTAATGGGAACCAAGAATAACTCACAGAGCATTTAAGTGAGGATACATACACTTTTTCATATAACTCACACTTCCCCTGCCTTGTACTTTGCTACCTATTCAGTGCTGTGTGTCAGCTTCTGATGAGGCCAGACTCAACAGCACGAGGGCAGTCAGGATCTCATAATAGCATGAAGTATTTTTAGGGGGCTATAGATACATATATTAAAGAATCACATTGTACACTTCAAGTACATTACAATTTTATTTGTCAGTTATACCTCAGTAAAGCTGAAAAATGGGGGCACCTGGGTGGTTCAGTCAGTTAAGCCTCTGCCTTTGGCTCAGGTCATGATCTCAGGGGCCTGGGGTTGAGCCCCATGTCGGGCTCTGCTCAGTAGGGTGTCTGCTTCTCCCTCTCCCTCTGTGCTCTCTCTCTCTTGCTCTCTCTCAAGTAAATAAAAGATAAAAAATCTTCTAAAAAAAGCTGAGGGGCACCTGGGTGGCTCAGCTCAGATCATGATCCCAGGGTCCTGGGATCAAGCCCTGTGTTTGGCTCCCTGCTCAGTGGGAAGCCTGCTTCTCCCTCTCCCACTCCCCCTACTTGTGTGTGTGCTCTCTCTTTCTCTCTGTCAAATAAATAAGATCTTTTTTAAAAAAATTTTTAAATTCAAAAAGCTGGAAAATGTTAATTTAATTAAAGATGGCTGTAAATGATGTTACTCGATGTAAGTAAAAAACCGTATCTATAAGCAGTAGAAATGAATGGAGATATACCAAAATGAGAGTAGGGGCTGGGTTAGGCTAGTGTGATTGTGTTTTCTTTTTTCTCTCTCTCTCTTCAAGATTTTATTTATACATTTTAGAGAGAGCACAAGCAAGGGCAAGAGCAGAAAGAGAAGGAGAGGGAGGGGGAAAGACTTTCAAGCAGACTCACACGGAGCATGGAGCCTGACATGCAGCTTAGTCCCACCACCAGGAGATCATGACCTGAGCTAAAACCAAGAGTCGGTCACTTAACCAACTGAGCCACCAAAGTGCCCCTGATTGTGTTTTCAAAATGCTTTATAATAGTTTGTATTTCTTTTGTATCCATCGTAAATATACTTTTAAATATAGATAATAATGAAAGCTGGGAAATACAGAAATAGAAACAAGAAAAACAAAATCACCCATAGTTCCACCCCTCAAACATACCTACTGTTTACATTTTGGTGTGCTTCTAGTCTTTTTTTTTTTTTTTCTCTCCTTAGCAACTAGTCTTTTTTTTTTAAAACAGAGTTTTATGTATTTTTTAAAAACTGTAATCATTCTGGGGACTTCTAGGTGGCTCAGTCGGTTAAGGACCTGACTCGTGATTTCGACTCAGGTCATGATCTCAGGGTCGTGAGATTGAGCCCCACATTGGGCTCTGCATTCACCAGAGCCTGCTTCTTCCTCTCCTCTGCTCCTCTCCCAACTCACTCTCTCTTTCTCACACAAATACGTAAAATCTTTTAAAAAAAGTTGTGATCATTCTGTGTAATTCTTTTATCATTTATTATCACTTTAGTAATAATTCTGTTGCTTTTATTGTACTAAAAATCATCCTTTAGACAAAGCTGTTTCCAGGAAACAGAAATGCATCATTTTAGATACATAAGGTTCCAAGAAATCTGACCTCAAAATAATTTTTATACTCTTACTTGCGCTATATGTTCATGTACATGGAGGTGCCTTCAAAAGCCAGTAAGAAAAGAGGTGAAAAAATAAGAAGAAAATAATTGAAGAGTTTGTAGGCAATGTCAAAGGAGCCCACTGTGGTTGGGCGGTGATAGGAAGTTCTTCCAAGCCATTCCCGCGTCCCTGGTCATATGCTGGCGCCACCTAGTGGTTATGGTTATGAACAGTCTGAAATCTCTGCCTCCCATCCAGGGGTCTGGGACCTGGACTCCTGGTTGGGGACCTTGTCCAGTACCCTGCCTCTTGTCTGTGCTTAGCCTACTGGAAATAGAGCAAGAATATCATCAGCATGGGTGCGTAGACGTACAGATTGGATTTCGCATTATGAGGACCAAATGGGCACCGTGACAAAAAAGGGCTCCAAGAATCTATGAAACAAAAAATTCAAATGGGAAGACAGCAGTTTAGAATTCTAGCCCTTGGGCTGCCTCCAAGTCATTATCCATCTTGCAGATATCTTTAGAGCAAATCTCTTTTCCACTTGTAACTCACTTACCTTATTATGCAAAGAAAAAATTTGTATGTCAGCTCTTTCTCTGTGACAGATATGTTTTGATTGGGTTCTTGGGCACACATAGATAGTACCCAAGAAAACACTCTGGTTTGTTAGACCGGTAAAGGGCTGATCCGAATCCAGTTCACCATTAACTAGTTCTATGACCTGGGCTAAGCCACTTAATCTTTCTGAGCTCAGTTTTCTCATCCCTCAAATGGGGATAACCATAACTTTTTTTGCTAAGTTATAATGAGATGTATTGCCTAGCGCTATGCTTGTAGTGGGATGTTCAGTAAACTGTAGCTCTTTTGAGGCACCTGGGCAGCTTAGTCAGTTAAATGGCTGCCTTCGGCTCAGGTCATGTTCTCAGGGTTCTGGAATGGGGTCCCTCGCTGGGCTCCCTGCTCAACCAGGAGTCAACTTCTCCCTCTCCCTCTGCCCATCCCTCCTGCCTGTGCATTAACTCTCCCTCTCTCTCATATAGATAAAATCTTTTTTAAAAAAATTGTAGTTCTTTTTATAATAAAACTCCTTATTGTTGGGGTGCCTGAGTGGCTCAGTCGTTAAGTGTCTGCCTTTGGCTCAGGTCATGGTCCCAGGGTCCTGGGATCGAGCCCTGCATCGGGCTCCCTACTCCATGGGGAGCCTGCCTCTCCATCTCCCACTCGCCCAGCTTGTGTTCCCTCTCTTTCTGTGTCTCTGTCTGATAAGTAAATAAAATCTTAAGAAAAAGAACTCCTTATTGTTAAGTCAGACGATACTAAGACAATTTAATCCAGTTCACCAATGCTAGAACACACAGATTTTCCCACTTTAATATCTGAAATCATGAGGTGTCAATGGCATGCCAGTGTTTTTTTCCTTCTTACCAGTTCTATAAAATAATGGTCCTTCTTACGTTTGCTGGTGTTTTAAAGGAAGTGTGGTCATTCGGTTCGCAGTGTTTGAAGAGCTACAGAGAGACCTGTTCTAAGTGCTCTTGGATAGTGTCTGTAAAGCCTGAACATGACAGCTGGTTCCATGAGGTCTGACGAGAACAATTCCCCATTGGTCTGTTCCCAGTCTCAGACCTGAACTTGTGAGCTACTATGTCTGTGAAATCTGTTTGGAAAGGGTGTGTTGGACTTTTTAAACCGCTCAGAGATTGCACAGAGCATAGTTATTAACTCAGTGGCCTGGGGCATTTAGCACCACACAGCACACACCAAGTGTTTGTTGTTTTGAAGAGGGGATGTTGAGGGGTAGGAGTCACTGTCCTCTAACTCTGTTGGTTCTTTTGGTGCTGTGTAGACTGCTCTTTTCTCCGGGGCTATCCGTGGGCTGGATGGTCTGTTGCGTGGAAAATACCCGGCACGTATTGAACACAGTAAATAATAGCAGATTGGCCTCTCTGTCTCCCAGGCAACCGTGCCTAGTCTTTCTCTCTGTCTTTCAGTCTAATAAAGTTCCTGTTGTTCAGCCCCCACATCACATGCACCCGTTGACGCCCCTCATCACCTACAGCAACGACCACTTCTCCCCCGGCTCCCCTCCCACGCACCTCTCCCCAGAGATCGACCCAAAGACAGGTGAGTCACCCAGTGCTCAGGCTGGCCCCCGTGCAGGGCTCCAGTGGGGCAGGCTTGTCTTCACGGCCCTGGAATCAGGCAGCCCTGAGTTCAGGTCACATGTCTAACTCCCGGGAACCCATAACCTTGCCCCCTAACGTTAGCCTTTTCGGATTTTTCATCTGTGTTTCCCGTGTCCCTTTCACACCATAGAGGCATTGTGAGGATAAAAGGGAATTCCATGAGGCCATGCACAGGCCTAGCTCCACAGTGAGAATCTCTTAATACTTTGAGGGTGCCATGAGCTGGAAGTGGGGGTAAATCTTTTGTTTTGACCTTGAAGTCTAGCCCAGCTGTGGGCTGTGCCTCCCTTAACCAAGACCTTTGCCTTATACTGAACATTTTCAAAAGTAACCAGTCTAGCCCGACTTCTGAGTACAGCAAAAAGTGCTGAGGTTGAGCTGGCTTTTATTTATTTATTTTTGAACTTGTTCACCAGAACTGTCCATCCCAGGGAGACGTAGCTTCATCAAATCCCCAGAGTGGTCATGGCTCAAAGCATTTTTGGAACCGCTCTTTAGAGAAATCACAGTTCCTGTAAGTTACAGATAATGAGGACAAATGTGGAGAAGACATCCAAAGTTTACTTCTCTGTGAATGGGGTAGGTTTTCTAGAGGAAGACTAGTTAGCAGATGACTCTGGGGAATATCTTGGGTCTCTCAGTCCAGGATTTCCAGTCCCTTTCTTGGATGACTCTTATGTGAAAACCTGGAAATTATGCCTGATGACAGAGGTGGGACCCATGTAGCCAGAGAGAAACTGTGTTAGTCCTGCCTTCCCTGGATATGTCCTTGACCCCAGCAGAACTGGGAGGTGACAGGGCCAAGATACTGAAAGGCCTTCCAAGCTCCAGCATGCCTGGGGACGTGGGGCAAGGGACTTCCGGTTTGGAGTTATTTCCGGGTGCTTTGGTAGGGCCAGGGAACAGACTGACATGTATCTCTTTGAAGCAGGAATCCCCCGGCCCCCTCACCCATCTGAGCTGTCTCCATATTACCCACTGTCTCCTGGAGCTGTTGGACAAATCCCCCATCCCCTCGGCTGGCTCGTCCCACAGTAAGGAAACTTCGCTGGCTTCCTTACCCTCCTTCCTTCCTTGTGCTGTGCTCTGCCTTCTATACCTGCAGTGTCCTCTGGTGGGGAAGGGTCTGTATGCAGCACCCCCACACCCTCACATTGGGGTTCTCTCCCCAAAGCCCATGGCTCTTACTCTTACTTCCTCCTTCTTGCCCTTTATCATGCTTCCTTCCCAGCCCCTGGCCTTCCCTGTCCACAACAGTCCCACTGTAGCCAATATGCTGACCAGATTTCCTCGCTCCTGGCCCTTACAGGCAAGGACAGCCCATGTACTCCCTGCCTCCTGGTGGTTTCCGGCACCCCTACCCTGCCCTCGCCATGAACGCCTCAATGTCCAGGTGAGTCCTGGGACTGGGGCTGGCAGCGTGGACTGGCCTTGCAGGGAATGGTCCTCTGAGTGTCCTTGCCATTTCTGACCATTAAAACTTGTTCTTGGCCCTTAACTAAGAGGCACGGGCTCACCTTTTCTCCCCACCCCTCTTTGCTAAGGCTCTTCCTCATGCCCTGTGGTCAGAATGGAGACCACAGACTGGCTCACTCTTTCCCCATCTCTCTGAGGGAAGATTTCAAAGCCCTTAGCTTCCCGCCACGTGCCCGCACATGCTAGGCTTTGGCACTGATGCCAGAGACTGGGAGAAGATCCATTATTCCTGAAATGGGAACAGGAAAGGGGGCTTCTGTCTCAGGGGCCAGATCTACGTGACAGGGGCACGTCTGTGACAAGGAAGTGCAACCCACAGGCTACGCCCTTGTTACCCCCGTGCACCCTAGCTTCTGGCCCACTACACCTTCTTTGGAGTTTTTCATGCTACCCGCTTCCAGCATCAGATAAAGGAACCCTGTGCATCTGTAGGGGAGGGGAGGTTTATTGGGTGTTCGCCAAACCTGGTTCTGTCGGGATCCATGAATGGGCTCCCATTGCTCGACGGCCTGCCACAGCAGAGGTATTACCCAGCTCCGCCGTAAGGGCAGGCAGCCGCCATGTCCTCTGCCGGGTGACAAGCATTCACCCTGAGCCCCTCTGTTGTTCCTTGTTTCCCACCTGGTACACAGCCTGGTTTCCAGTCGGTTCTCTCCTCACATGGTTGCTCCGGCCCATCCCGGTCTGCCCACCTCAGGGATTCCCCACCCCGCCATCGTCTCCCCCATCGTTAAGCAGGAGCCGGCGCCCCCCAGCCTCAGCCCGGCAGTGAGCGCGTGAGTATCAGGCGGCCTGGTTGCCGGCGTGGCCAGTCTCTGAGCACTAATGCCCTTTGCTTTTCTCTCCTGGTGGCGTTGAGCGGGCAGCCGGCAGCCTCCCTCTGCCATATTCTCCTCTCTCTTGGCAGTTGCTCCCTTGACTCTGTGTTCCTATCCTCTCAGAGACACATCTTTCTTTGCTCGAAGTCAGGAAAGCTTGACAGGATTTAGAGGCTGAAGGAGAACCTGAGAACGCTTCTGGCGTCCTTCCCCCTCCCCCACACACAGGGAAGTGGGAGCCCTGAAGGGAGGATTTTCTCTGGCCCACACGGCCACCAGTGGCAGGGCTGAGACTGTCACCAAGGCCCGGGCTTTGTCCACAGAGCTGTAAAGCCGGCGGGAAAGCCCACGTCAGCACCCCCTGGTGCAGTAGACCCCCCCTCTTGCTTCTGCCCAAAGTGCCCTGCCCCCGTTCCTCTATCACCTGCGACCGGTGCTCCTCATCACCACCCTCTGCTCCTTCCTCAGGGAACTGGCCCCTCACAGATAGGGCCTGAGGTCATTCCGAGGCTGGGGACCCCTTGTGGAGGGGGCCCACCCCCCCCAACCCCCAGGGCAGGCAGCTCTGAGCCTCTGTGAAAGGCAGGGACGGCGGGCTGGGGGGCCCTGACACATGCTGACCGACAGCTCTGTGGCTTCCCAGGAAATCACCAGTCACGGTGAAAAAGGAGGAAGAAAAGAAACCCCACGTGAAAAAGCCTCTGAACGCCTTCATGTTATATATGAAGGAGATGAGGGCCAAGGTGGTGGCCGAGTGCACCCTGAAAGAAAGTGCGGCCATCAACCAGATCCTGGGAAGAAAGGTAAGGTCCGCTCTCGCCCTGGGCTGCGCCGCGTCCCCTGCACTCGTCCCTCCCGTCACTTGTGACCCCCTCTCCGCAGTGGCACAACCTGTCCCGGGAAGAACAGGCCAAGTACTATGAACTGGCCCGGAAGGAGCGGCAGCTTCACTCCCAGCTCTACCCGACCTGGTCAGCCCGGGACAACTACGTAAGTGCCCCCTTGGCCCGGAGACTGGTGTCCGCGACCGCACGCGGGCAACAGGAAGGGACTCTGTTTACAGAAGCCTCTTAAGGCCATGGAGGGGGCTGTATGTCTCTAGGCATTTTCATTCTCAGGAGATCAGCAAGGACATGGCTTTGGCGTCCTAAGGACCGATGTAAATTTGTAGCGCTCTCATTTGAAGCAGGCTCTGGTGGTGGGGGTGGTGCTGGCCAAGGGCTCTGAACCTCAGCTGGCATTTCTTTTTTTTTTTTTAAGATTTTATTTATTTATTTGACAGAAATCACAAGTAGGCAGAGAGAGGGGGGAAGCAGGCTCCCCACTGAGCAGAGAGCCTGATGCGGGGCTCGATTCCAGGACCCCGGGATCATGACCTGAGCCGAAGGCAGAGGCTTTAACCCACTGAGCCACCCAGGTGCCCCACAGCTGGCATTTCTAATAACTCTTTGAAACTAGACCAAATTTTGTATGTCTGTTCTCATTCGCTTTTTATTTCTGGCGAGAGGCTTCTGAGCTGTCTTAGATTTTCAGTGGGGACTGAGTCTCCTCAGAAAAGATCAAGAACCACACTGTTCCAGGGAGGGAAATGGAAAAATAAACAGGCTCATTCTGCCTCCTCAGAGGTGTCAGTGGCTGTGTGACCTGAGCGGCTCCCCTCTGCCCCCAGCTCCCTCACCCAGGGAGGGCCAAGAGCGTGTGGGCCATGTCCTATCTCCCCCGCTATCTGGGCGTCCCCCTAAAAAGCCAGTTATTCTGCCCCTTGGTTACCCTTTCTTTGGCCGTAACTTTCAGGGTAAGAAAAAGAAGAGGAAGAGAGAAAAGCAGCTGTCACAGACACAGTCCCAGCAGCAAGTCCAAGAGGCAGAGGGTGAGTCGTTGGAAGGCACAGGCTCTTCGAACCGCCGTCACGGTGGCACCGGCCGTGCCTCGTTCCAGGGTCTCTGCAGGGTTCGGCGACAGCGCTGTGTCATCACAGCTGCCATTCTCAGGGGCTCTGCCTCATGGGGGCCTCTTGCATACTCAGGGGGATGTTACTATGACTCCCTTTTTAGAGATGACCCAGTCACTCTGCATGTTAAATCGTGGAGACGGGATTTGATGCCAGCACTTTCCCACTTCAGAACCTCTGCACCTTTCAACTCACTTGGGTTGCATCTTACTCGAGGGTTCTGGGATCAGTGGACCGGGCAAAAATGAATGGTATCTGAAATTATCTTTGGAATTCCCTCAGGAAGGGGCACAGTAGAGACGGACATACCCTCTGTCCATGAACCCAATGGAAGTAGGTATTCCTCCAAGATTTGGTGGTTGAACACCCAAAGAAATACTTTGCTTGGTTTTGGGGTACTTTGTGCCAAAATTACATACCACGTTTTTTCACCCTGGAATCCCACCTAGCATGGTGACCTCTTCTCTCCTGCTCACTCTGGACAAGCATAGAACTTCTGAGACCAGCTGAAGTGCTGCTTGTCTCTTCTCTCTCCCTCCCTCTCTCTCTGCCATCGATGTCGTTTGTACATTTGCTTACACGGGAGTACACTTCAGTATGTAAAGTCCGCTGGATACCTTCACCACTTAGTAGGCACCCTGCCATTCTGATAGCACATAAACCTGAATTTTTTAAGTGAATCGAATGAAAATCCATGTCCAAAAGTGCTGAGATTTAGGCAGGGAAGGGAATGATATGATCGCCTGGGTTATGTCCCCTCCTATCGGATACTGAATAGGCATTTTGGCACTGCCCCATCTGGACGCTCTAGGAGTCCCTCAGCGCAGTTTCCGCATCTTGAAAGCCTGGATTTCGGGTCCCCCCCCCCCCCTCCCAGTAGGCGATCTTGGCGTTCGGCCTCACCTGTGGTACTAGCTGCTCAGTCTTCCTTGTGGTTTGTCCCTGTAGGTGCTCTGGCCTCCAAAAGCAAGAAGCCATGTGTCCAGTACCTGCCCCCTGAGAAGTCCTGTGACAGCCCCGCCTCTTCCCACGGCAGCATGCTGGACTCCCCGGCCACCCCCTCCGCAGCCTTGGCGTCCCCGGCTGCCCCCGCGGCGACCCACTCGGAGCAAGCCCAGCCCCTCTCCCTCACCACCAAGCCTGAGAGCCGGGCCCAGCTGGCTTTACACTCGGCTGCCTTCCTGTCAGCCAAGGCGACAGCCACCTCCTCTGGCCAGATGGGCAGCCAGCCCCCACTCCTCTCCCGGCCCCTCCCCCTCGGGTCCCTGCCCACAGCTCTGCTGACTTCTCCCCCGTCCTTCCCGGCTGCGCTCCATGCCCACCAGGCCCTTCCAGTCCTCCAGGCCCAGCCTCTTTCCTTGGTCACCAAGTCTGCCCACTGAGCTGCCCCCTAACTCATGCAGGCTTTCAAGTGACTCATCGAGTAGTAATGATTCAGAAGAAAGGAGAAAAAAAAAAAAAGGAAACTTTATTGGTCAATATTTGACCACTCTGGACTGTTCTGTAAAGTGACTGGTAACAGCAGCACTTTACGTTTTGTAGATGTAACCAGTAGCTGACCTTAAGGCTTTTTTAAAAAACAAAACAAAACTATAAAAAAAAATCTTTAAAAGAAAGAGAACTGAAAAGTAGTGTGTTATTCTTCCTGTATGTGCAGTGGTGGATGGACCTGGGCAGAAGACCCCTTTCTCTCTACCTCTTTCCCTTTCTGCCCTGCTCCCTCTTCTCGGCGCTTCCACGTGCCCTCCGCCCCTTCCCGGTCCGCATGTCGGCCACGGCCGGACTTACGGCCTGTTACCTCTTCATCTAGATCCCATTCCTGGACATTCCCTTTGACCTCGCCAAGTTTTTCTCCTTTGCTCAACTGCCTTCATCTTCGTCCTCTGCCCAGTGTAAGACTGTCATCACGCGAGAAGCCACCTTTGCCTGATTTTGTCTCCACCAGCGTCCCCTTTCCCTCAGTGGGCCCTAACGCAACAGCCTCCAGCTTTCGGTGGGCAAACAGGTCCTCTGAAATGGTTCTTCCCCACGTTGAAAGAGATTCAAGGTGCCTGCCACTTCCTCGGTGAAGAAGTCTCTGTGCCACCCCCTCACCAGTCAAGACCTCCCCTCACAGTCCCAGAGCGGCAAATGGGACCTGGCCCCAAGGCCTGGCTCTTGTCCCCTGGGTCAGTGCTAGCACAATCTGCCAAAGGTCTAAACGCCCTCCCCCCTCCCCCTATCACCTCACATGCTTCTTCTGTGTGTATTTCTTTTTGTTTTTATGGGGTTTTTTGGAGCAATTTAAACTTCCAGTTGTTTATTTTCACAAAAGAAAATAAAATTGCAGTTGCAAGACCTTTTCTGAGTGTTTCAGTCCTTTTGCTGAATCAAGCCCCCATCTTCATAGCAAGTCCTGTGCTTGCTTTTTGCAGGGGATTGGAGGGGAGAATACGAAAACATGCCTGACCGAAACATCCAACCCAACTTCCAGCCTCAAATGTCCCGAGACCAGTCAGTATCAGTGACTGAGGTCCAAAAAGAGAGCAATCTTTAATTTGTCTTTGTCTTCTTATGATTGCCAAGATGTAAGGGGCATCCTTTGGTTGTTTTGCATGATACCTAGCACTGAAATTCCTTTTATTGAAATTCCTTATTGAGCTATGATTCCCATAACATGCAATTTACCTGTTGAAAGTGTACAGTTCATGGAGTTGTGTATCCATCATCACAGTCAATTTTACTGTTTTCGTCACCTCAAAAAGGAGCCCCAGACCCTTTAAAATTCAACCCCCTTTCTTCCCCTTTTACCCCGTAGTCCCAGGCAACCACTAATCTATTTTCTGTCTCTGGATTTGTCAATCCTGGACGCATCATTTAAATGGGATCATATAGAGGCTGCCTGGCTGGCTCAGTGGGAAGAGCATGTGACTCCTGATCTCTGGTGAGTCCAAGCCCCCTGCTGGGTATAGAGCTCACTTCAATAAAACCCAAATACATAAATAAACAAATAAAACCTTAAAAAATAATAATAAATGGGATGATACAACATATGGTACTTGAGTGTGTGTGTGTGTTTGTGTGTGGGTGTTTTTGCTTTTTAGTAGGTTCCCCGCCCAACGTGGGGCTTGAACTCATTACCCTGAGATCAGTAGTCCTACGCTTTACTGACTGAGCCAGCCAGGTGCCCTACGTATGGTCCTTTCTCCCTGACTTCTTTCAGCCTACTATTTTCAAGGTTCACCCATGGTACAGCATGTATCAGTACTTCATTTATCTTTATTTATTTACTTTTAGAGAGGGACAGGAAGGCAGGGTCATGCAGAGGAAGAGGGAGAGAGAATCTTCAGCAGGTTCCACACCCAGGGCAGAGCCCCATGCGGAGCTCCATCTCATGACCCTGAGATCATGACCTGAGCCAAAACCAAGGGTCAGATGCTCAACCCACTGAGCCACCCAGGCACCCCTCCTTTATTTTTGATGGTAAAATATATGTAACATAAATTTGCCATTGTAACTATTTGTAAATGTACAAGTCAGTGGCACTCATTCCATTCACAATGTATCACACAACCACAACTTCCAAAACTTCATCTCCCTGAACAGAATCTATATAACTACTGGGTCATCGTTCCCCTCAGCCCCACTCCCTCTGCCCCTGGTGGGGCTCATCCACTTGCTCATTCCATGAATTGGCCTATTCCAAATAGTCTGTGTAAGTGGAATCCAAATCATCTGCCCTTTTGTGCCTGCCTTAGCCCACTGTTCTCCAGGGCTGTCCGTTTTCTAGCATGGATTAGCATTTCATGCCTTTTTTTTTTTTTTTTTTTTAAAGACTTGATAAGGAACACTGAGTGGCTCAGTGGGTTAAGCGTCTGCTTTTGGCGCTCAGGTGTGATCCCAGAGTCCTGGGATCCAGTCCCACACCCAGCTCCTTGTTCAGCCAGGAGCCGGCTTCTCCCTCTGCCTGCCGCTCCCCCTGCTTGTATACTCACTCTCTGGCATATATATATATGCCAGAGTGAGTATACACTCTCTGTATATATATATATATATGTATATATACATATATGTATGTATGTATATATGTATACATATATATACATATACATGTATATATATATATATAATAAAAAATAAAATCTTTTTAAAAAGACTTGATATAATACTTCTGTCTTCCCTTGCCTTTTTTTTTTAAAGATTTTATTTATTTATTTGAAAGACAGAAATTACAAGTAGGCGGAGAGGCAGGCAGGCAGAGAGAGAAGGAAGCAGGCTCCCTGCTGAGCAGAGAGCCCGACGCGGGGCTCGATCCCAGGACCCCGGGATCATGACCTGAGCCGAAGGCAGAGGCTTTAACCCACTATGAGTACTTGCCAGATTTTTTTTTTACCCTACTCAGACACAGCTTTTTTTATTGGTAAAATGTATGATATAAAATTCACCATTTTAACTTTTTAAATGGGCAATCTAGTGGTATTAAGTACATTCATATCATGCAACCATAACGACTGTCAATTTCCAGAATGATTTCATTATCCAAACACAAACTACCTGTTAAACATTAACACCCCATACCCCCTTCCCCACAGACCTTAGGAACCTCTGATCACTTTCTATTTATGTGTTTGCCTATTCTGGGTACCTCATATAACTGGAATCGTACAATATTTGTCCTTTTGCATCTGGCTTATTTCACTTAGCATAATGCTTTCAGAGTTCATCTACATTGCAGCATATGTTAGAATTTCATTACCTTTTATAACTGAACGATCCATTGTGTATATAAACCACATTTTGTTTATCCACTCATCTTTCAATGAATACGTGGGTTGTTTCTACCTTTTGGCTATTGTGAATAATACTGCCTTGAGTATCACATGTCAGTATAACGTTTGAGTCTTTGTGCTCAATTCTTTGGGATATACACCTGGGAGTGGAGATGCTGGGTCATATGATAATTCTGTGTTTTAATTTTCTGAGGAATTAGCAAACTGTTTTGCGTAGCAACTGCACCATTTTATATTTCAACCAGCAACGTGTGAGGGTCCAATTTCTCCACATCCTCACCAACACGTGTTTTTGTTTTGTCCGTTGTTTATTATAGCTGAGCTGGTAGGTGTGAAGTAGGTGTGAAGCGGAATCTCAGTGTGATTTTGATTTGTATTTACCTAATATCAGTGAAGTTGAGCATTTCCTCGTATGCTTATTAGACAGCTGTCCCAGAGTATTCTATGTGTTGAAAAGACTATTCTTTCCCCCAGTGAACTGTCTTAGGACCCATGTTGAAAATCAGCTGACCATCAGTGTAGAGGCTTATTTCTGGACTTTGAATTTGATTCAGTTCGTCTATATGTCTTTAAGCCAGTACCACACTGTCCTAATTACTGTAACTTGTCATAAAATTTAAAGTTGGGAGTATTGGGGCACCCAGCCTGCTCAGTCAGTAGAACATGTGACTCTTGATCTCGGGGTTGAGAGTTCAAGACCCACATGGAGGATAGAGCTTACTTTAGAAAAAGAAAAAAAAAGTTAAAAAAAATAAAATTTGACAAGGGTGTGTCCTCCAACTTTGCGCTTTTCCAAGCCTGTTTTGGTTATCCTAGGTCTCTTGCATTTCCATATAAACTTTAGAATAAGCTTGCCAATTTCTATAAAGAAGTCAGCTGAGATCAGCTGAGGGAGTGTGTTGGTAGATCAATTTGGGGAGCATAGCCATCTTAACAAAATTAAGTTTTCCAACCCATGAATATGGGATGTCTTTCCATTTATGTGGGTCTTTAGTTTCTTTCAATAATGCTTTATGGTTTCCAGAAAATAAGTTTTGGACTTCCTTTCTTTTTTTAAAGATCTTACTTGTTTTATTAATTTGACAGAGAAAGCCAGAGAGCACAAGCAGAGGGAATGGCAGAGAGGGATAACTAGGCTCCCCACTGAGCAGGGCCCCTGGGATCATAACCTGAGCCAAAGGCAGACACTCAACCATCTGAGCCACCCAGATGTCCCTGCACTTTTTTTTTAAACATTATTTTACTTTTTTTTCCTTTTTTTATTTAAATGTAAACTCTATGCCCAATATGGGGCTTGAACTCACAACCCCGAGATCAAGAGCTGCATTCCCTACTGACTGAGCCAGCCAGGTGCGACTACCTCTTTTGTTCTTTTTGATAGTAAACGGAATTGTTTCTTAATTTCCATTTTTAGGTTGTGTATTGAAAATGTATAGAAATACAATTGATTTTTATATATTTTATTTTTATATATTGGTCTCACATCTTATAACCTTGCTGAACTCGTGTCTTAAGCAGGCTCGTGTCCAGTGTGGGGCTTGAACTCACGACCCTGAGATCAAGAGTTGCATTCTCTACTAGCTGAGCCAGTCACATGCCCCACTGCTGAATTTGTTTTAATAAAATTTTTAGAAAACCCTCAGGATTTTTATATACAAGATCACACCATTTGTAAATATAGTTTTACTTCTTCCTTTCCAATCTGGATACTTTCTATTTCATTTTCTTGCCAAATTGTCCTGGCTACATTCAGTACAGAGTGGAAGGGGTAAGAGTAGACATCACTGTTCCTTATCTTAGAGGGTGATTTCAAGTCCTTTACCACTAAGTATAATATTAGTTGTGAGATTTTTGTATGATGCCCTCTTTCAGGTTGAGAAAGCTCCCTTCTTTTCCTAGTTTTTTTTATCATGCAGGGGTGCAAGGAAAATTTAAGATTTACTAAAAATCCCTGCTACCACTCCCTTAAATCAAAATGGGTGTGAGTTAGGGGTTAGTGATGCATCTGCCTCCTCTAATCCTATTCCAGTTAGAAGCTGTGCCTAAAGAACCACACAATGAAATAGGTGCCACAATTGATTTGTGATGCCGAACATCAGCCAGACCTTCTGTGCCAGTCATTGGTTATTATGATTGGCCTTTGTCAGCTCCTCTCCAAAGCCCCTCAACTACACATCACCATTCTCAAATCCCTAACTCAATCCCCACCTTCCCACCCTTGAAGACTGCCCTGCCTCTTAGAATATCAAGAAAATTGAGGCCAGCTGAAATGCTCCATTTTGATCCCTCACATCCCCACCTAAATTTCCACTCACCCTCTAATCATTTTTAACTGCCTTTCCACGGGTCTCACAATCAACCTGTGGTTCAATCCAAAGTCAACAGCTCTGCTGCACCCTAGACCCAACCCTTCATCTCTGGCCTTGTTCATCTCTGTACCTTGTAATCTTGGTCATTTTGTCTGATGAGCTCTTCCCCTCAGTCAACAAAAAAGTTCAATCCTCTTATATAACTTGAAACTCTGTTTCACATGCAAACTTCCAGAAAAGGGTAGTTACTATTTACCTTCCATTCACTACTTAACCCATTGCAAACAGGTTTTGCCCTCAACACTCTACTGAAATATCTAACTCCTTACTTCACCTCTGTGCTGTATTCTGTTGATTTCACTTTCCTCATAGAAACACTCAGTTCTATGACAATTGAAAGACCTCAAAGGATGTTAAGTAAAGAAACAGTGGAAAACAAGACCATGGTGTACCAGAAGACAAGTGACATGACTAGTTGTAGCACAAAAACTACAAAGAGGACCTGTAAAGTAAGAATTGTATGCATGGTTCTGTAACTTGCTTTATTTTCAGTTAATAATCTATCATATGCACATAGACACCCATAAAAAGGGGGAAATCAACAAAATAATCATGACAATAGCTCTGGACAAGATATTTTTATTTTCTTACCTTGGCTTATCTTTATTTTAAAAATTTTTATATAATGAACAGATGATAGTAACTTTGGGGAGTCTTAATTATATGCTAGATACTAGGTTAAATACTCCATATGAATTATCTAATTCTCAATACTTTTATTGCCATTTCATAATGACGAAATTAATACTTAACACAGGTGAATTGCCCAAGGTCATGTAAACCACTTCCCTTCAACCTCACCTGGGAAATATCTACACTCTCTGGTCCTCAACTCGAAGGTCCCTGGCTCAATAGAGCTCAGTTTCTGCTCCTTGTTTTCTTGGCATTTCTTAGAATGTGCACTCACACACAAACATACATTCACACACACTACAATTGTATAAATATTTGGTTAATATTTGTGTTCCCCACTAGATTGCATTCTCCATTAAGTGAGGACCTATCATTTTTAAAACCAATCTACAAAGTATCTAACCTGGCCAATGATTACAAAATATCTCAAGCAGCAATTAATGTATAAACTAACAGTACTTTAAACAGTGGAATACAAAACTATTTACCCAATGATACCAATTTGGAGGAAAATGAATATGCATATAAAAACAACAAAAAGTACACCCATTAAGACAGAGGGAAAGTAAGTATTCTTATTTGTTTAAAAACAAAACACTAGATGGGGCCGGCACCTGGGTGGCTCAGTTGGTTAAGTGTCTGCCTTCAGCTCAGGTCCTGATCCCAGAGTCCTGGGATCCATCCCCAGGATGGGCTCCCTGCTCAGCCCGGAGTCTGCTTGTCCCTTTCCCTCTGCCCTGCTGGTGCTCTCTGTGTGTGCCTCTCTCTCAAATAAATAAGTAAAATCTTAAAAAAAACAAAAACAACAACAAAAAAAACCCTAGAAAGTAAATGAAACACTACATAGAAACACAATACACTAAGTGGTAATCTGTAGCATAGTAGGGATCAAGAATTTTGATGTATACCTTTTTAAAAAAAATCTCATTTTGATTTCTGAACCACTAGAATGTATTACCAAATCAAAAATATTAGAATGTTTGCAAGACAGAAAATACACTAAAACTTTGTAATTATCCCGTAAGAGTGGGATGAAGATTTTTCCTATTTCTATAAATACGTTCACTAAATCTTCTACAGTGAACTTGGATAACTTTCATGACAAGAAAAAGGACGTACTTTTCAGAAAAGATCTTTGGGGACCTCGGAGGGCAGTCCCCGTGGGAATGGGTTGGCTCCTGCTACAAAGGTGACGGGATGAGTTTCTGTTTCCAGATGGGAGAGACCTAGGTGCAAAACGTTTGTGAGCTACGAGCAAAGAACCGAGAGAAAGGGAGAAGTTAAAAACGTGAGCTGAGGATGGAGCCGAGGCGCCGGGTCCCAGCGACGTCAGTCCCGTGGGGCCATCTGCCGGCCAGGGAGCTCTGGCTCTGCCAAGATTGTCTCGGAAGTACAAGGGGAAAAAAAGGAAAAGGGGTGTGACGTTTGCGGCGGCGGCTAGGCAGCGAAGAAATCTGGAGAATAAAGAGGCTGCAGGATCTCTGTGCGGACGAATACAGTCAAAACGGAAGAGAAAGAGCGGAAATACAGACCAGTCCGACCCTCCCCTACCTCTCCACGGCCCCCTCACCCGGGTTGCGGCGGAAAAACGCACGCAGGAAGGGGCGGAGCTAAGAATACTAAGACTGCGCGGACGGATCTCGCGAGAGCAGTAGAGGGCGGAAGTACAGCCTGTGCAGGATGCGGTTCCTGGTTGCGTTGGTCCTGCTGAGCGTCGCAGTGGCAGGTAAGGACCCCCCCCGTACCCCCAGTAATCCAACTGCCACCCCCAGACCCACCACCCTCACCGCGGGTCTTCCCTGCCATAGCCACCCCTCCGCTTGCCATCACCCGCCTGCCTGTTTGGTTGTTGCCTCAGTCTCTTCTAGCTCTGAAACCAACTGGTTTCTCTATTTCAGTTTCCCTACCACTAGAAAAGTCCGACAAGTTAAAGCCACAGGCCACGGGCGAGGGCCCTGATAAGGAGGAGCTCCAGCCGCAGGCCGCGGGAGACGACCCTAACAACGAGAAGCTCGAGTTGCAGGCCACAGGAGACGACCCTAACAAGAAGAAGCCCCAGACGCAGTCCACGGGAGAGGACCCTAACGAGGAAAAGCCCGAGCCTCAGTCCACGGGAGAGGACCCTAACAAGAAGAAGCCCGAGCCTCAGTCCACAGGAGAGGACACTAAGAAGGAAAAGCCCGAGCCTCAGTCCACAGGAGAGGACCCTAACAAGAAGAAGCCCGAGCCTCAGTCCACGGGAGAGGACCCTAACAAGAAGAAGCCCGAGCCTCAGTCCACGGGAGAGGACACTAAGAAGGAAAAGCCCGAGCCTCAGTCCACCGGAGAGGACCCTAACAAGAAGAAGCCCGAGCCTCAGTCCACCGGAGAGGACCCTAACAAGAAGAAGCCCGAGCCTCAGTCCACGGGAGAGGACCCTAACAAGAAGAAGCCCGAGCCTCAGTCCACGGGAGAGGACACTAAGAAGGAAAAGCCCGAGCCTCAGTCCACGGGAGAGGACACTAAGAAGGAAAAGCCCGAGCCTCAGTCCACGGGAGAGGACCCTAACAAGAAGAAGCCCCAGACGCAGTCCACGGGAGAGGACACTAAGAAGGAAAAGCCCGAGCCTCAGTCCACGGGAGAGGACCCTAACAAGAAGAAGCCCGAGCCTCAGTCCACGGGAGAGGACACTAAGAAGGAAAAGCCCGAGCCTCAGTCCACGGGAGACGACCCTAACAAGAAGAAGCCCCAGACGCAGTCCACGGGAGAGGACCCTAATGAGGAAGAGCCAGAGCCTCAGTCCACGGTAGAGGGCCCTAACGAGGAAAAGCCCAAGCCTCAGTCCACGGGAGAGGACCCTAAAAAGGAGAAGCCCCAGACACAGTCCACAGGAGATGGCCCTGAAGAGAAGCCTGAGCCACAGTCCAAAGGAGACAGCCCTGATAAGCTGGTCTCTAACCCATCCTCTGCTAACAAGGAGCCTACCAAGCTTGACCTAAACATACCAGCTGGCAAAGATACCTCTCTGCATGCTTTTAGAAGTGAATCCGGGGAGAGAGAATTACTAAATTCTGACTCCACTTCTCCACAGCAGGAGAAAGATGGCAAGTCTTCAGAGCTTACAGATGTGGAGGCCAAGAAGGCTGAGGAAGGGGATACAGAACCTGAGAATTCACCACCCGAAGGAGAGAAAGAAATGCCTGGCCTTGCCTCCAGTGAGAACCATGAAGGGACACTTTTAGATTCCGTGAGTAGGGAGAATGATGACCTTTTTAAGGACAATCTTGGAAGTGCTAGTGCAGAGAGCAGCCACTTCTTTGCCTATCTGGTGACTGCAGCCATTCTTGTTGCTGTGCTCTACATTGCCTATCACAACAAACGGAAGGTAAGTCAAGAATTGCCTTAAGAAGAGGAATGGGATTTCCTCCATCCTGAAAACTTGGTGTGTGCGCCAGTATCTATCACTCATCAGCCTGTGGGCACTGTGGGTTTTAAGACAAACTGCAGTTTTTCCTCAGATTCTGCTAGGGCTTTTACTCTCATAGATTATCTTCTTTCATGCCAGTTTCCTTTGAGTACCCTCTGCTGCTTTACTAGGTGCCAAGTGAGGACCTTATGATCTGACCTTAATTGGGGTCTCCTCCCGTAATCGTAAACTTAGATCGTTTACTGCCTCAGAGAACCTGAGTACCTGACAGCCTGTAAGTAGAGTACTTACCTTCCTGTTTCCACTCTGAAGATGGTGCACCGTTTCTGGTTTCCTTTCCCGAGCTTTTATCTTCCATCTGCAGTGTCAGAAAGAGTGGTTACCTAGTCTTTGACAGCCACAGCAGAGAGCCCCGGACTATCTTCTACAGTCAGTTGAGTTTCTGATTAGAAGAATGGCCGGAAATTGCATGGTTATACTCGTCTTCTACTGTGATAGCAGGGTTTGGTGTGGAGTAATATCTGTTGTTTCGCAACCACTCTGATGATGAAATGACAGCATTTCTCATTGAGCCCTAAGAACTGAGTAGTTTCTATAGCCTGGTTGAAATTGGAGAGTTCCGTTCATGATGTCAGTTTGCTTGTGGCTGTGAGGAATGAGGAAAGACGTTTAATAAGTATGGTGTGTTCCTTAGGCTACATCCAAATGCTCATCACACAGAAACCTCAGATGTGAAAATGGTAAGGTTAAAATGAAACAGGGAGAAAAAGTACATTTGCAGATAAGAAATAATTAATTGCTTATGGGGAAAAAAGGAATGTCTTATCCTAGAGCTGTCTGGGGCACAGTTGGCAGATCTTTGTGCTTTTGAGTAAATCACAGAGACTCCCACAAGCTAAAGCCCAGAACAGTCTTCCTTCATCTGTCATTTCCTGTTCGGCAGTATAAAAGATTCTGATGTAACTGGAGGCCCTGTCCTCCTGAAAACTTATAATTTAAAGAGGCCTCTTTGTGGTTGTACTGCTCTTTCACTGTCAGGGTCATTAACAAATGTACTACCAGGTGGTGACCTCTGATTTTAGAGACTGAAATATGCCATTGTAGAGTCACCTGTTCATTTCTTTTTCCTTTCCCCAGATTATTGCTTTTGTCCTAGAAGGAAAAAGATCTAAAGTCACTCGGCGCCCAAAGGCCAGTGATTACCAGCGTTTGGACCAGAAGGTAAGGAAGGGAGCCCCAGGCGTGTGGGAGGCATATGCAGCCTCAGATAGGCCCAGCAGTGCACTTGCGTTTGACATGGAGGCAGCAGCTGATTCTGGGGTGCTGCTGCCATTGCCCCTCCCTTTGCAGACCACATATACATGTCTGCAACATGAGAGCTAGATCTGTTTTACATCAGCTCCCTCCCTCTTATGTTCTGCATCAGCTTCCTCCCTCGACAGATGAGGAAAGTCAGGCCCAGAAACATGATTTTTCCCCCCGAAGTTCATAGTGCAAGTTTGTGGCAAAATTAAGACCTGGTGGCAAGTCTGTAGACACCTGTCCTGTGCTTTTTGCACTGAATCAGCACTTTGCAGATTTTAACCACCTTGGGAATTGTGATGATATAGCAAAATCTGAATTCTTACCTATTGGGTGGAAGCTATGTTTCTACATTTCTAGGAGTTTCTAGGTGATGCCAAATGCTGGGGAACCATGCATTAGGTAGCAAAGCATTAGACTACATTCCCTGAATACAAATGAGTCCAGAAACATAAAGGCCTGCAACTCCCCAGATCAGCCCTACGAAGCACTGTGGACTAGGTTTCCTGAGTATGGCCATCCCAGGCCTATCAGAAACCAGGCTTCCTTCCACCCCACAATGCAGGAGCTGAGCAATACTCTCCCCAGAGGCAGCCTGTCTGAGTGGGAGCAGGATACTTCCACTGCCTTTTGCTGCCAGCACTCACCCTTCCTTTCCCCTTTTGTGTAGGGACAGTCAGGACATTGGTAAAAAGTGGTTGGTGGCCTGACTTCCTAAAGGGAACACAGTTCACATGTACAGCTCATACCAGCACCAGAATAAGCCACTCAGCTCAGAACACCTTTTTTTAACTAGCCTAGTAGGTCAGCTTCACAATTTAGCCCTGGCCTAGTACTGTCCCAGATAATTGACTTTAAGAATTTATTTCCCTGTCATTTTTTCTAATTTAAAAAAAAATGCACATGTAAACAATTCAGAACAACACAGAATGACACAAAGCAGAAGCCAGGATTCCCATATTGCTTCCACCAAATGTGCATCTTTCTGGTATATGTTTGATTTCAAACTGACTTCTAAGATTTTATTTATTTGAGAGAGCATGAGCAGGGGAAGGGGACAGAGGGAGAGGGAGAAGGAAGCTTCCCACTGAGCAGGGAGTCTGATGCTGGACTTAGTCCCAGGGCCCTGGGATCATGACCTGAGCCAAAGGCAGATGTTTAACTGACTGAGGCACCCAGGTTCCCCAATAAGATCTTTTCCCCCTAAAATCATAGTGAGGTATATTCCCTCTGGAAAGAGATTAATGTTACCAATGAATTGTGTTGCTCTTGTTTCAGATTTGATTTTTCCATTCTTGAGAACTTTGTCCTCCCTGCTGATTTGTTTTTAAATGGAGAGAAATGAAGAAAAAAGTACTGTGACCTAAGAGACACCCCCTCTGGGATTTGGTGGCAAGTCTGGGCTGGCAGAGGCAAGGGGATTGCTTTGATTTTTGCACCTGCACTTTGGTGACCTTGTACTCCTGTGTCCCCATTATCTCTGCTCGTGTCTTCCATCCTTTCCTTCTCTGATTGTGAGTAGAGGGAGCATGTGGGAAGCCAACTGTGACCAAAGGGAGAGCTCAGCCCCAGGCAGGCTACTGCTGCTGACTGCCTTCCCTTGGGTCTTGGCCATTTAGTAGTTATCCCTTGGAAATAGCATTGTGCCCACTACTATCTTTGTAGACCTAGGAAAACTCCCTGCAGGATGAGATGCTCTTGTACCAAGGCCTCTTACTTTGGGGGGTTGTGCCCTTTACAAAAGATGAAGAGGTGAATACTGACAGGCAAAGGGCGGCTTTAACACATAACTCTCTTGAGAGGCTCCAGCAGCAAACCAAGACAGCTTTTAAAAAGTGCTTTATTGCCTGTTAAATCCAACCTGTCTAGAGTAAGTTCTTCACATTTTTCCAATAGTTTCATACTAAGACAAAGTCAACTTCCATTTGGTTGTACTGACTGAACTTGGGGATTCTGGGAGGAAGGCTGTAAAGCCATGGTTCCCGTTACAGATTTTTAAAAATACAGTTAGGATTATTGAAATGCTTTGTTCTTCTATACTCAAAATTGTAACAAACTTTTTAAAACAGGGTGAGCTCAGGCTTTGCATAAGAAGATGTGCAGGAGGGTTTTGGTTTTGATCTGCATTATTTCAAAGGGCTTTTATGAAAGGTTTCCCATTAACTCTGCTTTGCCTTTGTTGCTTAAACTAGACAAAACAGACTTGTAGTCAGAAACTAACTGTACTCTTTTACCTTAATCTAGTTAATGGTTCTCTGATCAATACAAAATGCCAGGGGTAATTAGTAAAACTTCTCCTTCCAGCCCATGTCAGACATTACTAAAATTTAAGAAATTCAGGGGTAACTGAGGTAGTGTCTTGGATCCTCCTGTGGTTTGAAATTTTCCTTAAATCTGCTCTAGTTGTGCTACCTATAATAGCCTAGAGAGAGTTGTTTCTTCAGAGAAAAAATGGAAATCGAATAGCTGATCTCAGGGAAATACTAAGAATGTGGAAAGTGATGGCAGTAGGATGAATTCTGTGCTGTTGAGGAAGCCGGTCTGCAGAAGGGACCAGCCTGTTGTCACATTATCTTGCACCTTGCTTAAAACAGAGCGTGGCTTTGACTTGAGATTTATGGAGATAAGGAAGGAAGGAATGCTCTTGCATCATTCTCTCGGCCTGTGCACCAACCTCAAAATGCTTTCCTCTCTCTAGGGAATCTTCTGTCAGGTTCTCCTAGCATTCCATAAAACCATGGTTCCCCCATCTACCTCTCGTGGCTTAGAGAAGCAAATTTTCATGACTCTGGTGTTCAGCACTGTGGAGATCTGCATCCTCTCCAGGCCAAAGTCTCCTCTGGGCAGGCCCATCTAAGCTTCTGTGCCTTTTTGTTCTTGCTGTGTCCTCCATTCCCTGGCTTCCCCTGGCTGTTCTTTGCTTAGGGTGCACTCCCTTCTGTTCTTTTGCTTGTCTGCCGCAACTCTTCCTTCAGGGCCTAACTCAGGTTTTTCCACGCACCTTCCTCACTGCCCCCACTACAGAGGATTGGCTGTTTCCATTCTACTCTAATAACTCTTAATAATGCCAATCACAAATTTTGCAACTCCAGCAAAAAAGGGCAGACATTATCTGATGTCTCTATCTGGTCTCTTCCCCAAAAATCTAAGCTGCTTGCAGGAGTGCTTGTGGCACCATTTGCATATCTGCCTACAGGATAGTGACATTCCCTGGTATTTCAGTTCAGTGTCTCCTTGCAAAGGAGACATTTTCTTTGTTTAGGACGTATGAATGTAACTCAAGTAAGGTCTCACACAGCTCTTCCTGGCTACTGGTTGCTGTCCCTTTTTCATGGATTTTGCTTGTAAGGAGGAGAACAGAAAGGTTGGTTTCAGGAACCAAGAGGGTTGGCACCAATTGGATGCAAAATAAGTATTCTGTGGAGTCCACATAGTTCCACTTTTTGAGCATCCAAGAAGTATTGTTTCTTGTGCTAAAAGAGTACGATTGAATTTAAGTTTCACTTTAGAAATTACACTGAAGGAACTCTGTCACCCCAGTGGAAAACTTGTTTCTGCAGGAGTTGTCCTTTTGAAGATGAACTCTTGGAAGCATGTTTTTCTAGGGATGATGTGGAGGAGGATGAACTGGCTAAGGCAGGTCTTTCAAGCCAGTGAGGGGAGGGGAGGCACATGGAGCCATGAGAGGCACCCCTATCCAGACAGCTACGTGCTTGCTTTCCTGCCCCAGCTTTTGGTTGCAGGGTGATTTCTATGAGGAGGAATCTATGCTTTAGTCGTGGATGTCAATAGACAGGTTTGTTTTCCTGCTACAGATTACTGAGTGGAATTAAAGAATCCACTTCTGGACTCGGGGAGTGAAGGCCCGTCTAGGTAGAAAGGCTGTAACAACTCGGAAAGACTGGACAACTAGCTATATAAATGCTGACATTTCTTTTCCCGTGATGGCTTTTAATGAAACATTTGGTGATAGAATTATAAACCTCTTTAATTCCCCTGATGGTGATTCTCATTTTTTTCCTCTACTTCATGTCATTTAAATCAAAAAAAGGAAGCCTGCTCCTTGTTTTTACAGGGTAACTTGATATATAATGCTGTTATGTATACGTGATGAAAGCTAGCACGCTTTGCACATGTTCTGAATCATTGGAACGGAGAGGAGAGTATTTTAGACCCAGCCACCAGACCCTTTAGTTCTGCCAGCTGTTTTCTGAAAACTCTTGCTGGGAAGGTTGTCTTTGACACTGCCGTGCTTAAGGAAGAATCCTGGGAAGAGATTTTTCAGGTTTCATTTAACTGTTCATCCAGAGAAAGACTGAGTCTTAGCTCAGCTAGTCCCACAAGTAAACATGTGAATTTCCTAAATGTCCCTGTTGAGAAACTCCTCTGTCACGGTGTTAGGTCTGAGCTGTGTAGTTTGAAGCTGCCAAAAAGCCAGCCTCCTCACACTCGTAGATACTCATTTAGTTCAGAATTGGCTCATGCCAAATAAATGACTGAAGTTGTTTCCCTTTTTTGTTTACCTGATTAGTACAGTGCCACTGTTTTTGCAATGTTTTATATTTTCAGCTTTAACTTAACTATATAATTACTTTTATTTTTTTAAAAGCTTATTTGGTCTAATGATAAGTATTTTTCAGTACATGTTTTACTGAGCTCCTCTGAATGCCATTTCAATGTAGCTTTGTATCATTGCACAGAAACCAAAATAAACTTCAAATATTAAAGCTACAAAATCATTAAATTTATTAAAATGTTAATAAAATTGACAGAGTTAAGGCCTAATATAAGTGAAAGGTAATTTTTTTTAAAGCCTTGTTAACCTTCCTATCTAATCCCCACGTGTGTACCAGTAAACAGAACACCATCCCAGGCCTTTGCACACATTCTGTAGCTTTCCACATTCTGATCTGATTTTCAGCTGCACTGCTCCCTACCAGGCAGCCCATGTTCTGGGTCTAGGAGGTAGCTGGCTAATGTGTCTTACAGTTACCTCTGTGATTGTCCTCTGCTATACTCTTGGCGGGAATGCTCTTTCAGCCTGCTTCAACCCCGGTGAAGTCATCTTTCCAGTCCTGTGCCCCCACTGCTAATGTTACCCTTTCCTGTGGATTTTTGGAAGATAAACCTTGAGGCTCAGGTACTGAGCTCCATGAACATATCTTGGTGCAGACCCAGTGAAGACCAGTGTCACCTTGGAAGTAAGACGAACCTAGGGCCTGTTGTGTGTGAATTGGATATGCTAATTGGATATACCTTGCTCGCAAATGTCTTTACCCCCACACCGGGCCCATCATAGGCATTTCCTCGACCCTCTGAAAGAGCCATTGGAACCAACAAAAATGGGGTCTGGGGGCCTCTGAACCTATGGAACTACAACCAAAACCATGCCCAGGTTTGGACAAAAGCCTCTTCAGGCACCCTTTACCCTCAGTTGTGTGGAGCTCTTGCAGCACAGCGTGGAGTGGGAGAGGAGAAGCCTCGGGACAGCTGGCCCAAGCTGCTTCAGCTGGCCCACACTTTTAAAGGTTCTCTCCACCTGACCAAAAGAATACTTGACTCTTGACAGCTCGGAGCTGGGAGGTACTGGAGCGTGGTATGCAAAGCACCGCTTGACAAGACGAGCTCTGCAAGGCACTGGCCCACCCACACCAGGTGTTTCAGCAGGGACGACATGTTGGGGGTATGAGAGCTCATCATTGGCCAGCTGGAAGAGCCGCAGCTTGAGAACTGTGATCTAAGGACTGTGACCTGTGTGTCAGACCTCTAGTCAGAAATCAAAACAAATTACAGTGCTTTATGTGAGGAAGGAACAGGACAGGAGGAAGGATTATGGCTCATCAAGGGCTGAGCCATAGCGCCAATGGGACTCCTCAGACCCACTGCTTACTGAACTAATGCTGCTTCTTCTGTGCGCGGATTCTTGAGTGAAGCTTCTTAAGGTCTAAGTACAAGTTCCGCTTCAGGACGTCACTGCAGCACAGCAGAGCCCCTTGCAAGGCCCCCATTAACCCACAGGTGAAGATATCCTGGCCTAGGGGACAAGAGCAGAGGCCCATGAGCACTTTCCCACAAGGGGGATGGGGAGCAAGGACTCTCATGGTCATCCCTCCCAGCTAGGCCACCCCAGGTCCATAGTCTGCTGGGGCAGCCCATCCCCATGTGGAAGGCTGTAGGGGACAGTAGGACCTAAGGACAGAACAGAGTACTTGGGGTGACAGGGACGCCCAGGGTCTCAGGCCCTGGAGAAATGGGGCAGTCCACGTACCTGTCAGGTAGAGGTTGGGAATGGGGGTTTGGGCCCTCATGGAAGCTATCACGTGAGGATGTAGGCGGTCCAGGTCATGGTCCGCCCCATAGCAGGCACCTCGGGGAGCAGCCAGATAGAACTGGTAGGTCAGTGGGGACCCTCCGGCCACATTGTCCACCTGAGGAGACAAAAAAGGCAGCCAAGAGTGGGAGCAGAGCCTAATGAGGTCCTCCCCTCCTCCCTTTTCTGCTCTCCCTGACAGAGCTGTCTGTCAGCGTGGGTTCCCTTCCCTTCCCCGAGCTTGGCTGTCTCCGGGCTTTACTGCCCTCCCCAAAAGAAGAAGCAGAATTGTCACCAATTTGTTGCCATGAGCACACAGTTTACTGTCCTACCTTCCCCTCTAGCTGTGGGAACAGCCTCATGACAACCGACAGGGAGGCTTCGACAAAGGAGTTTTTGAGGGTCTCATAGTCGCTGCTCCGCTGTCCCTTTGCTTCCTCCCGCCATTCTTCAAACCAGTCGTAGCAGATGGGCATCAGCACGATCATCGTGGACCGGTCTGGGGACACAGAGCCGGGCTTATTAACCCCAGGCCCCTTCCCTGTTCCAGCCCCCACCCCACCCCCAGGACCCAAAGCCCCACCTGGGAACCGGTCCTCCCAAGTGGGGTCCTTGGCTGACGAGGAAGAGATGAAGAAGATGGGCACGTGTGCCGCAGCCTTTTCCCTGGGCGCCGAGAGGTAGTGCTCCATTCTGCAGGGGAGGAGCGTGGCTGCCAATCCCCAGGCCTCGCTCACTGCCACTGGCACTGCCCAGAGGGTACGTCACCCCCAAGGACACCCCTCCTCCCCAGGGACGAAGCTGAGGCTTAGTCCACATCCTGC
Organism: Meles meles; assembly: GCF_922984935.1. NCBI lineage: Eukaryota > Metazoa > Chordata > Mammalia > Carnivora > Mustelidae > Meles > Meles meles. The sequence continues at coordinate 40,520,559 of NC_060080.1, read as the reverse complement.
TGTGGATTCTCCCAACATGAAGGGAAAAAGCAAGAGCCCTGTGGGCTGTGGGCCCCTGCCAACCCCCTCTCCTCCCATGTGCACACACGCCTTACGCCTTGTCGAGGTCTGTGTCGAAGCAGACATAGTAGTTGGTGGACTGTAGCCCTAAGTCCTCCTTGGTGCCTCGCAGGCTGATGAAAACAGAGAAGGCACCCAAGCCAGGCCTCACCATCTCCAGCTGCTGCTTCACACCTGCCAAAGTGTTAGGGCTGCGTGACCTGGGGCTGTGGTGGCCGCTTCCTGCCCTAACCTTGCAGATGCCTGCTCACTTTACCTGCAGCCGCCAGCCTAGCACCTGGACCATTTTCACAGCTGTTACTTCAACACTTGGTGGGGGAGGGGGCTGCTCTTCCGTCTCCTGCCTCTAAAGAGCCCAACCCCAGGCTCCCACTCTTCTGCTTCTGCTCGAAGCACCCCTAGAAGCCCGGCAGATTCAGCTTCCCTACGCTGGCCCAGGGTCGCAGGACAGGCTCAGGCTCACTGCCTCCAGCCTCCCCCTGATGGCTTTAAGTCATGAGCAGACTACTGGGCTCCACACTATACAGACCACACATATGCACACCACTTTGTTACCAGCCTTGATTTCCATATAACATTTAATACAAGCCATCTAATGAATGACTATGCATAATTCCTCATGATCCGTACAGGCAGTACGAGACCTCAACGTGGTAAGTGATGCACGTGAACAAATGCGAACAGCATTACTGACACCTAATGTTTAGAATTCAGGTAGGGGAGGAGGGAAGAGCACCCTGAAGGAGGGTGACAGACTTCTGAGGGCCATCTGATGTCCCCTGGACCTAAGCAGCTGGGCTTCCCCACCTCTCAACAAATGACCCCAGACCAATTTTCTGGAAGTGGCTCCCACAAAGTCTTATCCTGCGTTCCCATTCCCAGGACCATCACCTGCCCTTGAAGGGTAACTCGCCCACTGGCTGCTCTGCTTAATTTGTTGAACAAGTATTTGTTGAGGACCTAAAATGTGCCAGGTCCTCTCCTAGGCCTTGGGGACACTACAGACTATCGTATAAGATGCCTGTCTACTGGAAAAGCGACTGTTCCTGAAAGAAGTTGGCTTTCCCCTTAGAGGCTACAAAGAACTGAGCGCTCTGTGTAGGGTGAGCATAGAAAAACAGACCACTTCTGAGCCTATGGCATGCTAACGATGGCAGCGGGACTGTAGGTGCACACTGACGGGGGAAGAAGAGCGGGGGGCGGGCTTCCAGAGCCACAGGGGGGCGCCCAGTGCTGCTCTGGAGCTGCAGGGGCACCGGTGGCCTGCATCCCAGCATCTAGGGCTGACCGCACTGCCAGCTACCCTTCACCAGGTGCAGTGGGGGTGGTCATGGGGAAGATGGGGGCCCCAGGGAATGAGACCGTCTAGGTCTTCAGAGACCCTTAAGAGTAGCAACCACCTCCAGCCAGACCCTCCTTTCCTTTTTCTCCTAGAAGGATGTGATCCAGGAACCACATACCTGGCAGAAAACAAGAGCCTAGGGTCCCAAATCAGGCACACAAGGATGACATCAAGGCTCTTTTTCCCAGGCCAGCCTCAGCTTCGCTACTGGTACTGTCAGACCGGTCTTCCCCACTTAGACAACTTCCCCTCCAAACCATCCCCAGGAACCTCCTCAAGGCTCAGCAGTGGAATTAAGAAAAGTGCTCCCATTTACACAGGCTCCCTCTGCCTGACCGCCCTTCCTCCACACTTGACGGCAACTGGCACTGCCTGCCCCAGAGGCCTCCCAGTTCTCGTCTCTGAGAGGGAGACAGACCCATGAGAATCCCCACCCCAGAGCAGCTGGAAACAAAGGAGTCCCAGCACCTGGGGTGTGCTGAGTTAGGCATCCTCACTGCCACTGCCTGAAATGTTCTCAGACTGGATTCATCCGAGGCTGCATTTAACTCCCCACCCAAGTGGGGCAATTGTTTTTTTTTTTGCCAGGTGGGCCTGGTGCCATTAGATAAGACATAGAAAGCAGCAAATATTGTAACTGTAACCAGATAGTAAAGGAGTAAAGGGAGAGTGACATGGCTACTGGGGGGTGGGGGGGGCCGCGTGGGAGAGAGGGGAGGGTACGGGGATCCATCAGAGGACAGGGCCAGGGTTCAGAGTTCCTGGGAGACAGCCAGGCAGCAAGTACCAAAGGCAAAGTCCGTCAGTCCACAGAGCCCTGCCCAGCTGCCCTGCCACTGGCCGGTTTGCCTCAGCCCACTCAGCCCATGTGGTGTGAGGGAAGGGAGGCCTTTGCTGGCGCAGATGCTGGCTGAGGCCCAGGTAAGTGAGGCCAAGAGATGAGAAGGCTGGATTTGGGTCATACACATCTCATGACTCAGAGACCATCACGGCTGCCACCTGTCCTCTCCCCTGGAGGGAAACCCAGGACATCACTTTTCTACTGAACCCACTGTGCTGCCCACCTTCCCTGGCTCCTCCAGAGCAGCCACAGGCCTACCCTCTGGAGGGGAGAGCTCCTTCCCACTGCTCTCTGGGCTCCCCCATGCGCCATTGAAGGCCATGGTTTCCACCCCAACCACATCTGGAGCTGTTCCTCACTCTCACCTCCCACCCCAGCCAGAAGCCTTTATCTAGAACTGTCTCTTACTCTCCTGGACTCCTGGACTTACTCTCCTCCCCACCAGCTGGCCTCCTGTCCTCAGATCATACCAGTATCTTCTAGTTACATGACATTCTAAAGTCCATTTCAAAATCATAACATCTCACTCAACTCTGGCTCAGCTACTCTGTTCCCTGTAGGCTGGCTGCTCTCCTGCCCCTTTCCTTTTGTCTGGAAGCTCCACATTCCTTAGTCCAGAGGGGGCCAAGAGCCAGTCAGACACACCAGTGTTCTCCTCTCAACTTGGCTACTTTCACCTGGGTGGCCTCAGGAAGTCACTTCACCTCACTTCTCCACATCCTGCGTAAACATTAGGATGATGACATTTCTCTCCCAGGTGGCAATGAGGATCGTGTGCAATGACAAAGGGAAAGCCTCTCACACAGACTTACCAAGGGAGGGCTCACCCATAGCTATGCCTACTGAACCCTCGCCCCTAAAATCAGGCTTCTCAATTTTTGGACACAGTCTATCAGAAGAGATGATCGCATTGAGTATTATTTCTGTCTGGGTCCCAGATGTCAAGCACAAGCCCAGAGCTCAAGGGACAGAAGAAAGCCAGAAGGGTACTCCTCCTGCAGCCTCAGCCCCAATAAGGAGCTGGTTCCTGAAAGAGGCCAAAAATATAACCTTGGATCCCAAATAAAACACACAACAGTTATAGCAAGACTTTCTTCTCCATGCCGGCCTTAGCTTCCCTTACTGATACTGTCAGACTAGGCTTTCCCATTCAAAATAAGTGAGAAATTAAGGAGAAAAGTAGGATTCATACCACAAACTTAGTGAAAACCCAAGAAATGTTCCTTTAGGATGCTACCCACCATCACCAACTGTGAGAGAGATGATTTAAGATCTGGAGCAGCTAGAAATGGGCAATCTGGAATGGAGCCTTAAAAGAAGAGAGGGCAAAGTAGGTGAGGTTATTGGGGAGAGAAGGTAAATACGCCAAGAATGGAATGAGAGAGAAGGACCAAGGGCTCTTTGGGGGGTGACACAATACGAGGGAAGCTGCTTCCCGACCCCTATGCACAGAGGCCATGCTGGGAACAGATGCTGGAGACGGCATGCTCGTGCTCACCTGTTCTGCTCAAGGATGGTCACAGGGCAGTCAGGAGGAGCAAGAGCACCAGCCGGGCTGGGCAGGCTAGCCCCAGAGGGGTACTGTTGGGAGCTCAGAAGAACAAAGCAGCCCAGTCTTTACCTGGCAGGCGGCGGGCGTTCTCAGGTAGCAAGTACTCATAGGTATTGAAGAGTCCTGCGTCAGAGATCACGATGGGGCAACAGATGTTCACCAGCTCCTGACCCTTCTTCACAGTGACACCTGCAGGCACAAGGGCTTAGCTGAGGTTCTGTGCTCTCTGACCTCCAAGAAAGGTCCAGATCTTGCACATGTCTCCCAGCCTACATGCATGTTCTCAGACCTGGGCATCCAGCCCACCCAGGTCCAGGTGGGCAGGCTCCGGGCCAAACTGCAAAGTGAGTACATCTTTGCCTAGCCCAAGTCACTCTTGCCTTTACCTTCCCTGGCTCTCTCCCCTATGTAGGTGCCCTTTTCTTTAGCCATACCCAACAACCCCCACACTGACCCCAACAAAGCTCATGGGCTGAAGTCCTTCCACTGGATTCCCAGGCCCTTCTTCACTGCTACCAGACTTCTATCTCCAAAATACTCTGAAAACCTCTGGTGTCACCACAGCCTCTGTAAGATAAACTCCAAAGTCCTGTACCGGCCTTCCAAGGTCTGGGCCTTTCTATGTCTCCAGTCCCATCTCTGGCCGTACTCACTAATCTATTGGGGGCAGCATATGAAGCAGCTGATATTCAACCATATTTGACCTATAAAAATGGCAGTTTCTGGGGCACCTGGGTGGCTTAGTTGGTTAAGCATCTGTTGGATCTTGATCTCAGGGTTGTGCGTTCGAACCCCACATTGGGCTCCACTCTGGGCATGGAGCCTACTTTAAAAAAAAAAAAAAAGGCAGTTTCTTAGGGTTCAAGCTTCTACTTCCAGATGTCTAAAAATACTCAGCTTTTTCATACATCTGTACTTTGGCACATGCTGTTCCCCTTGCCTGGAATAACATCCCAAAACTCGGGCTAGCTTCTTCTCGCCCTTTACGAGCTGGCTCAGGCAACGCTCCCCTCCTTTCTCCATCCTTAGTATGAGTCTCTATCTGACACTTTAAACTATGTCTCAGTGATCTTCCCTATGAAGCTGGAAACTTCTTGAGTAACAGATTTTCTTTATAGCCATCTTATGTTTTTATCTCCATCTTTTATCACCTTGTACCTGAAAAATACAAGTAATATTCTGAACCGAATCTAATTAAACCCATCAACCCACCTTGCTTCATGAACCTCTTTTGGCTGGAAGAAGAACTTGCTCTGGACATCAGAGAAAACCTCGCACAGCTGACAGCCACCTCTTCTTTATCCCGGCCATTCCTGGTCTCTTCTACACATGGGTTCCCAGAGACTGCTCATGGCTTTTTCTCGTGTGTGTGTGTGTGTGTGTGTGTGTGTGTGTGTGTGTGTACTGGGCCATCCACTCCCCTACTCCTCCTTGCAAGATTCCTCTGGTGAGTTCACTGTCAATCAGCCCTATTCTCTCAGGCCTCTCTCTCTGTCTCCTTCCCTGATGCTTCTTCAGGCAGCCCCTAGTCAGGGATGGCCTGTTCGTTCTCTGAGTCCTTCCCTGCATACACCCTCCCCTCACAGAATTCATCCACAGTGCAATTTTGACTCTCTGTGCGGGTAGCAGGAAAGACCTGAGCCAGGCTAACGAGATTCTTGGCTCCACCTGCCATTTACAGACGGAGGCCAGGGCGTCTGGCTGGCCTCCACACTACCCTTTGGAGTGTGCATGTTACTTACTCATTCCGTCACTGAATAGACACCTGTTGAGCCTCCATTATGTGCTAAGATCTACAAAGATTACAGAGATACAGCCCCTATATTCAAGGAGGCTATGGATTACCGGATAACTATTTTACCTATTGAATAAATGATTAAATACTGTCCTTTGGGGGAACAGTCAATCCTTTGTTCTTCCTGCCTCCTTTTTTCACTTCCAGACTAATCCCTCTCCCCAAGTCCCTGCTCTGGGCAGTTTCAGCCTTGAACTCCCCGTGTGATCAGTTCTTCTCCACCTTGTGACGACAGTTTTGATTCTCTCAGGACCCCAGTCCTGTCCCACCCTAGCCCGGGGACCAGGAAGCAGGATGCAGGGCTCTCACCACAGGCTTTCCCAGCTGAGTCCAGCAACACACTCTGCACAGTGGCACGGGTCAGGACAGCGCCCCCAGCCCGCTGAATCACAGGGATGGTGTGGAAAGCGATCTCACTGGCACCCCCTCGGGGATAAAAAGCTCCTTCTATGTAGTGGTCAACCACCAGAGCATGCATGGAAAAGGCACTGTGGCTGGGGGTCACACCTACAGAAGCAAGGAAGGGGTGATGAGGTGAGAGCCGGCGGCAGCACCATGTAGAAAGGAACAGTTTCCTGTCAAAAATCACACAGCCTGAGTCGACCCATCCCAGGATCCAAACGATCCCCAGGGCTAGGGCAGCCAGAGGGCCTGTTTCCATCCAAACAGAGGGCACCTGACAGATCCTGGGGCTGGTGGGAATGTCCTCCCTGCAAAGTGCCATGTTGCCAAGACGAGAGAGGACATTGTCAGTTGGAAAGGAAAACCATCCAGGGCACGGATGACGGAAACTTTTACCAGGGAGTCCAGAAGGTAGGTGGCCAGACTTGTCATCCGGAAGCTCCAGAGGGCCTTGGGTATATACTGCTCCATCTCAGTCAAGCAGGCTCAGGAAGAAAGACTGAGAGCCAAGAGGGCAGCACCTCCTCCTCCAGAAGCTGCCCAGGACCCAAGGCTAGTACCCACCGTAAGTGGGGAAGATATAGCTCAGCACCGCCCGGAGCTCCGGGGAGGCGGGCAGCTGCCGCAGGACGTCAGCCAGGCTCTGGGTGGATGCACGAAGGAATGGAAAGAAACGGGTGAGCGGCCCACACTTGCTGAGGAGCTGAGCTAAGCGCAAGGGGAGCCTCTTCAACAAGACGGCATGGATGGCTCCACGGGACACCACCTGAGGGAAAACATGAGCCCTGAGAACAGGTCCCATCTCTAGAACGCTGTCAGGAAATCGCCATTCCAATAGCCAGCACCAGCCCCCCAGCAGGGCCCAGCACCACTTAGAACTGGCTGAACTTGGGTTTTTAAAATTCTGTCTTCCGTGAATTGTTCCCATTCCACATTCAGATAAGACCTTCTCTGCTTTTCAGTTTTCTGACCAGATTCCTTTTGAAAAATCCCATCTGATCTCCGAGGAAGTAAAAAAGCCTGTGATCTGACCAAGTAGACGCCAGCCTTGTCAAAAAGGAGACTAGGGTGCCCCCCAGAGGCCAGAATGAGAGTGGCAGCTGCCAAGCCCAGGGTCCCGAGACAGGACCCAGCTGGGCACCGAGGCCAACTAGGGATAGTGGCTGAGTTCAGGGCAGACTTGACTGTTCCTCCCTTCTTGCCAGGGAGTCACTCCACTCATGAAGAAGGTCAGCCTTGTCAGGAATAAACAGGGATCCTCAGCATGCCCATATTACCTTAACCAGCTTTACATATTTGTCAATGGCAGCTTCTTCCTGGGGAAACTTCTCCTTGAGGCCCTGAATGTAAGCTTTCTCCCCACTGAACATGGGGAATTCCTTTCGGCCATTGGGCCCTTCTAGTACCATGATGTCAAAGGGAGAGGACAAGGCAGCCCAGTCCAGCTGCCCCTCTGTGATCTGGTCCAAGACCAAACGGCAAATCCCATCCTCTTGCATGGACCCAACATAATGGATTCCTATTGGAAGACAGAAAAAAAAGGTGTCATAGAGATAAGGGGACTGACCCCTGGAAAGGTGGATAAGGAAGCAAGGTGAAAGGGGTAGTCCTGCCTGGCTGAGTCCCCTGCCCAGAGGGTGCCACCAACCCTTTCTGTGGGAAGGAGTTGCAACAGAAACCACCAAATCTCTGCCCAGTTCCATACCCAGTGGTTATGGCTATCAGGCAAAGTGGTGCCTCCAAAACAACAGAGAAGTCCAGGATCCTCCCACAATGGCTTCCCCCAGCCTCCTGAAGACAGAGCCAGCCCCTTCCCACATAAACCTTACCTGTGTCAAACTCGACACCTTTCTGCCCGAAAGTATGACAGCAGCCTCCAGCCTTGCTGTGTTGTTCCAGCACCAGAACTCGCTTGCCAGCTTTGGCCAGAATCACAGCTGCAGCCAGGCCCCCAAAGCCACTGCCAATCACCACTGCATCCAGATTCTCTGGCACTTGGCTGGCTGAGAAAGCTACCGCAGAGGGAAGAGACAGAGAGTGAGCTTCTCAGGCAGGGGCAGTGGGAGAGCAAAGAGATGAAAACCAAGGAAGACTCCACTAGCTTATACAATGCAAGTGAACTCTAGAGAGTTCGGCATGGAGTGACTGACTGAAGTAACGCCACCCGTTCACCTGGGAAATTCTCAGGGACCAGCCAGGCGGATTAAAGACAGCGATTTGGTTTGAGTTGAATTGATGTCATCAAAACCCATATGTACCTGATGATCCTCCCTACTATCAAAGAAAGTAGGAATCAGTAAACCATAACACAAACAAAACCAGAAAGCTGACAGTAATACAGGCTGAAAAACTTCAGTGCAGATAAGAGAGTTGGGAAAGAAAGAAAACGAGGAGATGGGGGACAGAGGAGAGTGTTGTGGGCAGCGCTGCCGGCTCATGGAACTGTCCATTCACAAGGTGGTTATCTTTGGAAAATACAGGGTCTGTTGGCACCAGTGGAGCAGCCTGGTCCTATGATGATTCTTCACGATCCCGAAGCAGAGCTTGAGCAGGACAGAGCTGAGAAATCATAGCACCACCCCCTTAATATCGGAGAAGTCTAGAGACAGAACTAAGGGGTCACACAAGATCTGTTCTTTAAAGATCACTCCTGAAGAACTGAGATTTGAAATTTTTCAGACTGCACAAGAACTTGGAAAACTTGGGCGCCTGGGTGGTTCAGTGGGTTAAGCCTCTGCCTCCCGCTCAGGTCATGATCTCAGGGTCCTGGGATGGAGCCCCACATCGGGCTCTCTGCTCAGCAGGGAACCTGCTTCCTCCTCTCTCTCTGCCTGCCTCTTTGCCTACTTATGATCTCTCTCTGTCAAATAAATAAATAAAATCTTTAAAAAAAAGAGCTTGGAAAACTTTTCAAACATTTTTAGAGAAACAAGCACATTTTATATCACAACCCAGGTTATAAATAAGTATATAATATAAATACCTGAAACAGGAGTTTCACAATACAACACTTCCCAGAACTATGTATGATAACTCTGATAGTTTCTATTCTACCACATTTTGAAATCCAAACCGCGAAATCGAATTCGTGACCCACTGATAGATGACAACCCGGTGTGAAAAAGTTATACTAGTCACCTCATTTTTAGACCAACCCAAGATTAGTGGAGTGACTTGCAAATGGTTATGCAGTAAATTAATGACAGAGTCCACGCTAAAACCCTGATCTCAGAAGTTCAGACTAATAGTCTTTCCACTTAAAAGAGTATTGTGACCTCCTGTAATCACAAGATGTGTTGCACAGAATTCTAAAATTTAGAAGTGGGAGGGACCTTGGAGATCAAAGAGATCTATTTTTTTTAATATTTTATTTATTTGACAGAGAGAAATCACAAGTAGGCAGAGAGGCAGGCAGAGAGAGAGGAGGAAGCAGGCTCCCCGCAGAGCAGAGAGCCCAATGCGGGGCTCGATCCCAGGACCCTGAGATCAGGGCCTGAGCTGAGGCCACTGAGCCACCCAGGCGCCCCGAGGAGATCTATTTTTTTTTAAAGCAGAACTCCTTCTTTAAAGCTTTTAAGGAACCCCAAAATATGTCCTAAAGATGAGAGTGGAGATACTCTGGTTGACCAAGGAGCAGCTCTGAGCTTGAGGCATCCTGTTGAGGTTCTCCCAAAGTTTTAGAACCAAAGTTCGACCATATAATTTGGGAGGAGGTATAACCAGTCAAATCACTTGATAGGCAAAATACAATTTCCCACACAGGTTGTAAGAAACGTGCAGCTCCTCCATGCCTCTGAACCATGGGGGTAGTGTAAGTGAAAAAAGTTAAAGTCCTATAAACCAAATGGGGGGAAGGTCTCTTGTCTATCCTGCAGGTCCCTGACCTGTTCTTGGGTGTACCATGACCTTGGGATGCTGAGACCAGACCGCGCCTATGGAGCCACTAAGGCCGGGGCCTGCCAGGGCTAAGGCTCCCAGCGGTAGCAGATACTTAGGCGGGGCGCTTCCCCGTGCAAGGAAGCCCTCCTAACGCTTTACATTTGGGGAAACTGAGGCCCAGGTAGACAGCGGCTCGCCCTGTCGGAATGGGAATGCAAGCCACCCAAGTGCAGCCCTGGAGTCTAGGGTCTCTTCCCGCTGACCTCGCTTGAGAACCTTCTTCCTGGCCTCCTTGTCGGTCACCAGCGGCTCGGGGGGACGCCTGACGTCCTCGGAGAAGGGGTTCGGGGAGCTGCCTGCCGACAGGCGCAGGTGCCCTTTGCGGAAGACCGCCAGCAGCAGCAGCAGCAGCAGCAGCGAAAGCCACATGGGGCCGGCGGGGTCCAAGGATGGGGTCCGCAGCCTCCGCGTCCAGCCTCTGCTTCCGGGACTCTGCCGCTCCTCGATGTCCTTCAGGGCTGGGCGGGGAGGCGGGGATTGGGAGCAGGCGAAGGCAGCCTCGATCACTGATAAGCCAGATCTTTCTGGCAGGGAGCTTTGAGTCCCGCGCAGACTGACCCTCCCCGCGGCTTGTAAGGCTCTCGCCGTGCCAAGCGTCCTTGGCAGCCGGGAAGTGGGGCGCCTGCGGTGGAGAGGCGGCGCGGGGACCCGGTGCGCACGCGCGGGAAGGCGGGGCCGGCGGCTAGACCCTGACGCCGCGGCGCCAGAGTTCTGCGCCGGGGTCGGCAAACCCCTGGCTCTACAGAGCGGGTGTGGGGTGGAGATGGTCGCCCCGGGCCGAGACGAGGCTGGGAGCTGCAAGCCTGAGAGAGAATCCCGTCCGGGACCCAGGGGACCTGGGTTCTGGTGTGCGCCGCGCCGTGGGCTCGCCCAATGACCCGAGGCAAGTTGCTTACCTGTTTTCTGCACCAGCTGGTGAGGAGGTTTCCGTCAGGAATCCACACAGCCCCAGTCTGGCGGGGTACCTTGGTAGAGTGAGATTCCCGGCGAGATCCGCGCGTCACAGCCGGCGAGCACCCGGCCCTGTGCCCCGCAGGTGGCCAGTCGTTTTGCCGGGGGCCGCGGCGTCCGCCTTTGATGGCGTTGCCTGCGGCGGGGGCCTGGCGGCGCCCCCAAACCTCTACCGGGGTCCCCCTGGTACCTGCCCTCCGTGGGGGGTAGTGAGGGGCCGGGGAGCCGCCCAGGTACAAGCCTGATGAAAGGATCAGAGAAGGACTGTCAGACCTATTGAGCATTTGTATTTGAAGTTGTAGATCCAGTGTCTCGATTAATTACCTGTTCAGAGAGTTGACGCTCCAACAAGAAGTTACCTTTTAATGTAGCTCCTTGCCTGAAGTGGGTGTACCATACTTAGTTTGAAAAGGACCTGGGGCGCCTGGGCGGCTCAGTCGTTAAGCATCTGCCTTCAGCTCAGGTCATGATCCCAGGATTCTGGGGTGGAGCCCCACATCAAGCTCCCTGCCCTGCAGGAAGCCTGCTTCTCCTTCTCCCACTCCCCCTGCTTGTGTTCCCACTCTTGCTGTGTCTCCCTCTGTCAAATAAAGAAATAAAATCTTTTTTTTTAAGATTTTATTTATTCATTTGACAGACAGAGATCATAAGTACGCAGAGAAGCAGGCAGAGAGAGAGGAGGAAGCAGGCTCCCCGTTGAGCAGACAGCCCGATGTGGGGCTCGATCCCAGGACCCTGGGATCATGACCTGAGCTGATGGCAGAGGCTTTAACCCACTGAGCCACCCAGGCGCCCCTAAATAAATAAAATCTTAAAAAAAAAAAAAAAAGACAGAAAGAAAAGGACCCATACTTATGGAAGACCATTTCTTTGGGCCCAGCTATAAAGAATTTGCCTACTGTTGGTGGGAGTGACTTCATAACTTCCATTACTGGCTTATTTGATGGAGTTTTTACCCTTTTCTTCTCTGGTACAGATAGTAACTGTCCCTGTTGAAGTCCTCAGAGCTCCAGCCAGAACTGAGGCACTAGCAGGTGTGTACAGCTGTTCATGCTTCTGTGCTGCCTGATTCATGTCATATGCAGAAACAGAAGAGGCTTCCTGAAATCACTAGTACCATCCCTGCCTGTCACCTTCCCAAGGTTGGCTGTGTGAGTGTTTTGTTATATGGTGTCATGGAGGTCAAGGAGGAGGGAAAGGAAAGGGATGAGGGAAGGGAAAGATGCTGAGGGCCCAGAGGACACAGTGAGAGAGAGCTAGTTCCTGAGGTACCATGACCAGGGAGCACTGTCCTTCCCATTAAATTACAGTGACCCAAATGTCCAGCCCAATAGCCAGGAAGTTCCCATTCTGGGTGTTAGGAATCAGTGCATTCTAGCGCCTGACAGATTCCAGTTTGTTACTAGCAGTCAATTCTTAGGGAATCCAGGTCATCTTGCCAAGGTCAGGAGCTGACCTCAAAAAGAGGCCACCCTCCTTCCTAAGTTCTCCAAGTCTGAAATGTGATCGTCAGTTGTTTCCGGGCTATCTGCCGACTTATGATCCAGATTGTCATCGTAACAGCGTCCAGGTTGTACAATTCCTGCATGATAAGTTACGGGCCTGTCTAGCCCTCTTCCCAAGGTGGGCTTGTGGGATGACTGTCTTAGAGTTGGCCAAACTGGCTAAATGGCTGCAACATGGGCAAGACTGGTGTAAAAAAGATTTTATTTATTTATTTGACAGATGGAGATCACAAGCAGGCAGAGAGGCAGGCAGAGAGAGGAGAGGAAGCAGGCTCCTTGCCGAGCAGAGAACCTGATGCGGGGCTCCATCCCAGGACCCTGGGATCACGACCTGTGCCAAAGGCAGAGGCTTTAACCCACTGAGCCACCCAGGCGCCCCTAAATAAATAAAATCTTTAAAAAAAAAAAAAGCTTAACAGTGACTTAACTGAATGATGAAACTAGTTTTATTTTGTAATTTTTTTTTCTTCAGAGCTGAGACTTCAGAGACTCCAGAGACTTCTTTCAGTACTCACAGAAACCTCCTAGCCTTGGTGATGGCACATGGGGACTGTTTACTTGCTCTTAGTCTGAATGATTGCCAAGAAGGAAGGCAAAGGTAGAGCAGTTGGATCTCTGGCTCCCCCCATACTTCTAATCTCAGACCTTATTAAACTCCTTTTTGATCCAAGGACAAAGCTCACTTGAACAAATGACTTTGAGTCATGAATGAAAACTCTTGCTCTTTCCACGGTGAGAAAGAATTAAGAGATGGACAGGTAAGCAAGCACTTCTCTTTGAGAAAAAAGGTGTTCACTTGGGATATATTGTTATTAGTAATAACACCCGATATATCATGAGAATGTAGAACTTTAGAAATGCTTTGGGAAAACCCTCATTATAATGCTCTTTGTTCTGTTAGGAGGAGCTTCTATTCATTCACCTCTGAGTCAATTGCCTTTGCTAGTAGCTTCTTTTCTTTTTAAAAGAGTTTATTTATTTATTTGTGAGAGAGAAAGAGCGTGTGTGCACAGGAGCGAGGAGGGGCAGATGGAGAGGGAGAAGCAGACTCCCCATTGAGCAGGGAGCCTGCCCCGGGGCTTGATCCCAGGACCATGAAATCATGACCCAGGCCAGAGGCAGCTGCTTAACAGATTGAGCCACACAGGTTCCCCCCCTCCATTTTTTTTTTTTTTTTTTAAGTTTATTCATTTAAGTAACCTCTACGCCCACTGTGGGGCCAAACTCACAACCCCGAGATCAAGAGTCATATGCTTTCTTTGCTTGTAGCTTATTTTCTAAGTGGGTCATGGCATTTTGTTGCGGATTTGTTTGGGTGAGAGGAGAATGTCAACAGGGAACCCCCCCAAGCTATTTGTAATTTATCAATTTGGACCGTTTACCTTATTGACCCTTGTCAAACACATGCTTTGGCTTGATTATCCTCGGACTCTGGGTCCCGTGGGATATGCCTTTGTGTGAGCCTGGCAGCTAACCCTCCCTTCCTTACCTTTCTCCCTATCTGGTCCAGAAGTGGTCTTAATGGAGCTTGTGGGACAAAGCCTTTGCTTGGGAATCTAGGGAGGTTTTCTTCCCTGTACTAAAGTGAACTGTTCTCCCAGAGAGAAGTCTTTGGCCACTGGAGGGGACTGAATTGGAGAGGGAAAGGAAAGATGGAATGAACCCTGAGCACACGGGCCTCTGCAAGGAGTTGTTCAGGATAGTGAATCATCAGAATTTTTGAGAACACATTTGTGCCTAGTACTGTGCTAATGGGTGTCAGAAAGAGAAAAAAGAAGTGTAAAAGAACGTTCTTCCACTCAAAGCCGCAGGGCCTGATTTAAAGATAGGCTGCATTGGAGGAAGTGAGAACTCTTGGGCTGTTTTGATTGACTGTGCAGTTTCAGCACACTCACAAAAAAGAAGTGGAGTCACAGGACTTATTATGTACAGATTCCGGAAATGTGGCAGGGATGAGTGTGTGGAGGGAGCAGTGAGCCAAGGTAGGGACAGTCCTCAGTCCCAGATCATGAGCAAGAAGATAGGGAGTAGGGGAGCAAGCACCCCTATTACTTACAGGGGGAAGGTCACTGGCTTTTCTCAGGCTCAACACTAAGTGGTTATTTTAAAAGGTGCCCGAGGAAAAGCAAAGCAGGAACTCATAGCAGGAATCCTAAACTCCAGCGCTTATCTAAATGTCTGGGTTCTGACTGTGAGCAGGGTTGTCATACTCCAAACACATAGAAAGCAAATCAATAGCCGTTTTCTCGTCACTTAGGCCTGTTGCAGAGGGACGTGTGCTCCCTGTAGAAGGGCTGGCTGTAGGATTGAGAGAAGGGAGAGACCCTTGTAGCCCCAGGGTCGGGGGCAGGGGAGGCAGGCCACCTTGAGGAGGTGGAACCGATCTTGAAGGAATGGGAGGACACAGAAAAGGTGGCAGTAGGGGTGTCTTCTGGAGAAAAACCACATGACCCAAGGGATGGAGGCGAGAGGAGCTGTAGCAAGTGTGTTCACTGGACTGAATTGGGAAATAGTCGTAAGGAGGGGTCAGGAGGCCAGCGACAGAGGAGTCTGCTCAGCTGTGCTATGTTCGGGCATCCATTCTTGTGTCCCGATCACAAAGAAATCACAGCTCTGTTTAAGGAGTAGTAGTTGGCAAAAATGTGTAAGAGGGATTAGAGTAACAGGCGCCTTGGAATTCTGGGGCCTTGACATAGCACTGATTTTTTTTGTTAAGTTATTTTCTTTTAATTTTTTTCCCTTTATTTTTTAAGATGTGTTTATTTATTTGTCAGAAAGAGAGAGAGAGAAAGTGAGAGCACAAGCAGTGGGAGCAGCAGAGGGAGAAGCAGGCTCCCCTCTGAGCCGGGAGCTCGATGGAGGACATTGTACCAGGACCCTGGAATCATGAACTAAGCCGAAGGCAGATACTTAACCCACTGAGTCACCCAGGCGCCCCTCCTCTTATTTATTTTAGAGAAAATAATACATTCACAATGTTCAGAATCCAAAAAGTAGGGAGCATGTACTATAGTGAAAAACTGCCTTCTCCTCTTGTCCCCCAGCCACCCGGTTTTCTTCTGGAGGCAAAATCATGCTTCCTTGGGTTTAAGTCTTGAAATAGTCTTGGCAGAGACAAGCAAATATAGTTGTGTGTTTTCTAAAAATATAAATGATAACACAGTGTATATACTCTGCCCTTTGTTTGTTCCACTTAATATATCATGTGGATTCTTCCATGTTGTCCATAAAACACTTTCTTTTTTTTTTTTTTTTAAAGATTTTATTTATTTATTTGACAGAGAGAGATCACAAGTAGACAGAGAGGCAGGCAGAGAGAGAGAGAGGGAAGCAGGCTCGCTGCTGAGCAGAGAGCCTGATGCGGGACTCGATCCCAGGACCTTGAGATCATGACCTGAGCCGAAGGCAGCGGCCCAATCCACTGAGCCACCCAGGCGCCCCCATAAAACACTTTCTTATTCTTCTTTACGGCTAGATCGGATCTCATTGAGTTGGTATGCTTTTATTTGTGGAATTAGTCCATTAGTGGGCATTCGGATTTTTTTAGCTTTTTCTATGACAAACAGTGCTACCACGAATGATGCTGTAAGCATGTCCTTTTGCACACAGATGAGTGTATCAGTTGCATAAATTCCTAGAATGCAGTTATGGGCCCAAAATGGACAAAGCATGTACGATTTTGCCAAGTATTGTCAAGCTGTGGAGGTAGGAACAATTTACCCTTTGGTGTGTTAAAACATTTGGCTTTCTAGCCAACACAGTGTGTTTTCACACTTTTTGAAATTTGCTCATGTGATAAGTGACAAATATTATCTCAGACCGGTTTTATATGACATGTCTCTTATTATGAGTAAGGGCGTAAGGTTGAGCATTTTGTGTTTGTTTCAGAGCAGCGTGAGTTTCCTCTTCTGTAAGCTGTCCATATCCATGCCCATTTTTCTACTGGGTTGGGTTTCTTTTCCTACCTGATTTATAGGATTTTTTTTTTCAACATATTAGGAAAATTCGTTCTGTATTTGATAATCTGAGTTGCAGAAATTAGTCAAGTGGTTTTATTTTGTTTGTTTTTTTGGTTTTTTGGGTTTTTTTTTTAAGATTTTATTTATTTATTTGACAGAGATCACAAGTAGGCAGAGAGAGGGGGAAGCAGGCTCCCCACTGAGCAGAAAGCCCGATGACGGGCTTGATCCCAGGACCCTGAGATCATAACCTGAACTGAAGGCAGAGGCTTTAACCCACTAAGCCACCCAGGCGCCCCAGTCAAGTGGTTTTTTTAAGCTCTACTGGGTAAAGGTTTAGCTGAACAAAAAGGCCAAAAGTAAGGAAACTGCTTCACTAAACTCAGGATCCTGAGACCTTTCACATGAGACCTTTCACAGAATCAAGAAGTCTGCTATTACATTAAGCCTTTTGTAGTTTCTCTTAAGACGAGGTTAAGCAGAAGTTTTCCCTTCCAGGGTTCCTTACAGTTGAGTTCTCAGGAGTTGATCTGTGTTCGTGTGGGTGGTATTGGGAAAAGGTGTGACACTTAAGCTGTCAGCTTCAGAGGACTGATACGTTCCCAAGAACCTGACCCTGCTTTGTCTTACAGGTTGAAAGTGTGTGTGCTGCGTATCCTTCACCATATGACAAGGACACCAGTGTTCTTCGGGTTCTCAGAGGAATTCCTGTATGTGTCACCCACACGCCAGGACCTCCTGCCCATACCAGCTTTTTTTGCATGCCGCTCCGTGGGGCCAGACACCAGGGACTCAGGACGGCAGAGACCCCAGTCACACTTTGGGGTGGAGTTGTGGGCCACAAACATGCAAAACAACTTCTAGCTAGTAAGATAATTGCTCCAGGGAAGCAGAATGTAAAGTGCAGTGGGAATACCAAAGGCACCTCACAGTCTCGATTGAGTTGTGTGAATTTTTGCTTATTCTTTAAGGAGAGCATATGCTTGTCTCCAGGTGACCCAACTTGTACGTCAGAGTTGGAGTTTTCCATGTGTCTCTCTTTAAGATTGGCTTTATCAAGCCATCCTTTTGACCTCCAGTTTCAAGAACATTCTGTACCGTGGGTTGGGTACATTTGTGTGCATGGGAGGACTACGGACTCACTCTCACACCAAAGGTCATCTGCCCCCGCAGATCTCAGAGTTGAAGAACCATGGCATCCTCCGGGCCCTGACAGCAGAAGCCAACGGATGGCAGCCAGGTGGTAAGATCCCCTTCAGGGCCCTTGGAGCCTGGGTGGGGCCCAAGTCAGAGCTCCCCATGGTCAGCTTTTCATCATTGGAATTTCTCTCACTACATGTCCTATAGAATTTGACAGATTTACCATTCTTCAAGGAAAATTAGAATCAACACTGAATTAGAAGTCAAAAGATTCGAGTCCTGATTTAGCTTATTATGTGCCTTGGGCAAATCAGATATCTGCTGTGGAGACATCAGTACCTTCTCTGTCCCCAGAGAGATATCGTAATAATGAAATGAGAGTGTAGGTGAAGAGGCTTTGAAAAAGTATCCTATCTTATCTGCTTTACATGATTCTTTCATATACTCTATTTAAAACTCGTTTCACTTGCTGATTTATGACACAGAAAGGTCCACTCACCAGGTGAGAAATAACCAGTTCTGGAGTCCTGCATCTCTGGTTTCAGTCCTGCCTCTCTCACCCACCAACTATAGGACCCTGAGCAAGTTTCTTAACCTTCTAACCTTTACTGCACTTAGTTCATCTATAAAACAAATTGGTCAGAACCTGAGTGATGGGAATTGCATAAGGATTACATGAGCTAAGGTGAAGTACGTAGTGCACAGACTGTAAATCTGTAGTGCGTGCTCAGTGCTGTGTATTATTATCTTCAAGTTCTACACACTGAAAATGCGATCTCCGTGAATATGGGGGTTGTAGAAAAGTTATCTGGAGATCTATGAAGTTTCTTCTTAAATCTTTATTTATTTATTTATTTGACAGAGAGAGAGAGACAGCGAGAGAGGGAACACAAGCAGGGGGAGTAGGAGGGGGAGAAGCAGGCTTCCCGTCTAGCAGAGAGCCCGATGTGGGGCCCGATCCCAGGACCCTGGGATCATGACCTGAGCCGAAGATAGACACTTAACATCTGAGCCACCCAGGAGCCCCATATGAAGTTTCTTCTAACAGAATTTTATCTTTGCTGTGTAGTGACAAACCTAACATTTATTAGAGATTTTGCCTTAAATGCCAAAATATTTTATATTTCAGTACGAGTAGCATTTATGTACCAGGTATTTTTTAAAGATTTTTTACTTATTTGAGAGAGAGAGGGTGCGCACAAGTGAGCATGGTGAACGGGCACAGGGAGAAGGAGAGTCTCTAGCAGACTCTAGTTTGACCAAGTTGCTTGAAACGAAGACCTGCAGGGTGAAGTCTGTGAAGCCAGGAGTTAGTGAGGGTGAGGGGTGGCGCAGCCCTCATCAGCGCCCTCACCAGCAGTCCCTGCTGCCGCCCCTCTCTTCTCTTTGTTCAGCTGCTTTCTCCCTCCTTTTCATCATCCAGGGTCCAGTATCCTGGAAGGAAATCTTATTTTCTTCATATAGTCTGTATCCTGATGAAGTTACCTACCCTGGAAGCCTCGAGGCTCAGGGTCTCTGCCCACCCCTGGGGCTGGGGCTTGCATGACTGAATTGAGAAGTCCACACCCATGTCACCAGCTGCCACTAGCCCGTGATCTGCTGGACCTGGACCTGAACCTGACAGGCTGGTGTCAGTGACACAAGCTAACACGTCCTGGATACTGAACTTGGTGTCGTATACCCGCTCCCCCACCCCTGGAAGCTGAAGAGTTGCACCATCCTCCAGCGGGTCTAGGAGTGATGGCCGGGGGGTTAAGTACTTGCCCACAGAAGTGCAGCTGGGGAGCGCGGGGAGGAAGTGCTTGCCAGCAGGCTGGCTCTGGAGTTGCTCTCAGCAGCAGCCCTTTAGGGCTTCCCAGCAGCTTCTCTGCCTCCATTTCTGTTAGTGTTTTGAGTTTCTGGGAGTATTTTATTTTCAAGTATACTTTGGAAACAGTTCATTGCCCTGTGATATCCTCCATCAAGACAGCATGGCCAAGAGGAGCTGCCCTCTCACTCTTACCACTGGGGCTGGAGGCTGAAGGGGTCACGATTTGGGGTCTTGGACTGAAGGGTCTCCGTTTTCTCCATGTTGTATTGACTTCCTGTCTAGCAAATGGGGAAAACCACAACAGGACTGGCTCCACTGGGTTAGAGTGACAGCTGCGGTTTGGAGAAAGAGCTATGTGGTGGCTACAGAGAACCTGTCTTGCTGCTTTTTCTCTCCTGCTTTTCCCCCCATTCCCGGTGCTTTCATTCATTCATCAGCCACTTGTTGAACCTTTATCCTGTGTGGGGCACTGCCCGGGTTCTGGAAACCGGTGTCCTCGCGTAGCGCCCCGTGTGGTGGGAGAAACAGGCACCACACCTAGGAGCCTCCGTGTCAGGGGCTCACGGGCTCCCTCTGCAGACTTAATGGAGTCAGGCCAGGCGGCTGGCTGAGGGTGATGTCAGAGTTCACTGAGGGTTGAGGAGGAACAACAAACAGTACAGGGGTTGGGACTGGGGGGTGCAGGTGCCTGGCATGACTGCAGGGGGAGAGCCATCTGAGCAAGGACACTGAAGGTGGGAGGGGCTGAGGAAGTTGGGGAGATCTGGACACCCTTAGTGCACAGCTGTGGGTGGAAGAAATATCCAAATGGTGGGAGTATTTAGATGCTGTGCTGAAGAGTTTGGGTTTTATCTGGAGAGTCATGGAGAACCCCTGGAGGTTTTCAAGCAGGGGGTTGACATCAGATCTGCCTTTTCGAACACTCACTCTGGCCCCCATGTGGAGAGGGTATCTGAGGGCACTGGGACCCAAGGTAGATGGACAAGGCTGGAGCTGCAGCAGCGATCCAGACTTCCCCAGGTCTCAGAGGGTCTCCTTTTCTCTTGACTGCAGTTGTGAGTGCCGAGGTGCTCAGAGCCCAAGAAGAATGGGAAGCTGTGGACAACATCCAGACAGAGCCAGGTAACTGCAGGAATGGCGTTCCACTGCTAATGAAGGCCCCATCCACGTGTGGCTAGTGTTTCTGTGGCCCTGGGGTTGGGACACAGAATTCCTGAGAGTTCCCATTTTAGCTCCCTGACTCAGGATACAGTACCTTTCTAATCCAAAGATCATGACATTCCACCTCTGGAAGAAATGGGAGTGAACGCCATGGGAAAAGGGCTGCCATCTACTCAGACCTGAGAGAAGACAGGGAGTACCTTGGTCAAGGTTGCTTCTGCAGGGTGACGAGGTTGGACAGAAGGATGGAGGCAGGCAGCCAGGGTCCCAGCCTAAGGGTGAGCGGGTTGTTCACTCTACAAGGAGGTCTCTGGAGATAGGGACTAAAGCCATCTGCTGGAAGGCTCTGAGGGCTGGGTAAAAATTTTTTCACTTCGTGTTTTGACAGGTTTGGATGGAGCTGCAGGAGGGTAGAGCTCAGACCCATATCTAGCTCGAGCTATACCTGGGCTCCTAGAAAGTCATTACAGTGGACTGTGTCAGTCATCCCCGACATTGCTAACTGATACGTTTATTCCCTGTGGACTGTACCAGAGGCTGGAGAGGGGGTCATTCATGTACAGGGTGTGAGAAAGGGCAAAGTGGAAGTGAGGAAAGTTCCCGAAACAGACCTTGGCATGCTCCTCCTTGGGTACCTACTCCAGGCAGGGACTTGCCTCCTCACAGATGAGTGGACTGGGACCCCCTGCAGGGCAGATCTGTCCCTACTCACTGCAGAGGTCGGTCTAGCAAGCTCCCAAATAGCCTGGTCTAAGAAGGGACCTGGCCCAGCAGAGAATGCCAGCCCCTTAAAAGAAGATCGATTTTAGCTGTAGATATCTGATGTCTTCCCCTGAAAGCCAGTGTTTGACTTAGGAAGGCCCCCAGTGAATATGCGCAGACAGAATGACTACTGTTATAAATCTGAGAGTGTCTTCCCTTTTGCCACAGGGAGCCAGGCCAGTGTAGACCAGCCTGGGCAGCTGATCTCCTTCAGTGAGGCTCTGCAGCATTTCCAGACTGTGGACCTCTCTTCCTTCAAGGTATGAAAGTAGGGAGTTTGGGGTCTCAGGCAAAGCATCTTCCCAGGAGCCAGGTTTCTATCCCACCAACCTAGGGCACTGGGCAAGCAAGATGGAAACTTCCAGCTGAGGACCCTACCTCACCTAAGAAATCTTGGAGCACAGAATCAGGGGTAGCCAAGGACCCAAGCTTCATGCAGGACCCCAGTGGTCTTTTTGGGACTGTGTTCCCAGAGCTCTTGTGGCCCTGCTATACACAGGTCTGTGTAGTTGCTCCCTGCTCTTCCCTCTAAGGGATGGGGAGGTCTAGAATCAAATGTTAGATAGTTCCTTAGGGAAGCAAGGCATGCCGTCTAGAAAGCTGAGTAATTCATGACTATTGTAGGAAAATCTGTCATTCCCTAAATGTATCAGGGAGCCAGAAGTTATTTGGGAATTTTAAAAATATGTGGGGTTGGAAAAAGAAACATTGAGGAAAATAAAAGCTGGTGGGCTTTCTGGGGCATCTTGAGTGACTAAGAGTAGTTTTAGAAGATTGTGATTTCAGGGGCGCCTGGGTGGCTCAGTGGGTTAAAGCCTCTGCCTTTGGCTCGGGTCATGATCCCGGGGTCTTGGGATCGAGCCCGGCATCGGGCTCTCTGCTCAGCAGGGAGTCTTCTTCCCTTCCACTCTCTACCTGCCTCTTTGCCTGATTGTGATCTCTGTCTGTCGGGTAAATAAATAAAATCTTTAAAAGAAAAAAAAAAAAGATTGTGGTTTCAGGGGCACCTGGGTGGCTCCGTTGGTTAAGTGTCTGCCTTCGGCTCAGGTCGTGATCCCAGAATTCTGGGATCAAGCCCTACATGGGGCTCCTTGCTCAGCGGGGAATCTGCTTCTTCCTCTCCTTCCCGCTCATGCTCTCTCTCACTATCTCTGTTTCTCTCAAATAAGTAAATAAAATGTTTTTAAAAAGAAGAAGATTCTGATTTCAGATCTTCAACCTAAAACCTCAGAGCTTCAAGAGAGGCTGAAAAGTCAAGAATCAGGTTGGTTCATGGGATGCAGAGGGTCAGAAGCTACCAAAATCAGAATATTCTAAGGCCTGCAGCAGTGGCCCTTGAGCAATAAGTCAGCATGACCTGGTTTAGGAGGTGCCCCTGTGGAATGGACAGAATGCTCCAGCAGTCCCTCAGGTATCCAGCTCCAAAAGTCCCCGCTAGACTCCCCTCCTCACTGGCTCCCTCGTCCTGGAAGTTGAGAGGACTGCTAGGCTGTGTAATTTATGCTCTTTGCAGAAAGAGATGGACCTATAGAAGGTAAAGCAGCCCTTCTGGGAAGCCTGGCCTGGCTTGGTCAGACCAAAGCGGGGTCCCCGCGCCAGCTATCTCTGGCCATCAATGGAATAGTAGCTCTAGACAAACCCAAAGGAACAAATGCAGACAATGGGCTAATAATGCCTATACTTGGGGATATTTCTTTTCTTTTATTTCTCTTTTTTTTAAGATTTTATTTATTAGAGAGCAGGAGCAAGGTGAGGGGCAGAGGAAGAGGTAGAAGCAGGCTCCCCGCTGAGTAGGGAGCCAGACGCAGGGCTCCATCCCGGGATCCCGAGATCATGACCTGATCCAAAGGCAGACGCTTAACCAATGGAGTCACCAGGTGGCCCAGGAACATCTCTTTTCTACTAATAAAAATCCTGAAAGCCAGCAGAGCCTGTCTCTGGAGATGGAGCCCGTGCTTCACAGCTCCTACCCCGTTTCCCTGGCCCGGAGACTAGCCAGTTAGTTGAGGGAGCTACTTCCTTCTACAAGAACAGTCCCTGTACCGATCCTGATGGTAAGTTAGAGCAGGTGAACCCAGCCCTTTGCTCATTGCCTGCAACTTCCTCCCCAGAAAAGAATCCAGCCAACTATTCGAAGGACGGGGCTCGCCGCCATCCGGCACTGCCTCTTTGGGCCTCCAAAGCTCCACCAGGGCCTCCGAGAAGAAAGGGACTTGGTCCTGACCATTGCTCAGTGTGAGTGCGCGGGTGCTGCCACTAGGCGGGGCTGCATCTGTGGTCAAGCGGAGAGCACTGTTTGCACACCTGTTGCTGAGGCTAGGCCTGAGGTCTTGCATGCACCGTGTTGGCAGGGAGAGCAGGAGCTGTGGGGTGAAAACGTGGGAGAACACAGTCTCTTGGTACAGTCCAGCT
This sequence comes from Meles meles, assembly GCF_922984935.1. Taxonomy (NCBI): domain Eukaryota; kingdom Metazoa; phylum Chordata; class Mammalia; order Carnivora; family Mustelidae; genus Meles; species Meles meles. The sequence continues at coordinate 40,496,928 of NC_060080.1, read as the reverse complement.
CGATCTTATCTGAACCATGCTCTGGAAATAGTCCTCTCCTGAGGGGCGGGCAGTCTGACAAAGATTGGGGCTGTGTTTTTGGGCAGGTGGCCTGGATAGTGAAGACCCAATGCATGGCCGAGTCCTCCAGACCATCTACAAGAAGCTGACTGGCTCCAAGTTTGACTGCGCCCTCCACGGAGACCACTGGGAAGATCTGGGCTTTCAGGGTAAGAGACAGGAATGGTTCATCTTCTTTTCCTTGACCCCTGAATCCAGAATCCCCTGAATCCCCTGAATCTATCTTCCCTCATCTATAATATAATTATATAATTTCCCTCCATATGCAATGAGAATCATGTCAGTGTTACAGTTTTTGTTTCAACCGTCAAACAATTTGGAAAACTCAAGAGGAGGAGCTATGTCTGCTGTATTTCCCCCGATGCTTACTCTTTCCACTGCTCTGTTTTTGTTTTTTGATATTCCAAGATTTCTTCTTTTATCATTTCCTTTCATTTTGAAGAACTTCCTTTAACCATTTTCTAAAGGAGGTCTGCTGGTGATAAAATCTCTTAGTTTCCCTTCCTCTAAGAATGTCTTGATTGCCCCTTCACTCCTCAAGGATCGTTTCTCTGGACAAAGAATTCCAGGCTGAGAGTTCTTTTCTTCTGGCACTTGTACACTGTGCTTCTTGCTTCTGGCCTCCATGAGAAAGCTACTGTCATTTGAATTCTTTCTCCCTGAGAGGTAAGGAGTTGTTTCTCTCTGCTTTCAGGATCTTTTAGAGTTTGCAGGAGTTTATGTTGTGTCTTAGTGTGGATTTCTTTGGGCTTTGACCCTATTGGGTTTGCTCACCTTCTTGAACCTATAGGTTTATGTCTTTTGCCAAATATGGTCCATTTTCAGCCATTATTACTTCAAGTACCTTTTTTCCTTAATTTCAGTGTAGTTCACATACAATGTTATATTAGTTTCAGGTCAATAATACAGTGATCCGGCAATGCTCATCAAGATAAGTGTACTCTCAGCCCTTCACCTATTCACCCAACCCCTCACCTGCCTCCCCTCTGGTAACCATCTGTTCTCTACAGTTAAGAATCTTTTCTTTTGGGGCGCCTGGGTGGCTCAGTGGGTTAAGCCTCTGCCTTTGGCTCGGGTCATGGTCTCAGGGTCCTGGGATCGAGCCCCACATCGGGCTCTCTGCTCGGCGGGGAGCCTGCTTCCCCCCCTCTCTCTGCCTGCCTCTCTGCCTACTTGTGATCTGTCTGTCAAATAAATAAATAAAATCTTTAAAAAAAAAAAAGAACCTTTTCTTTTGTTTGCCTCTTTTTTTTCTTCCTTTGTTCATTTGTCTTGTTTCTTAAATTCCACATGAATGAATACTTCTAGTACTTTGCTCAGCCCCATACTTTCTCTTCTCTTGTGGGACTCTGATGACACAGGTGCAGGTTCTTCTGTGCTGGTCATTCCTTTGCGTCCCTTGTTCTGTAACTCACAGATCTCCAAGGCTCTGCTCATTTTGTTTTGTTTTGTTTTGCTTGCTTTCTCTCTGATGTTCATCAGACTGGATAATTTCCATTGTTCCATCTTCAATTTCACCAATTCTTTCCTCTGTTGTCTCTATTCTGCTGTTGAGCCCATCAAGTGAGTTTTAAATTTTAGTTATATTTTTTGGTTGTAAGTTTTTTTTTGTTTGGTTCTTTATACCTAATAATTCTTTACTGAGACTTTCTACTTCTTAAATTTTTTTCAAACTGTGTAATTACTTATTAAAGGCATTTTTGTGATAATTGCTGTAGTTTCTATTGTTGCTATAACAAATTATCACAAATTTAGTAGCTTGAAACTACATAAACTTATTAAAATTAATTAATTAATTTAAGTACTCTCTACACCCAGCATGGGGCTCAAGCTCACAACTCCGAGATCATGAGTCCCACGCTCTTCCTGTGGAGCCAGCCTTATAGCTCCGTAGCTCGGGAGTCCGAAACAGTTCTCACTGGGGTAAGACCACTGTGGCTGCAGGGCTGCATTCCTTTTTGGAGACTCTAGGAAAGACTCCGTTTCCTGGCCTTTTCCACCTTCTAGAGGCCACCTCCACTCCTCCTTCTTCACAGCCAGGAGCTTAGCATCTCCCTGAGCCTGGTTCTCTCCTCACAGCTCTTTCCCTGATTCTGTGCTTCTGCCTCCTTCTCTCACTTTTAAGGACTCTTCTGATTACAGTGGGACCACCCAGAGAATCCAGGATAATCTCCCTATCTGCTGATCGGCAACCTTAATTCTGCCTATGATCTTAGTTTCCCCTTGCCATGCAACAATATATACTAGTGGGTTCTAGGGATTCGGGCAAGGATGTCTTTGGAGGGACCATGATTTTGCCTGTAACTGCTGCTTTAAAATCCTTGTCAGGTTATTCCAACAGCTGTATTATCTCAGTGTTGCTATCTATTAAGTATCTTTCTCATTCAAATTAAGATTTTCCTAGTTCTTAATGTAACAAGTAATTTTTTTTCTTTATTGTATCCTGGATATTTGGGGTATTATGTAATGACACTCTGGATCTGCTGTAAGTCTTTTATTTTAGCAGGATTCTTCTGACACTGAGCCAGTAGGGGAAGGACGATGTCACTCGTTACTGCGGGGCAGGGGTAGAAATTTAGGTACCCCGTTTGGGCTCTGCTGGTTCCACTGGCTAAGAGGGGCACAGGTGCCTCATTACATGACTCATTACAGGAGTCCTGTGTGGACTCCACTGATGACACAAAGGTATGGGGCTCAGTCCCAGCTCCCCAGTTTGCTGACACTACCCTAGTGAAGCTAAGGGGCACCTCGTTACAGTCAGGCAGGAGTGGGAGTCCAGGCTCCCCACTTGGCCTAACAAAGGTAGCCAAGCCCTTGAAGCTCAAGGGAGGAGGGACTTCATTTGGCATTGGGTCGCCCTTCAGTTCCTCCTCTCGGTTACAGGAGCGAATCCAGCCACAGACCTGAGAGGAGCAGGCTTCCTTGCCCTCCTACACCTGCTGTACCTGGTGATGGACTCCAAGACCTTGCTGATGGCCCAGGAGATTTTCCGCCTGTCTCGTCACCATATCCAGGTGGGACTTTGCTGGGCAGCCAGAGAAGAGGGCTGTGGAGCCACTGTTGGTGCAGAATGCTCTTGAACAACCAGGAGGGCCTCACGGCGGGGCTGTCTGTAGTTGCTCAGAGCTCTCAGGACAACTGACGCAAGCCAGGACCAGGTTTCCCCCACTAGCCTGACCTATGCTAGAATCTGAGCTCCACCACTCAGTGTGTGTCTCAGGCAAGTGCTCCAGCTCCTCAAAGCCTTGTTTTTTTTCATCTGTAGGATGGAAATCAGGGACACTTCAGCTGGACAATTGGAAAGATTAAATGAGATGTGTACCAGAGCACTAGACACAGCTGTGATGTTAACGTGTCAACTCACTGTCATCCCTGAGGACATCCCTTGAGCAGCAGTAGGTTCTCTTAACCCTGAAGGAGGAGAGCTAGCTTGTTTGTGCCCCAGAGGAGGAGATCTACCTATGAGGGGCAGGGGACCCATGGACTTCCTGACAGACCAGATGTGGCTTCTGTAGCCTTCGGTCTGTCCAAGCCTTCTCTGGTTTTCCCAGGTAGTGAAAGGTGGTAGTCCCACCATTTTAGAAAACAAATCTGACCCGTTCCCTGCCATTCACCTGTGCCACATTCATGGGACCTGGAATTCATCCAGTAAATAAACTTCTCTTCAGTATTCCCTATGCTTGTTACTGTGCTTAGTGCTTGGGACACATCAGTGATCCTTCTAGCAGAGATGATCAAAGATCCTTCTAGCAGAGATGACAGGGCAGTGAGCCCAACACATAAATAAATGATAGAGTATCTTCAAAGGTGGCAAGCACTAAGGAGAAAAAACAAGTAGGTTAAGAAAATACAGGGAGTACTTTTTTTTAAAGATTTCATTTATTTATTTGAGAGAGAGAGCACAAGCAGAGGGAGCAGCAGGCAGAGGGAGAGGGAGAGCAGGCTCCCTGCTAAACCAGGAGTGCCACACAGGACTTGATCCCAGGGTCCTGGGATCATGACCTGAGCCCAAGGCAGACGCTTAACCGACTAAGCCACCCAGGGCCTCTGTGGGGAGTATTTTATAGGGTGCTCAGGCTAACTCTCACGAGAGGGTGGGAATTAAACCAGACCTTGAAGGAGGTAAAGGTATTGGCCCAGTTGGTGTTTGGGGGAGAACGTTCCACGCAGAGGGAGCACTAGAGCAAAGCTCCTGAGGAAGGATCATGTCTGGCATGTGAAGGGGTAGCAGGGAACTGGCTGGAACAGAAGGAGCCCAGGAGAGCAGTCGGAAGGGAGGTCCTACAGCGAACAGGGAACAGATGGCAGAGGGCCTGGTAGGCTGTGGTAAAGACTTTCGATTTTACTCCAAATAAAGTGAGGGTTTTCGCAGCCTGGAGTATGTGATCCAGCGTAACTTTTTAAATGTATCCTATCAGCTGCTAGGTTGAGAATAGTCTATAGTGAGGGCTTTTATAATCAAGTCAGAGATGATGGGTATTTTCAGAGGAGGTGGTGTGAAGTGGTCAGATTCTGGATGTAGAATTTTTTTTAAAGATTTTATTTATTTATTTGACAGAGAGAGATCACAAGTAGGCAGAGAGAGAGGGGAGGAAGCAGGCTCCCTGCTGAGCAGAGAGCCCAAGGCGGGGCTCAATCCCAGGACCCCGAGATCATGACCTGAGCCGAAGGGAGAGGCTTAACCCACTGAGCCACCCAGGCACCCCCTGGATGTAGAATCTTGAGCTCACGGGCTTAAGAAAGTAGAGCCAAGGGGCCCCTCTGTTTCTGTTTTTTGATACTCCAAGATTTCTTCTTTTATCATTTCCTTTCATTTTGAAGAACTTCCTTTAACCATTTTCTAAAGGAGGTCTGCTGGTGATAAATTCTCTTAGTTTCCCTTCCTCTGAGAATGTCTTGATTACCCCTTCACTCCTCAAGGATCTTTTCTCTGGACAGAGAATTTATTTATTTATTTGAGAGAGAGAGCATGAGCATGAATGGCGGGGAGGGACAGAGGAGGGAGAGAGGGAGATGCAGACTCCCCACTGAGCACAAAGCCCTGTGTGGGGCTCGATCCCAGAACCCTGAGATCATGACCAGAGCTGAAGTCAGACACTTACCCAACTGAGCCACCCAGGCACCCCCAGCCCCTCATTTTATATGGAGGCCCAGAGAAGGGAAATGATTTGCCAAAGGTCCCACATCTAATCAGTATTTTCTATAGGTCATCTCTGACCTCAGTGTCTCCCTTCTTACGATTCATGAAGGCTCTCTTGTAAAAGCTTCCTGCGGAAATAGGGAAGCCAGGATAAAGGGCTTTTGCCAACTCAGAATTCCTCATTTGAATGAGGGGAGGGAGCAGGCCATTCAGATATCTGTGGGAGGAGCATCGCAGACCGAGGGAGCAACAGGATGAGAGGGGAAATACTGGGAACTTGATCGGCAGGGACTGGCAGGGACCCAGACTGACCAGTTTGACCAATGTGTTTCTCATCTCTTCACCTGCTGGCCTCTGGGATTTACTGGGGATTTATGTTTACCCCTCTACAATATGCCTGTCGGACAATAAGACGGAATTGCAGCTTAACCTAATAAAACAAGAGGGCTGGTGCAGACGTCGGGAAGCTAGATGCTCATTCTATCTGTGGTATTATTATGGAGCTATGATTTGAGACAAGTCACTTCACCTCTCTGGGCCTTAGTCTAGCCTAAAAAATTCCAAGATCCCTTCCAGATTTATTGTATAATTCCTTGAACTATAAGCAATTCCGAGGTTTTAAAGTAAAACTTGATCTCGAGCCCTTATGAATCTTGAAAACACCATTTTCCAGGAGGCATTGTGAGATCAGAGGAGCAGTTAGGGACACAGCCCTGCCCATAACCAGTTCTGTTCTTTCCTAAGGGAAGAACTCAAGTTCAAGGTACCCGCGGTACATCCTGCTAGAAGGGAACCGACCAAAAATATAAGTAAAAATACAAGTGCTGGGCCGGAGGGGGGGCAGGCTTCTACAGAATCCCGGCAGGGTGGGTGTGCTTAGCCTACGCCGCACTGAGAAGTGGAGCGGTTACAACACAGAGACACAGAGCGCATCGAGCTGCTTGCTCAGGGCAGGCGAGGAAGCGGCTTATAAGCGCGCTTAGTCACACACACACTCCCGTAGCCTTCTGTGCAGTTTCCACCCATCATTTCATTCCGCCAACATAACTGGCCGATGAAGAGGTAGGGCAGCAGTGATCCTTGCAAACTGTTTTTCAGCAAAGGAATATGAGGGTCAGAGAAGTAAAGCTAGCAAAGGGTAAAGCTGGGCCTGGGACCTGCCTCCTGACAGTAGGCTTAGCAGCAGGCTCCTTAGGGCAGCCGTGATCAGCCAGCAACCCACTTGAGAGTCCCAGGCCCCTCCCCAGAACTACTGGGTTGAATCTCCAGGAGCAGGGCCATGTCAGCAGCCCCCACAAAAGATGACCTGGTCTTCCTCGCTTCAGGATTCCAAGGTGGTTAAGCCCCAGTGTGAGGGATGAGGAGAAGTGAAATCTTTAATGGAAACTCAAAACGGTCCAGGTCTGGTATCCCCTGCTGTCCCTCAGTCAGTTCCCTAAACTCAGCCTCCTGGTGGTATTTCAGCTGCAGGCAACACTTTCCAGGGCCAATGGAACTGCTGGAGAAAAGGAGACAGATCTGAATCCCAGTTTTTCTCTGCTTTTTAATAAGTGGGCTTGGTTAGAATGTTCCCAAGAGTGAGTGAACACGAGGTATAGATCCTCTGTTAATTATGTTGCTGCCATATTCTTGTTCCCTTATTAATTTTTAGACCGAGAAAAGGCAAGGGAGAGGGCAATCTTACACAAGGATGTGGTAGATAGGCGGTTCGTGAAGGCGTAAATGTGTTGCCGCTGACCTCAGCCACTCAGGTTGAGGCAAGGATGACGGTCATGAACCGTTGTTAGCACCTCCTCGGACCAACACTGTGCTTAGTGTTTTGCATACGTGATCTAGATTACTTCTGACGGTAACTCTGGGAGTAGGTCCTGGGATAGATGGTAGAAACTGAACTGTAGGTAATAAAACCTATTTCAGGGAGTGTGATGTTAGTGACTTGACTCCATCCAGCATGGCACGCATGGCAGGTCCCTGGGACCACCCTCAGGGTCGAGGATGCCCTGGGAGGACTCACGGGACTTGGTCTGTAGTTGTACGCACAGCTCTCATCTAGTCCAGCAAAAGCAAAACTAGCAGAGGGAAGGAGTGCATGGGACAAAGCTATAGGAAGTCGGGTGGGCTTCCTTCCCAGAGTCCTCTCCCGGTGGAGTCACACAGGACACACTTAATCCCTCCAGCATTGAATTGTGTGGCACGGGGAATGTTTCCAGCCAGGGAGCTCACTATGGAGAGACTCAGTCCCCAAGGTTTTTATGGGGGGCACTCGTGCAGACACCATCTGTGTGGCACATACCCAAATGCCGGAATCACAGAGAAAAAACAGATATTCATAAACCGCATTGTTTGCACCAACAGCTTAGGCGCATGAGTCATCCTGAGGGAATGGAGGGAACCCTTCCCAAATTCAGGTTCCCAGGTGCCAGCCAGGGGCCACCCCTGCAAGCAGGCCTTACTAAGGACAGCAGTCTTGGGCCTGGTACGTTAACTCTTCCTGCATGGCGCTCAAAGGTACTTCCTTTTCGGTTGTAAGACATGGGAAAGCTAAGTCTCACAGAGTTCAGGTGGCCTTCCTAAGGACGCAAAGCCAGTAGGTGGCCAGGCCAAGATCTGGAACCCAGATGTCACGGAAGACCCTGAGAAAATTCTTTGTGGAGCCAGAAGGCCCTCGACAGTTTAGTGCTGTCAGACAGAACTTTCTGCAATGAAGGGAATGTCATATATCAGCACTGTCTGATACAGAAGCAACTGAGCGTGCATGGCTAGGGAGCACTTGATATAGGGCTAATAGGACTGAAAACTTGAGTTTTTTTTCAACTAAGGAGTTGAATGTTTAAGTTTGTTTAACTTTTTTAAAGAGATTTTGTTTATTTATTTGAAAGAGAGAACACAAGCAGGGTGGTGCGGGGAGGGGCAGAGGGAGAAGGAGAAGCAGACTCCCCACTAAACAGGGAGCCTGAGCCTGAGCCTGTGGCAAAGGCGGACATTTCACCGACTGAGCCACCCAGGTACCCCAATGTTGTTTAATTTTTAAATTAACTTTTAAAAATTAATTAATTAAATTTAATTTAATCAGGGCATGATCCCAGAGTCCTGGGATCGAGCCCCTCATTGGGCTCCCTGCTCAGCGGGAATCCTGCTTCTCTCTCTTCCACTCCCCTGCTTGTGTTCCCTCTCTCACTGTCTCTCTCTCTCTCTCTGTCAAATAAATAAAATCTTTGAAAAAGGTGATAAACTTAAATAGTTCTGTGTTGCTACTTGCTATCATAGTGGACAGCACAGTTTTGCATCATAATGTAATGACTTTTTCTTCTCAGGGAAGCAGATGGGATAGACTTTGGCTCTTGTTCTAAACTAATGAGTGCACTGATCTGTGGGGCCCTCAGTGGGTGTCCTTGAGTATGTGCAACGGTGGAAACTAACATGTAATATATGGAAATGTCCTGGGAAAAGCCCCTTTTCATTTTCTTAGTTTTTGTTACTAAAGAATGGAAAGGATGGGGCACTGGAGTGGTTTGGTGGGTTTAGCATCTGACAGGTCTAGCTCAGGTCTTGATCTCAGGGTCACGAGTTCAAGCCCTGCATTGGGCTCCACACAGGGCATGGAGCCTACTTTAAAAAAATAAAAGAGAAAGGAGCGTGCCTCTCCAAAAAATAAAGCATTAAAGTGGACCCCACAGGGAATTCTGAGGTCCCCCTGGGGAAGCAGCCCTGCTGAACCCCATGCTGCCCCCTTTCTGACCTGCACAGCTAGTTCTCAGGCCTCTGTTACTGACAAATAGGGTGTGCCAGCAAGTCCGGGTGACTTTCTGCCTGTGCTGTCTACTTTTGAATGAAGTGCTTATGAGCAGTCAAATAAAAAGACGCCTAGAAATGAGGAGAAGAGATTGTAGGAACCTGTACGGTTAGATAACCAAGCCCCACCCCTCCTGTGTTCACCCTGACCCCAGGGGGTGGTGCGGTCCTTGGGCAACACCATGGTGGGTCTGGTGAATGAAGGTCAAGGAAAGCCCATGGGTCAGGATGGCGAAGAGGCTGGAGAGCTAGCATGGGGGTGATGCCTGCGGGGAGTGAATTCACCTCAGTTGGGATCCTGGTTGCAGCCCCTCAGGGAGATCACTTCAGGTCACTGCGTCGCAGCCTCCTCATCTGGGAAATGGGATGATTATGGCGAAAATCAAGTGTGGCATCAGCAATGTCAGCTGTCGCCTCCGGGCCATGGCTGCCCCTGCTTGCAGCGGGCCTTTCTGGGCTGTGGATGGCGGCTGCAGAAGGCAAGAGCCGGGGCTGCCGCTCACCCCTGCCCACTCCATTCCAGCAATTCCCCTTCTGTCTGATGTCCGTGAACATCACCCGCATCGCAATCCAGGCCTTAAGGGAGGAGTGCCTCTCCAGGTGAGTGCCCGCTGCTCAGTCCTGGCTGCTGGCTGGCTGGCGACAATGACCCAGCAGAGCCTGCTTCCCTCCCATCCCCTCGCCATTTTCCCTGCTCTCTCTGGGGAGCCCGTGCCCGTCTCCCAACCCTGCCCTGGGGGTGAAGGCTGTGCGGGGAATGCCTCACTGGGGGAATGGGGCTGGCCGAGGCACCCAGCTGTCAGCGGTTGTCTGTCGGCTTCTGAGCACACCACCCCGCTTGTGCCATAGGGAGTGTAACCGGCAGCAGAAGGTGATCCCCGTGGTGAACAGCTTCTATGCCGCCACCTTCCTCCGCCTCGCACATGTCTGGAGGACGCAGCAGAAGACCATCGCTGACTCTGGCTTTGTCCTCAAAGGTGCGCTCTTTCTTCTTGGAGAGGCCTGAACTCCCTAGCATCCCCCTCCCCAGGTTCAGGGACCCCAGGGTGGTGGCTAGACTGGTTTGGGCTGTGCTTCCCTTCCCCTCAGGCCCCCACTCACACCTTCTTGAGCTCCAGCTTCTCAAAGTCTCCATCAGCTCCCCCCTCTGGAGCCTGCTAGCTCTCCTTTCTCTGCCACCTGTCCTCCCTTTCTGGCCTCAGACGGAGGGTGGTCGTGGTTTCTGAATCAAAAGCTGGGCCCAACAGTTGGACTAACCATTCCAAGTTGAGACTGTCCTGGTCAAGGTAGAAGGTGTGGTTGCTGTGGCTTTTTCTGGTCCATCACCCTCCCTCTCTGGTGACCCTCCATCTTAGAACACTCCTTCACCCTTCTCCCCACAGGGTCTGGGATGAGGGCGTTGCCTAGAGCTGCTGGGCCCGGACTGGTGTGCAGTCCAGAACCCCGTCAAGCCTTTTGTTCTCCAATCCTCTGTTCTAGACTTGGAGGTGTTGGCCAAGAAGAGCCCCAGGCGGCTGCTCAAGACCCTGGAAATCTACCTGGCTGGAGTGTCAAAGGGACAGGCCTCGTTGTTGGGAGCACCGAAGTGCTATGGGCCACACGCCCCTCACTCCAAGGATCTCACCTTCACAGGCGTGTGTGACCTGCCACCACATTCATCCGAAGGCACGTGGCTGATCTGACCAGCCCAAGGCTGACAGAGACACTTAAAGCCTGGGCCAGAGGGGCTTGGGAGGGTGCATGGTGCATTGTGCCAGGCGTACCCTGGCTGGGCCTGGTTGGGGAAGCCAAGGACCCTCACCTGTGTGAGACTTTCAGGTTAGTTAGACCCATCCCACTCCCCACAGACCGACCTCCAGAGCAAGAATTTGCCGTATTTGGAGCTGAGTCAGTTGAGAATTGGTTTCCAGGTGAACAGGTAGATGGATCATGAGGTGGAAAGGCCCTGCGTGGATGTTCCCTGTATCCCGCTGAGAGAGATTCCCACGCAGAGGGGCCAGAATTCTGAGTCGCTGGGCAGCAGGGCTCTCAGGCTATGGGTGTCCACAGGACAGGGACCCTGCAGCTAGAATTTGAAGGGAGAAGGTAGCCATCGTAGCAGCCAATGGGGCAGCATGAACCAGGGCAAGAGGCCTTCTCTCCACCCTCTCCCAGGCTGGTAGCCAGGCCCCTGGGGGTTTCTGGTCTGGACTTATCCCACCCTCCCCTCTCCCTATCCCTTAGTTTATGTCACAGAACCAACTTTCCGGTGCGTGTCTCCATTGCTGTCCACCCTGCCCATCCCGGCTGTCTGCCAGCTGGGCACCCCCTGCTGCATGCCCGCTATCCCGTGGAGGTATGCACTTCCCATCAGCGGTGGTTTTCTGGCCTGGTTGAAGGAAGGAGGAGATTCACACACCAGCAGTTTTTGAATAAAAGAATTGTTCTAGGTCAGGGGCCCTAAGTGTTTTCCTCTAAGACAAACCTCGTACCTTGATGTGGTCCTATTCCACGGCCTGGTGAGAGCCAGGGCTCCAGGAGCGCAGGCTGCTCTGTCCTGGCCAGGCTCCTGCTGAGGGTGTGCGGTGTCCATCCTGCACTTAGAGGCCCAGACTCCTTGCACACTCTAGCCAGGGGGAAGAGTGGTCCTGGCTCTGGTTAAGATTGCTGTGAGGCCCCCACGTGTTTTTCCTACATTGGCTTCTGGGGAAGCTAGTAGTTCTGTTGCTCCATTGCTCTGGGTCAGGGTGTCCTGAGCTGGGGAGACCCCACTACACTGCTCTGTCCTCTGTACCCCTTCAAGTAGACCCATGGAAGATCACAGTCTCACCCCTGCACACTTCTCCAAGTCCGACCCTCTGGAGCTGGGGCGCATTGCTGAGGTGAGACGACACATAGCCCCCTGGTACAGCAGAGAACTCCCCACCATTGTTAGCAGGATGCCTCAAGGCCGGGGCTGGTAATGGACTGCAGTTTGCCTCGTGCCATCCTGGCCCAACCTGAACTACTCCTTCGTCCCCTTTACTTCCTCCAGTCTGAGTTCTTAATGGGCCTGCAGGGGTGGCTGACAGCATCCTGAGCTTGGTGGGGCAGGGGTGCAGAAAGGCTATGACCCAGCCTCCGCTTGAGAGTGTCCGTTCCGTAGCTCCTCCCCTGAAGATTCCTTCCACTTGCTCTGCAGAAGGCTAATTCTGCAGACTGGACAGAGAACACCCAGTAGCCTGCAGCATGGCTGGGGACCAGTCCACGTGGGCTTCTAGCTGGAGGGGAGGCCAGTGGCCTCTGTGAGAGTCCTTTCTAACTAAGTCACTCCCCCATGTAATGCCTCTGGAGTGCTCAGCTTCAGACCTTGGGACATTAGCAACAGCACAGTCCAGGGATTAAGTTGTGGTTCTCTTGGGGAAGGGGGAGGGGGGCCGAAACCCTTTGGAAGTAGATGCAAACATCTTAACCTGTGCATTTTTCTTAGGAAGGGCCCATCTAGGCCTTCCACGGGAGATGTAAAATGCTTCACAACCCTAGAAAGGTCGGAACCACGGATCTGGTGCCCCTCCTTCTCGCTCTCCTTTGCGAATCATCCCTGGCACATGCTGTTTCCGTAGGCTGTCTGGTGGATCCCCACACAGCTCCCCAGAGAGAAGATGGGGGGATACATAGAGGAGCTGAGCTGATTTCCCTGTGCTGCTTTGCACGAAATCAAGATGAACTTGGTTAGAATTTGTTGGGGATGGAAGAATCCAGCCAATCAGAGCTCAGAAGCCACATAACCCTTGGGGCCCAGGGGTGGGAGTGGGTCAGGACAGCTGCAGCTCAGCCTGGCCTCCTGAACTCTTCAGACTTACCCAGCCTTGCTCCTGCCCCCGGATTGAGCACTCTGGGCTACTCCGTTCTCCCATTCGGCTCTCTAGCCTGGTTTTCCAGCCACCACCCCGTGATACGAAAGAATGGCCTAGACAAGGAAAAGCAGCTTGGCCAGGACAACCCAGAAGCAGGGTAACACGCAAACCAGACTCCGTGACTCTCCACACTAGCCTGGGGTTTCCCTGGCCCTCCAGTGGCCCTGTTCCCATTGGCCTAACGTGATGCGATGCGCCCCCGAGGTGACAAGCCAGACTTGTGTGCAGTGGCAATAAGTTGTCCTCTTGGTCAGCAAGCATGTCATTCAGGTGCCGCCTCACAGTGGTTTCTCGGGGCAGATGAAGAAATCGAAGCTCAAACAGAACTGTGTCCCCAGCCTGCTGCCCCAGCCTCGTCCCAGCTGGGGATGTGTGACGGAACTGAACCCCAGCGGCAAGCAGTGCCCAGGCCCGGGGCTGTGCCTCCTCCCCACCGGGCTCCCCGCAGTCCCCGCCAGCTGTCTGGAGCTCCGGGCCCCGCTTCCTCAAAAGTCTGCCCCAGCCCCTGAGCAGGACGACGGGGGGATTGCCGGGCCCTCCTCTGCCCCAGCCCCTGGATGAGCCCTGCTGGCAAGCAGGGGAGTGAGGATTAGCTCAGGGCAGGCAGTGAGGGTAAAGGGTCAGGAAAGTACTCATCTCCTTTATTGAACAGCCTCGGGGCCACCTTTGCACTGACCAGGCAGCCAGAGGAGGAGAAAGCGGGCAGGCGGCGGGGGTCAGGGAGGCGCACACCCTCATTTCCAGTCCTTGAAGAATTGCTTGAAGATGGGACTCTCGCGGCCCTGGGGCAGAATCTCCACCTGCAGGAAGACCGGGGGAGAAGTCTAGCCCACAAGGTTCCACCAGGCAAGGCCAGAGCAGAGCCATGGAGCAGGGTGTCGGGTGCCAGGCCTGAGTCCACATGGCCGCCCAGGCCACGGATGCTCCTGGCCAAGAAATAAGCCAAGAGATAGGACATAGCTAAGAAAACAAATGGCTTCAAGCACTTGGGTGCACAGTCCGAGAGATGCAGCTGTCATCTCTGAGCCTAATCAGCTCCCCTTGGAATGACTCGTGGAGTCACCGTGCTGGGGCAACAGGGGCAGGACGAGCCGGAGACCAGGGCCCAGAGGAGGCGCGCAAGCTGCCCACACCAGGCTCTCTGGGCTGCCAGAGGAGGGCTGCCCAACGTCCCTCAGAAAACTGTATACTTTTGGGCACCTGGGTGTCTCAGTCAGCTGAGCATCTGACTCTTGGTTTCCGCTCGGGTCATGATCTCAGGGTCATGAGATAGAGCCCGCACTGAGCAGAGTCCGCTGCTCTCCTTCCCTCTCTCCCTCTGCCCCTCCTCCATCACGCTCGTGCGTGAGCTCTCTCTCTCAGATAAATAAATCTTTTTAAAAGGAAAAGAAAACACCATGTACTTTTAAATGTTGAAGGATTAAAAGGGCTTTCAACCTGGAGGGGCCCGTAGGGAGGCCTGACTGTTCCTGACTGTGCCCAAGGATTTCCAGCCCTTCTTGTCCGGTCTGCAGGTTAGGAGGTCACAGGAAGAGCCCCAGGAGGGGGAGGGGGGTACCCAGCGTCTCCTCACCTGAGTGTTGGGGGCATATCGCATGCGGGAGATGAAGTCCTCGGCGACTTGGAGAGCCGCCTGCCGCTCCTTCTCGTTAGCTTTTCGCCCTGGATCAATCGGAAGGGGAATTTTTTAAAAAGAGTGGGGACCCTCTCTAGCCTACATCCCCTTTTCTCAAGGAAAGTGAAGGTGAGGGCGGTCCATAGATAGCTGGCAGCTTCTCAAATAAATGGACCAGGAGGTGCTAAGATGCCGAGGAGTCTGGAGGTGTGAAGTCAGGCCTGGAGACTTCTCCCAACCCGGCAGCTCCAAATGGGATGGAAGCTCTTCTTTCTGCCTGCTCTAATCGAAACCTTCTGCTCGGACCAGGGCCCCATGGATGCTCAAAGTTAGTGTTCCCCGTGGCACGAGACTCTAAAGTTGAGAGCCCCATCCCAGGACACCTTGCCGCTGGAGTCTGTCAACTGTACTGTTGACGAGGATCAACAAGTATCAAGCCTTTTGTGTAAACCTAAATAGGACAAAAGGGTGTGATTTATCATTACCTCACTCCCATGACGCCAGAGCTTATAAAAAGCAAGACCATACAGTTATCCATCCCCTCCTGTGGGCAATCCCATTGGTGCAAGGTGTGCTCCAGGTAAGGCAAGATACTTTTCTTGCTAGCTCCCAATTTTCTTGTTTTTGTTTGTTTTTCTTCTCTGGTTTCTCTTTCCAAAATGATTTGGTTCTTTGCTTGGGGTTAAATTCCCTTCCATGGGCATGTGGGAACCCCTCAAGCTCGGAACTGGTTCCATGGGAAAAGTACCTTGTGGCAAGAGGGGAAAGGCAGCCCCAGTGCCCAGTCCCCCACCGTCCCCGCCCCAGCTCACGGAAAGCAAGGAGAGCAGCTCCTTGCTGCTCTGGCCCTTCCCCGAGCCCGGAGTGTTACTTGCCAGTAGCAGCTACCCTGGGACCGCCTAATCCCTCCCCATCTTCCGCACCAGGCTAGGGCTGCGGGTTTCTCTTGGCTTTGGTTGCCCCCACAAATATTTACTGAGCAAATGCTATTTCACCACAACACTGGAGATGATATTGTTCCTGCTCTTGGGAAGGTTATAATCTGGTCAGGGAGGTAAGACACACTCAAGAAAAGAGAAGCATGGAGAAAGAGGTTCCCAGGGTCAGTTGGAGACTCAGAGCTTTGTTTCAACATTTTTGGAGTTAAACCAAGCAAACAAGCTTGTACACAACAGTGTTTCTATTTCCAGCCAATACAATTTCTTGGGAAAAACAAGTTCTACTAGTTCATTACCCAGGGCACCAAGTGAGATTTAATTTATCTAAAATTTCTGTCATACCCCAAGGCAGAATGGCAAGACTGGGGTCCCAGCAGCCCTGAAGGCCTAGGGGTGCTCTAGGACAGCAGTCCCCAAAATGTGATCCTGGACCAGCAGCAAGGCCTGGGAACCAGTTAGATATGCAAATTTGGGGGTCTGTCCAGCCATCCATTCTAACAAGCCCTCTGGTGATTCTAAGGCTTGCTGATACTTCAGAATCCTTGCCTGGAATTTAGGGGTGGGAACAGCAAAGAGAAAGGCTCAGCAGCTCCCTAAGGCTGCTTTTGAAAGCAATCAGGCAGGCTGAGCCCCGCAGTGGGAAGCATGCCCAGTTCTGAGCAGCTGCAGGGGCTCAGGCTAGAATGGAGAAGCCATGTGTACCTTTCCAGATGTAGATCTTGCCACAGAGCCCGTTGTCCAGCACGAAGCAGTCATCAGACAGCAGCAGTTCAAGGGCAAAGGGACTGGAGTCGGCCACCTTGGTCAGGTTCATCTGTCCGGTGGCATCGGAGACCTGGGGGAGGATGGGCAGTGCCAGATCCTAACCTCCGCCCCTAGACCACAGCCCCCATGGTCTCCACTCAGGCCCCAGCCCAAGGAGCGGAGAGGAGACTGGGCACACCAACCCTCGTGTCACCCTCAGTCACTGCAGCGCCAAGGCCCTGCATCCATCTGGAAATTAAGTGGACTCCAAATTACAAATGAATGCAAAGAACCCAAAAAAGTAAAGCTCAGCATTGGTTTCACACTTCCTTTTCCAAGAATGGGGGGAAGCAAAGTGGTCTTTATCTCCTCAGAAGGGCTGGGCATCCATCCGTTTCCCATCCTCACCTCACTAGGAGCCCCGCATAAGCCACCCTGTTGCGTGGCCCAACCTTCCCCAGGCTTCCCCCTCTCCCCTCAGCATACCCTGCCCCGGCCCAGGGCAGGCCCAGAGTGCCCACCTTATACAGAGCTGCGGCCTGGGCGTTTGTCTGGTCAGCTGTGAGGTCTTCCTCAGGGTTGCCCTCCTTCAGAGCTGGCTTGGGGCCCAGGACCTAGAGGGCCACAGCAGGCCAGGTTTCCAGGGACTCCTGGGCATCTGCCCCAGACCTTCCCAACCCATCATGCCTGAGGCTACCGTGTCTGGGGGAGGCAAACCGTGTCCTGCACAAGGGCACCCAGCAGAGGCAAGTGAGGGCTGGGTCCAGCCCAGTCCACCTGCCATAGCACTGGTCCACCCACCCAGAGGGGCGCTTTATTCTGAATCACACCAGGGCACCCTGTGAGAAGCCACAGCCCTAAGCAGTACTCCCAGACCATCCATCCCCACCCCCACCTTCCTCCCCCCAGCTTCTCCTGGCTGCCCACCTCAACGTCCCCCCACCTGGATCATCTCGGCGGGCTCTTCCCCATCCGTGACGATCTCCACCTGGGCCTTGCCCTGCCGCTCACTGTCCCGGATGGCCAGGGCCAGGTCCCGTGCCTTGTTGCGCTCCAGGATGTTGGACTTGCCACCACACCAGGCGAAGATGTTCTGGAGGGAAGTGGGGAGGCTCAGCTGTCTGCATCCAGCCGGCATCCAGCCTGTTTTGTGCGTGTATGTGTGTGCGGGGAGGGGGGGTGTCCTGAAGAACAGCCCCTGGGGGCAAGACCATCTAAGACAACACAACACTTTTTGCAAGTGTTTTTGTGGCCAGCCTGTGTCCCTCCTGCTTTCCTTTTCTCCACAAGGCTCACCCGCAAATACTTGTAAAGTCTTGATCTTGTCTGTAATCTATCTCCCCTGATTAGGAAGTAAGCTTCACTAGGGCAGGAGCGTTTTGCTTTGCTTTGCTCTGTTCACAGCCGCATGCACAGTACTTAAACAGAGACTGGCACATATCCAGACACGTATTAAATATTGAATGAATGAATGAACGAATGAGTGAGGGAAGGGGTGAATGGCACCCTTGAGCCCCGTATCTCACACCACCACCGGCACCCTGCTGCGCTGGTCGCCTCCCTCCACTCACTACTGCTCACCCTCCTCGCACACTGCCCGAGGCGAGCTTCCTGCCTGGAGCCTTCAGTACAAGGTACCATCCAGACTCCTCCAACAGTCTCAGGACCTGGGTCTCAGGCTCCGCAACAATTTTCGCTCCCACAGCTCCTGGCCCCACTCAGGGTTCCAGCCCAGCTAGTCCCCTCCCTGCCGTCAGCATGTGTTTCTGCACCTCTCCCCCTTCAGTGCCTTAGCTTCACCTCGCCTGTCCCTTCACCGGGAGAGGCAAGTCCCCCCTTCGTGAGGGTCTAGTCAGATGGCTCCTGCCTGGGACAGTGGCATCAGCGCCCGCTAGAGGGAGCCCTCCCGGCCCCAAGTACCCTCAGCTCAGGTCCTGCCTCTCCGAGTCCTCATTGCATCCCAGGGAGCATTACAGCAGGTGACAGGCCTGTGTGGGCTGCCTTCCCAGGGCAAGCCATTTGTGGTCCCCGGGGCAGGCTCCGAGTAGGCACCAGAGACTCACTGAGTGAATGGCTGAGCGGACAAATGAACAAGAGGTCTGGCTGGAGTGACCTCGAAGTTACAAAGGCTCCAAGAGGAGGAGACGGTGGGCTGCCGTGTTAGAGACCCTGGCTAGACGGCAGAGGCAGGTTTCTGCCTTTCTGAATGTAAATTGTTTTCTAAAGGCTGGAGCGGCTTCTCTCCCGCTCCCTGGCACTCTTAAAAGCCGGGTGCCCACATGGCGCTCAGCCCCGCCGGCCTGCTCACCTGGCCCAGGTCCAGGATGAAGCAGTCCCCGGTGTTGAAGCTGTCCCAGCTCAGTGCCCGCTCGGTGGCCCGGATGTTCTTCTTCCCCTTCACCTGGTACAGTTTCCTGATGGCAGCTGGAGCGGCCCCAGGGGAGGTCTTGTGAAATGCTGACTCCACTCCGCCCTCCTGCAGCCCAGACCAGCCAACTTTAGCGGGCTGATGGAAGGCCCCCAGCCTTCCACAGCCCCTGCCAGCGGGGGATGGGTGGAAAATGGGGAGGACCCAGGCCTGAGGGTGCCTGGGCCTCCTGCAGGGTGAGAACTGGCTGGAAGGAGGAGCGGCTTAGAGAGAAGCCACAGGCTAAGGGTGCCAGAAGGAGGGCTCTGACCTGGTACTTGAGGCCACGTGGGAAGTAGCTCATGAAGAGGTCGGACTCATTGCCCTGCACCTCTCGGTGCTGCACGGGCCGCTCCCCCAGCAGGGTGTTGAGATGCACAGCCAGCACAGCACAGGCCCCCTGCTCGTCCCGGGAGGACTGCTGGCCTGCAGGGACGGGGAGGGGCAGGCAAGGCCCATGAGACTAGTGGGAGCCCCAGCTCCCGCCAGGACCACACCCCCAGCTCGGCCCACAGCCTCCTTACCTATCCACAGGTGCAGGTGGGACAGCTCTTCCGGGCCATTGTGCAGCACGAGGTAGGAGTCCCCCGAGAAGAAGATGCCCTGGTTCTCACGTGCTACAGGCACTGGCTTCAGTTTCTCCACCCGCCATACATGCAGGCCGGGATCCTGCACCGAGGCTGGGAACGGAGAGCCGCTGCAGGAGGGAAGCGGGGGATGGTGGTGGCCAGGGCCCAGGAGGAGTGGGCCCAAGCAGACACCGGGGAGGACTGGGGCGGGCAGGGGACTGTGGTGTGGGCATGAGGGAAGCTGTGAGGAGGGCAGCCCTTGAGGCGGAAGAAGGGGAGAAGGGAAAGGGGATGGGGCATATAGCCTACCTCTGGGGGAGGCGTGTGTACATACTGTTTCTGGTTCTGGAAAGACAGAAGAAGCCGTTATGATTACAAATGTTATGACAACCACCCTTCACATTGGTCTGGGGAGGCCCTTCCAGGTGTCAAATGCTATCATATTCATTAACAACTTCATTGCAAGAGCCCAAGAGATTACCCTGGCTCCATTATGCAGGCAAAGACACTGAGGCTCAGAAAATCAAAGTCCAAAGCCACAAAGCTTGTGAGTGGGTAGTGAAAACTAGATTTCTGACTCCTGGGCCAATGTCTTTCTCTTGTTGTGACCTCTCAGCCATACCTCTCCTCTGCTTCCAGACCCCTAACTCTGGTCCTTATACGAGACTGACTGACATACAGCTCTTTAAGCAATAACTGCTTATATTAGAAAAGTCAAAAATCAATAACTTAAGTTCCCACCATAACAACGCCAGAGAAGGAAAAGCAAATTAAACCCAAAATAATCAGAAGAAACGAAACAATAAAAATAAGAGTAGAAATCAATAGAAATAAAAAATATATATGGAGAGAAAATCAATGAAGCTGTTTTTTCTTTAAGATTTTATTTATTTATTGGACAGACAGAGAGCACAAGTAGGCAGAGAGGCAGGCAGAGAGAGAGGGGGGAAGCAGGCTCCCTGCTGAGCAGAGAGCCCGATGTGGGGCTCAATCCCAGAACCCTGGCATCATGACCGGAGCCTAAGGCAGAGGCTTTAACCCACTGAGCCACCCAGGCGCCCCAAGAAGCTGGTTTTTGAAAAAAATCAATAAAACTGATGAGCCTTTAAACAAACTGATTAGAAAAAAGAAAAGACACAAATTTCCAATTCTGAAATAAGAGAGATGATTCACTACAGATTCTACAAATATTAAAAGGACAAAGAGAATATTACAAAAACTTACACCAATATATTCAACAACATATATGAAATGGGAAAATTCCTTGAAGGAGATAAATTATGAAAGTTCAATCAAGAAATGCAATTGAATTCTAGAATCAGGTATACCCTAATTTTCTTTTCTATAATATATTTATCTTGTTTTTTATATCAGGATAATGCTGGTGGCATAGAATGAATTGGGAAGATTCTCTCCTATTTTCTGGAAAATAGAATCGGTACTTCGTCTTCTTTAAATTTTTGGTAGAATGTACCACGTCTTGGGGGTCGCTTGGGTGGCTCACTGGAGCATCCAACTCTTGATTTCAGTTCAGATCATGATCCCAGGGTCCTGGGATTGAACCCCAGGTGGGGTTCCCTGCCCAGCATGGAGTTTGCTTCTCCCTTTCCCTCTCTTTCAAAGAAAGAAAGGAAGAATGAAAAAAAAAATAAATAATTGGGGCGCCTGGGTGGCTCAGTGGGTTAAAGCCTCTGCCTTCGGCTCAGGTCATGATCCCAGAGTCCTGGGATCGAGCCCCACATCAGGCTCTCTGCTCTGCAGGGAGCCTGCTTCCTCCTCTCTCTCTGCCTGCCTCTCTGCCTAGTTGTGATTTCTCTCTGTCAAATAAATAAAAAATATTTTTAAAAAAAAATAAATAAATAATGTACCATGACTTGGAATTAGAGGCAGAGGGTTAAGTACAAATTCAATTTCTTTAATAGAAGGACCTTGAGGGACTGAGGAAATTTTTTCTCCCCCACACCTCAAATGTCATGTTATTCTATAGGTCACTGAGAGCAATCTTTTTTGGACAAGTTACTCCGGAGCGAAATGGTAAAGGCAAATATTTCAAAAATATATACATTTTTTCTAAAAATCAGCAAATGCAATAGCTACAGCTTCACTCACCATCTGTTTCCTATGTTCCTATTACTACACAGCTTCTTTTTTTCTTTTTTGGCTTAAAATGCACAGCCCACACTAGCCAGCACTATAACACAATTCACGCTGTGCAGGTGAACAGCATCTGTTACTCAGGGTAAGGGCCTGGGGAATTTCAGGGTGAAGGGACAAACGGGCCATAAGGAGCTTTTTGGGGCCTGGGGGAGCAGGAAGGGTGAAGAGCCATCCTTAGGGGCTGGGCAGGAGAGCAGAGGGTGTTGGGTCTGAGCAGAAAACGGAGGGAAAACAGGAGCAGTGGTAACGGCTGTCAAAAACCACGGGAATCATGACTTCTTTTCCATTCCTAAGTCACAGCAGAGCTGAAGGCATTGTTTGGAATCACTCTTTCCCAAAGCAGAAGGCAATGAGGGGAAATTTGGGGGAGGGAACCTTTAATGTTCCTCCATTCCACAGAAGGTCACATGCTTGCCCACATCCCTTGCCACAGGCCGCTCAGCCTGTGACTCAGGTCTGAAATGGCGGGGCGGCTGTCCCATGCCCCAGCAAGTAGGGAGAGATAGTGTGGACAAGAGGGCCAATTGTTAGCTTTACTATTTTTCCTTTTCTGTCCCTGACCCGAGAGCTCGGGCCATACCTCAGAAGCAGGCAGCCCCGCATCGGAACTACGGGTCTCCGGGACCCACTTGGCCACCTGCTTCTTCATCATCCTCCCTGCCTGTTAAAATTAGCTTGGGATCTTATAAAAACACAGCTGCCCAGCCCCAAGCCTGGAGATTTTGATCACAGAGGTGTGGAGTGGGGCCTGTGCATCTGCATTTTGAACATACGTTCCAGGTGACTCTCTGTGGCCCCTTAACTGGCCAGAAAGGCATCTCACACCTGCCTGTACATTAGAATCATCGAGCTCAAAAAAAAAAAAAAAAAAAAATCCCAGTGTCCAGGCCACACATCAGAACAGTTGAAATCAGAGTTCCCGTGGTGGAGCCGGGATGGAGGGCGCGTGTGAGAAGTCCCAGGGAGACTCTAAAGTTCAGGTCGGGGCGGGAACACCTGCCATCCCATCAGATGCCTGCCCCTTGGCCTCCTGCTCCAGGGGCCATCAGACACCTCTCCCTTCCAGCGGCTCAGCCCAAGCCCACAGCAGCTTGAGCTTTCCCAGTGTGCACACCCACCCTCAAGTCCGGTGAAGCCCCACCACCCTCCAGGCCCAGACCAAACCCCAGCTGTCCAATGAGCCTGCCAGGACGTTCAGCAGCCTCAGGCTTTTCCGGGAGCACTCTCACTCGGGATCAGATACTCCAGTCTCTACCTGCATGCTGTCTGTTAGGATGATCTGACAGCTTCCCGTCTCAGCCAGAGCCGCAGACTCGACTGACACTCCTGTGTTCCTACAACAGCCCATGACAGACTCCATGCAATTCCATACAAAGTCTGCACTGGGAGCTTGGCACTGGGCAGAGTGATGGTGGGGGCACAGAAATGAGAAAGAACAACCCACGTCTCATGGTCTATCTGAAGGAGGCAGAGCAGTAGGGAGCCATCACACCCAGTGGCGCCACAAACTTCCCCTAGGTGGGGAATGTCTCAGAATCACAGATGTCAGCGTTAGAAGGGGCCTAAATAGTTATCTAATCCTGCTCCACACCTGCCTCCCAACACATGCCCATATGTACACAGTGCAGGAATCTCTTCTACAGCATCCCTCACCATCCTCCTCTTGCACACTTCTGGTGATGGGGAACTCACCACCTCACAGGACAGCCTCTTCCATAAATATCTCTTACCTTAAAACCTTTGCTTCTTCCCACTCTCGGAGTACTTTGAGTTATGGATCTGCCTACCTCCCCTACTAGGCTATAAAGGCCCTTTGGGCAGAGGCAGTATTTTGCCTCTCTGAACATAACTAGAACTTGAAGGGGAGCAAAATATATCACCCCAAAATAAGCCTCTTTGGCATGTTGATTATTTTAAACCGGCTATTTTTTTTTAAAGATTTTATTTATTCATTTGACAGACAGAGATCACAAGTAGGCAGAGAGGCAGGCGGAGAGAGATGGAGAAGCAGGCTCCCTGCTGAGCAGAGAGCCCAATGCGTGACTCGATCCCAGGACTCTGGGATCATGACCCAAGCCGAAGGCAGAGGCTTTAACCCACTGAGCCACCCAGGCACACTAAACCGGCTATTTTTAAGAAGCAGCAGACACAGGTAACATTCTGAAAAACAAGTAGAAGTTGCTCTTGGTAAGAGACATTTACACTTATAAGGGAAATCTCCCTTGGTAAGGGTGTCTCCCCACAGCAGAAGGAAGGGAGGGGGGATGATGTAGCAACTTATCAAAGGGGGAAGCAGCCACTTAAATCTTCATAACAATCTTTCCCTTGTTCACTATGCCTTTCCTGGTAACCTCCCGTAACTTACCCCCAACATCTTTTTTCTGTAACATAAGATGGTATTTAATGGTATTTCTAATGGCTTCAACAATTTCGGGGTGTTTTCCTGGGTCTCTCCCAAGTGTACAGGAGGTATACATGTGATTAAACTCTGTTTTTCTCCTGTTAATCTGTCTTGTATCAACTTACTAGACCAGAATCTAGAAGGGAAGAAGGGAAAACATTTCTGCCGCTATAAACCCCATCCTGTGCTGGGCACCCTGCGGGCGCTCAGAGAACATACAAGATACACAGGACTTGGTGGGACTGAGATTCCGAGAGCAGCGGGAGCCCGAGAGAGCACGGGATTTCACAGGCTGGGACAGGTTGCAACAGCCCTAGAGCCAGAAAGCCGAGGCTGGGGAATCCAGTCAGACTGTCCTGAGGCCAGGGGTGGGGGAGGGTGCCCACGGGCTTGGCCCTCCAACAGCTCTGACTTCCTTAGGATCCCACCTTTGAGGACAGCCTGGGGGGCCTGGGGAGGCGGAGGGGTCTCTGTGATGCAGACCGCAATGCTTGACAACTGTCCGAACAGCTGTCCCTGCTGCCCTCCTGTGCTATCTCCACCCTCCTCAGACACTGACTCTTGATCCGAACAGGTCCCTTCACTTCATGGTCCGTTTGCCTCTAGTTGTGAAATGAAACAGCCCTACCTCACTCCTCAGGAAAGGGTGGTGGGGTGAGCGTCAACACTAGAAATGAGAGCAGGCCCCCCCAGCCTGGGACACGGCATTCCTGGGGGGAACTGGGTCCAGAGGCCTCGCCTGGGAACTCCCTAGCTAGTGCTCTTTCCCCTGACACCAAGTGGAGCTTCTACTCTTTCCCTCCTCCACCTTTCCCTCCCTCCTCCTCTCCTTCTCCTACCCCAGGCTCCGGACCAGACCCTCGGCTGAGGTCTCACTGAATTTACAAAATAATGGGCTGTGCTACAGTTTGAATTCAAATGCTCTGCCCTCTCCCCCAACCACTGCAGCCCACCGGTCTACAATCAGGCCAGTCCAGTCTCAGGGACCCGCATCCTCAAACCTGTCAGGATATCCGCACCTCCTCTCCGGCCAGCCAGGGCACACCTGACCCAGCATTGGGTCCTCAGTATCCTGGGCACAACCTGCCCTCCTCCGGGGCAGCCGTGGGGCTCCAGACAGATCATAAATGTACCTGGAGCCTGGCACAAAGCTGCAAGGACAGCGGGCTGGGGGACACCAGTCCGGGACAAAGCGGCTTCCAGAAACGTGAGTCTCTGTTTCCAGACCCTGGTAGCCAGCCCTCCCCTGCCGGCGTTAGAGGGTCCCAGGCAGAAGTCCCAGGGGCCGGCTCTCCCTCACCCACCCAGCCACTTTCACCTTTCCGCAGCGCTCCTTCCTGGCACTTCTGCTTTTCAGATTCTTCCTCCCAGCCCGCCCCACCCAGCTTCTCACTTCCCGAGGTCCAGGGCCGGGCTGCCCCGCCTGCCCCGCCCACCTGCCCCGCCTGGCTCCACCCCTG
The DNA here is from genome assembly GCF_922984935.1 of Meles meles. Taxonomy (NCBI): domain Eukaryota; kingdom Metazoa; phylum Chordata; class Mammalia; order Carnivora; family Mustelidae; genus Meles; species Meles meles. Next base: position 40,471,770 of record NC_060080.1, on the reverse strand, counting down.
CCCCCGTGGAGCCTGGTCCCCTCCCGCCCGGGGGCTCAGTGCTGAGGGGCCAGCCGGCCTCAATGGAGGAGGGGCAGCACTGGGGCCCAGCAGGGGATGCCGCCAGCCTGGCTTCTTGCTGGCACCCGGGGGGGGGGGGGGGGGGGGCATGGGGTGCTAAAGTCCACTCCGGATTGGGGGGGGTTCCCCATAGTGGCCTCAGTGGGCTGCAGGCCAGGGTAACCTCTGAGTCTGGGATCTGCGAGGAGAGCCCCACGAAAGCTACCACACTCACCGGCCGCGGGCGGACCTCTCTGCTAGCCCCTGCCTCGGCTGGGTTAGTCATATTTCCTGGGTGGGGTCACTGCCTCTGCAGTGACTTTTTCCTCCTCCCCCAGACTTGTCTTTCTCCTTGCCCTGAATGCACACATTTGATTTTTTTTTTTTTAAAGCTCACTAATGAGGAGTGTCTGGGTTCTAGAAAATATTCTTTGCTGTGCCCTGCATTCAAAACGTCTCCTGAGTCTACCCTGGGTCATCTTCTCGTTCACCAGATGTTTACTGACACACAGTCCTGGCACTGGCCACTCTGAAGGAGAGCAATAAAAGGAAGGGTGGTTTGGGGCACTTGGCTGGCTCAGTGGGTAGAGCATGCGACTCATGATCTCGGGGCTGTGAGTTGGAGCCCCACATGGGTGTATAGCCTACTTAAAAAAAAAAAAAGGGAGTGGTTGTCTCAAGCCAGGAGCCATCTTGGCTGCATCACATCACAGGACCCTGCCGCTAGTCTGGCCAGCTTGCTTGCACACTTTCTAGAGGAGGAGACTGAGGCCCTATGAGCAGAAGTGGCATGCCTACGGTCCTGTGCGACCAGACGCAGGTCACACAGGAATGGGAGGCAGGGAGAGTGTAAGGGGGGAAGCTGCCATTTCTTTCTGAATCCATGCAGAGGGATGCAGAGTCTGCATGAGATCCAGGAGAAAGTGAGCGCCCAGTTACTCAGTCACACATGCAGCTCTCAGGACTCGGGCCTGCCCTGGCCCAGCGCTGGTCAATAGGCTCGTTAAAGATAAGGCTCAGCCTTTAGAGGCAAGGCCCCACCCAGGGGGCAGCAGTTTAGGCAGAACTAAGACAAATCCACGCGTTAAAATTTCAAGACCAGAGCAAGATGGTAAATTCTATTTGGAGAATGCAGACTAGCTGACATCTGAGTGTCTTCATGGTCAAACTGCTGGTCTTTTTCTTTTTTAAAGCCCATACCAGTTGGGTGACCTCCCCCATACATCCCTTTTCTTTTTTAAGAAAGAGAGAGAGAGAGAGAGATCACAAGTAGTCAGAGAGGCAGGCAGAGAAAGAGGGGGAAGCAGGCTCCCCGCTGAGCAGAAAGCCTGATGTGTGGCTCCATCCCAAGACCCTGAGATCATGAGCAGAGCAAAAGGCAGAGGCTCAACCCACCCAGGTGCCCCAAACTGCTGGTTTTAAATACAAGGTAATTTAAATACAAGGTAACACCCACAAGAGCCTTGTCCCCACAAGAACCTATGGCTGGGCAGATAACCTGGCAGAGTAGAAAGAGCTGAATAGTTTGACTACTTACTTGCTGTGTTTAATCTGGAGCCTCACCGTACCCAGTCTGTAAGAGGTTAGAAAGATAAAGGCAAAGGTTAAATGAGATCATAAAATTAACAAATATAGGGGCACTTGGGTGGCTCAGTCATTAAGTGTCTACCTTCGGCTCGGGTCATGATCCCAGAGTCCTGGGATCAAGCCCGGCATCGGGCTCCCTGCTCAGTGGGGAGCCTGCTTCTCCCTCTCCCACTGCTGCTCTGCCTGCTTGTGCTCTCTCGCTTTCTCTGTCAAATAAATAAATAAAATCTTTAAAATAAAATTAACAAATAGATGCTTAATAAACTTAGACTTATTTTTCTTCCCAACAAAGAGAATTTAGTAGGGGGACCCCAGTAGGTGTGCTGGGCACCTCAGGAAGTAATGCCCCTGACCCTCCCACCATGAGCTCGCTGTAGCTGGCAGGTGGATGGGAAGTTACACCACACCTCACCGCCTCTTGTCCCCGCCCCTTACTCCTACCCTAGCAAGGTTTACAGATTCTGGTCTGCCCCCCGGGGTAGCTCTTCGGTTCTGTAGTGACTCTGTGCATTATGGAGGACACGGGATGAATGGGAGTTACTGTTCTCCACATTTGAGCCTCACTGGGCGAATGGTGGCCTCATCACCACAAACATGAAATGAGGTTTGCGAATTAAGCGCAAAACAAAAGAGCAGGTCACTCAGCCTGGGAATCCCAAGGCCCTTAGCACTCCATGAGCGACAAAAACATCTGGTAACCAGACTCTAAAACTTTCGTGTGTGTGTGTGTGTGTGTGTGTGTGTGTGTGTGTGTGTGTGTGTGTTTGGTTTGTTTGGTTTTCTTTTAACCAGATTCACATTTTTCCGCTCCCTCCAGGCTGCCCCAGCAGGAATGCTCAGTTTGTCACAGATGGAGTGAAATACAGCATTTCTTTAGCAAGGATCCGCCCTCTCCCGCCTCTCCTTTCAGGAAGGCCCCTCTTTTCGGGAAGCGGAAAGACGTGATATGGCAAGTGTGTGTGCCCCAGAGGAGACGGGGAGCGGAGCGAGAGCCCGGAGGAGGCGTTCCGGGCCAGCAGAGTCCCTCCGACCCCTGTAGCGAAGCCGGGCTCCGGGGGTCAGACCCCAGAGCGCTGCTTGCCTGCCAGCGCCTCGCCGGTAGCTCATGGCCCTGGCTGTGGCCTCCGCCGCCCGGCACGACCCGGGAAGTCAGAGGAAGGGGCCTCGGCGGCCTGAACCGGGTGGGGGCGCTGCTGAGCCGTCCCTCGCCCCTGTTCCTCGCCGGGAGCCAGGGACGCTCACGTGGACCTAGAATTATGGCAGGTACTGACTGGGGAGGCTAACAGCAGCCAGGCCGCGCGGGAAACTCCGCCAAGGATAGCAGTGTCCACAGCCCCAGTCGACCGATAGAGCCTTGGCCTCGCTCAAGCTCTCACGGCTGCTGTCTGTCCCTTGAGTGCCTGCTGCGGACTCAATTACTTTACACACAATGTGGTTCTGTCCTCAGGCCTACTACCCTCATCATTAGGCTTCATGGACAGAGAAGGGTCAGGGAGGCTCAGAGGGGGTGACTTGTCCAGGGGCACATTGCCAGTTCAGCCACGAACCAGATTCTCGCCCAGGCTGGTCTGGCTTCAAAGCCTGGACTAGGGGCACCTGGGTGGCTCAGTGGGTTAAAGCCTCTGCCTTCGGCTCAAGTCATGATCCCGGGGTCCTGGGATCCAGCCCCGCATCAGGCTCTCTGCTCAGCAGGGAGCCTGCTTCCCTCTCTTTCTCTCTGCCTCTCTGCCTACTTGTGATCTCTGACTGTCAAATAAATAAATAAAATCTTTAAAAACAAAACAAAAACAAAGCCTGGACTAGACCTGCAATACCTCCCACCCTTTTCTCCAGAGGAAGACAGGCCAGCCCGTGTTTGCACCAGCCAGCTGGGCCCTCCAGGAAGTGAGTCAGCACAGGGGCCACACTTCCACCCTGGATCCTGAGTGGAGAGTCAGGAGGGGCAGGCAAACCCCAAAAGATGTCAGCTGACAAAACACATTGCGATCAGGATATGGACCTGGCCTCCTGACCCGGTGGTAACAGGACATTGTTCTCCTTTCTTGGAAGCACCTTTAAAACTTTGAACTAGGGGCGCTGGGGTGTCTCAGTGGCTGACTCTTGGTTTCTCCTCAGGTGGTGATTTCATGGGTCATAGAATTGAGCCCCAGGTTGGGCTCCATGCTCAGAGGGGAGTCGGCTGGTGATTCTTTCCTTCTGCCCCTCCCCACTCGCCTGCTTGCTAGCACAGGTGTTCTCTCTCTCAAATAAATAATAAATCTGAAAAACAAAAAAACCTAAAAACTTCCAATTAGCTTAGGGGCACCTGGAGGGTTCAGTCAGTAGAGCTTGGGACTCTTGATGTCCTGGTCATGAGTTTGAGACCCATGTGGGGGTAGAATTTATTTTAAAAATTAATAAAATTAATTTAAAACAAATTTTTAGAGGTATCTGGGGGTGTCAGTTGGATAAGCGTCCACCTTTGGCTCAGGTCAGGTCCTGAGAGGGAGCTCCTGATCACTGGGGAGTCTGCTTTTCCCCCTCCTTCTGTCCCTCACCCCCTTGTGCTCTCTCTCTCTCAGATGAATAAATAAATAAGGATTTTCTTTTATATATGTGAGAGAGGGAGAGAGCACATGAGCAGGGGGAGGGCAGAGGGAGAGGGAGAAAAAAAAAATCCCAAGTGGACCCACACTGAGCATGCCGAGGACATGGGGCTCAGTCCCAGGACCCTGAGACCATGACCTGAGCCGAAGGCAGACGCTTAACCCACTGAGCCATTCAGGTGCCCCTATTTTTTTAAAAAATATTCCAACCAGGGGCATCTGGGTGGCTCAGTGGGTTGGGCCTCTGCCTTCGGCTCGAGTCGTGATCCCAAGGTCCTGGTATCGAGCCCCACATCGGGCTCTCTGCTCGGCGGGGAGCCTGCTTCCTCCTCTTCCTCTCTACCTGCCTCTCTGCCTACCTGTGATCTCTATCTGTCAAGTAAATAAATAAAATCTTAAAAAAAAAAAAATTCCAACCAGCTTGAATTTCACTGAGGCCTACTGATAGGGCTTGGAGGAAGGGAAGCAGTTCAAAGCCTGGTACTACTCCTTTCTATCTGGACCATGCTAGGCAGCCACACTTCACTGAGCTGTGCTCAGAAACCACCCTCCCCCGTCCAATGTCCTCTCGTCAACTGCTCACCCTGCACACTCGGTTGAAATATTGGTCCCCTGACACATGCAGCAATCCCTGTCTCCCTCCTCTGTAGTCCCCAGGTGCTCTGGGCATCAAGGCTACTAGGCCATCTGGTCTACAGCCTCCATGGGAAAACTTTTCAACCACACCCTACAAGAAAAGGTGGAATTGTACCCATGGGCAACCTAATTTGCCTCTGGCCCACTTCCCAACAGTTGCCCCCTGCCAACACCCAGCTAGGCATAGTCTTCCCAGAGCATTCTCATTTTCTACATTTTTAGGGAAAATACACAGCAAAATGAACAAAGCATATGCATAATGAGCTTTGGCATATGCAAACGCCCATGTAAACCTATATCCTACCAAGATATAAAGCACTTCTGCCCCCCGGAAAGTTCTCTTGCCATCACTTTTTATCATCTGCCACATGCGTGCCTCTCTTATCACACTGCTGGCTCCCTCAGCCCAGGAGCTACATCAGGTTATTCTTGTGAAATGAAGAATCCAAGGGCAGGCCACGCCAACATGAAAGTTATATTGAGTTAAAAAGCAATCAAAACCCAGCAGATTCAGGAAAAGTTCTTTACCCCCTTCCTCTCCCAAATGCCTAAAAGAATTTAGGTAGAGGACATGTTCCAGGAAGACAGCTATCACCATCAACAACTCAACAACTACATTATACTGTGAACTAGGTATGGTAGACTGGAAGGAACCTAGCCTGGGCCCATTTGATCAAAGTCCTCTCTGTCCCATTGTTTCTGAGTGGCCTGGAAAACATTTGTTGACCAAACATTTACTCTTTTTCATCCTCCTGTGAGTTGCATTCTTTGAAGTCCCAGAACACTACTCCCTTCTTAATTCGGAATGACAACTAGATGTCTGGAATTTCCATGTCTGTGGGTTCGCCGTATATATGCTATTAAATTTTATTTTCTTCTGTTAATCTGTCTCACATGAATTTAATTCTTAGTCCAGCTGGAAGGACCTTGAAGAGAACAAGAAATACTTGCTCCCCACAGATAACTCAGCAGAGCACCTAGCAGGTAAAAAAGTTTTTTTTACTAGATTTCTACTCTGATTAGGAGATTAGAAAGCAAAATTCCCACATTCTAGTGCGTCCCCGAGGTACTTGTCACCTTGGGAAAGTCACTTAAAACTTTTGAGCCCACAGGTTCCTCTCACCGTCATCCTACCTTGGGGTATTGTGGGCATCCAATGAGATGACCCTTGGGAAGTTCTTTAAAAAAAAAAAAAAAGGCCTGCACACATGCAAGGTGCTATTACCATTATTATTAATAAATTACTTCTAGGACAAACATCTGGCTGAAAAACACCAGGAGAGAGAGGCATCTAACATTGACTTCTGGATTTGGCTGCTTGGTCTCTGGCCAAGGTCTGGAGCCATCCAAGAGGGCCAACTCTCTTCTTCTGTGTCCATGGACCCAGGTTTATGAATTGGTTTCCAGGGCTAAGGATTTCTTGAAGTTGGAAAGGAGTCTCCCTAATGGAGTTCCCAACCTGGCTTCTAACTACCCTGTCGTATGGTCCTCCCTGAGTCTGTTTCCCATGTGTAAAATGCAGACACCAGCAAAGCAGTCCCTTCTGGGTCTTCTGACTCCAATCCAGACGCACAGGTCAGGCTGAGCTGTCATATTTCCTCAGCCTGGGAAGCTGGCAGGGATCTGTTGTAACACTTAAAAATTCCAACATCAAATTCCCCAAAATATTCCTCTGAAGGTATTGACCCGGAATGCATCTAGCCTTTAAATTTGATCTGTAATAAATGTTTCTAGATCATTTCAACCAGCTCTGAGGAATGGCCAGGGGTGTGGACCGGGGTCTCTCTCTCTGTCAAATAAATAAATAAAATCTTAAAAAACAACAACAACAACAAAAAAAGAGCTAACAGTCTTGAGTGCTGGCACTATATGCCAGGTGCTGTCCTTTATATGATTTTCTCCTTTAATCCTCCCATTTATTCTCTAAGGTAGATGGTTTTATTATCCCCGTTTTGCAGATGAAGAAATGGAGGTCAAATGAGGTAAAACCAAACCAAAACAAACCAAAAAACTTGTTCCAAGATCCCTTTAGTGAGTGGCAGAGGGTGGCTTAGGAGCCTGGTGGTGAGGACATCCCAACCCTCAGAGCACACAGGCTCCTGAGGTGAAGCTGGGCTGAGTCAGGGACCCCCTTCTCCCCACCAAGCCCCGTCCTTCTTCGTTCCCCAGGGCCCACCCTGCTCTCAGCATCAAGTGTTAATGCCAGCTGGGAGTCCTTTCACTTGTAACAAGCTACTTCTGTTCACCCTCCAGATACTTGGCTTTAAAGAAAAGAAGTTGTATTTTGCAATAATTGTAGGCTCACAAGAAGTTGCAAAAACCAGTTATGGAGTCCTGCTACCTGCTACCTGCCCGGATGAAATTTTAAAACATTATGCTAAGTGAAAGAGATATGTGTTCACAAAAGAACACATATCATATGATTCCATGAAATGTCCAGCACAGGCAAATCTATAGAAATAAATAGATTAATGGTTGCCTAGGGCTGGAGGAGATAAGGAGGTGGGGTTTAGGGGGTGGCTGCTACTAGGGAGGAGTTTCCTTTTGGGGTGATGAAAATGTTCTGAAATTAGATAGCGGTGGTAGTTGCACAAGTCTGTGAATATACTAAAAAACACTGAATTGTACAGGTCAATAAAGCAGTCAACAAAGAAACACTCAAAGTGCTTTGTAACCTTTGAGCGGTAGGGCCATCCCTGACTCATTTGCACCCGACTTAAAAAATATATTATAGACAGGTCCCATGTTTCTACCACCCAGCTTCTCCTGATGGAGAGATCTTACATGAGTGTACCTTCCCTTTTAAAGTGAGGGTCCTAACGGCCCAGAGCCTTTTCTCCAATTCAAATTCTGAGGATGGTAACTCCTTACCCATGCCCTGGACTTTAGAGTTTACAAAACAGTCCCATCCCCGGATGGTAACTAAATGATAATGATACTTCCCTAATATATGGAACTGTCACTATGTTGTACCTGAGACTAATATAATATTTATTTATTAGTGAGACTAATATAATAATATTATATTAGTGAGACTAATATAATATGTATTTCACCTATTCTTCAATAAAAAACAATAATAATAACCCACCCCCAAACCCTATTTATGTAATCCTCAAAGGAAACCTGTGGGCCAGGATTGTCCCATTTCTTGGTTTTCCTCCTCAGGAGAAACTTCCTTCCTCCCTGATCTCCCTCTCTAGGGTTGCCAAATTTGGCAAATAAAATCTTATCTGTCAACCCCATGAAGTGGTCAGCTCTAATGTGCTCAGCCTGTCCTGGCGAATCTGTTCATCATTTCAAGTCAGCATTGATCACAGACTCCTAAGAACTGAAAGGGCAGGGGCACTTGGGAGGCTCAGTGGGTTAAGCCTCTGCCTTCCGCTCAGGTCATGATCTCAGGGTCCTGGATCTGGCTCTCTGCTCAGCGGGGATCCTGCTTCCCGCCTGCCCCCCAACCCCCCACACCGCCTGCCTCTCTGCCCACTTGTCAAAGAAATAAAATCTTAAAAAAAAAAAAAAAAAAAAAAAAAGAACTGAAAGGGCCCCGGACCCTCTCCTTGCCCAGGATGGCCCACAGGCCTAGGCTGGGCCTCCCAGGCCAAGTTCTCACTCTGGCCTTTCCTCTCCCACGTTCACACTGCAGCCTGGCTCCACCTGACACCAGGGCAGACCGCAGCCAGACCACGCAATTTGCCCACCTAGAGGCTGGTATTTCAGGTGCCGCTGAGGCGGTGGGCCGGCTGCAAAAAGGGACACCAGAAGCCCGACTGGAGCTGCCAGGTCTACTGTGCAGATCCAGGCCAAAGAAGAATAGGATGGCACTACCCGGGCTCAGCTCCCGTGGGACACTCTCCACCCGTCCGACCTACACAGGCGCGAATCCGCGCCCGAACTACAAGTCCCAGTAGGAGTGGGCCACGGGGCGGGGCCTCGGGAGCTGTGGCTTTCGACCTCAGTGCCAACCCCAGGTCCAGTAGGCCCTCGGGCATGAGGTCACGAGGACCGGGACGCCACAGTGGACTTCTGGACACACAGAGACACCCACGCACCGGCCGTGTTAGCCCCGCCCCCAGGAACTACAAATCCCAGCAAGCAGTGGGTTGCGGGGCGGGGCTTCAGAGATCGGGACACTCGGGACCGGAAGAATGTAGCGAGATTCCTCATCCCGGAATGGGGGCTTCCCTGCTACAGAGAAGAGGGTCTTCTCTCCTCGCCAGCCGGGCTCCCCGCCCCTGCACACACTGCTCGACTGTGGGGCCGCTGGTCCGAGCCCTCCGTTTCCGCGGACCGGAACCCTGGCCCGCCTCCCACCCTACCCCGGCCTGGGCTGCTGGGGAAAGGGGATGGTGGTTTAGGGCTTGGCCCCTCCGCTGTGGAAAGATGCAGAGTGCTCCTCCCTGACCTCTTCTCCTTCGCGTGGAGCGAACGCCTTTTCCCAGGAGGGAGGAGCAGCCGGGACCCTGAGGCGGGACTAAGCCCGTTAGGGTCCTTGTATGGCCTGCAGATCTCCTGGAGAAGCTCGCAGAAGGCCTGGGTTCTCACCCCTGGGATATGTGTCCGGGCGTTCGGGCCACGGTGTCGGACCGCTGTCAGCGTCTTGCGCCCAGGCATCAACTTTACATGGCAGACCCTGATAAGGCTGAGAGGCTGCCAGGAAGTTAGAAGCTGGGCATTTTCCTTCAGTATGCTCTCTCTCAAAATGCTCTGCTCACAGCTCAGGGTCAGCGCCAGACTCTTGTCCTAACTTCCAGATTATTCAGGGATCCTCTGAGGCGTTACAGAAGAGACTTACCCAATCCTTTAAATGCAAGTCAGGAACTCAGTCCAGTCTGCTCAGTGGGATGAGATGTGGGGAGGACCCACTTCATCCACCCTCCAGGACCAGGACAGTCTCTCTCCAGAGGCTTCTTCTCAGCTGATTTCTGGCTCCCAGGTGGGGATTCAGGTTACACCTGTATCGGGAGCAGTGACACCACAGTGGCTAGCAATATATTGGACTTTATGTCTCCAACCCTGTTTTCAGCTTATACACTTTCTGATGTGATAATGTACTGCTGTGTCCCTGATCATCAAGGTTGATAGGAAAATACCTGGTTTGTGAAGGTATAGTCATGACCCTGTGATACAGTGAGATTTTATTCTTCTGTACTTAGGTCAAGACCAGCTGTTTCCTAGAAATATTCCATTTATTTTTGGAACAATTAGAAACAACTTCAGAAATGATATTCAAAGTAGATCACCCAGGTTCCCTTGGTAGCAGGAGTGGGAGTCATATTAACTAGTCAGGTGGTCTTTAAGCATACCCATTTCTGTCCGGGAAGTTCTCAAAGGCTTGGTTTTCCAAGTACTTTGGTTGAGACAATTAGCCTTTTGTTGAATAGTCCTCTGTGCCAAGAGATGAGCGATAGATACCATAGAAACTTGGAGACAGCCTTGCCCCAGGCCCTGGACTCTCTAATAAAGGCCTGTTCTCTCCTGTAACAGGGACTTCTGAGTTCCAGGACTGAGCACTGGGCTCTTGAACCAGTTAGAGCCTGTGTCACTTGGCCGGGATGTGCCAAAAGCTGTTTAATGCCTATCCCTGCTTCCTGGAGATCCAGCTGACAGGATTCAGGTAAGGTCACAGGGCAGTGTTAATTAGGTCATTACAGGGAATGTGGCTAAGGGTAAGGTGCACCAGAATTTGGTTCTTTCCCCTTCAGGGCCATGGGAGCAATTCAGGACCATACATAGTCTAAACTGGGAAGGACCTGCACCTGTGCATGGAGTTATACTCGACACATGAATGTTTTAAATAAAAGTTTGTTAAAACCGTCATTTAAAATCATAAACAAAGGGGCACCTAGCTGGCTCAGTTAGTAGAACGTGTGACTCCTGATCTCGGGAGTTGTAGGTTCTCACCCAGCAATGGGTGTAAAGATCACTAAAACATAAAACCTTAAAAAAATCATAAACAGAAACTCGTTTTAATAACACCTTCCATCTTATTTGTGCATATTTTAAAAATCTTTCATTTGTATAGGCCTCACAATTTTTTGCCCATTTTCAAAGCAGGGTCCTTGCATCACTAGCCGGTGGTAAACCTTTGTTGGTGGTCCTGTAGGCCACTCCCCTTCCTGTCATCCTGGAGACGAGGACAGGCCGCCACGCTTCTCTTCACCACCTGGGGTCGCCCTTTCCCGTAGAAAGACTGCTGTGATCCCGGCGGCCGACAGGATAGGGGGATGAGGGCTTTAGTACTGGCGTATGATACGACTGGATGGCCTTGACCCAAGGCCCAGCATCCATCCCTGCTTGAGTCTCAATTTTTCCGTTGGTAAAGGCGAGGAGGGTGATCTCAGAGCCCTCCACGCCCATCAAGGAAGGATGTGGAATGGTGACACATCCGTTAGCAGCGGTGCCTGGTCTCTCTGAAGGGGGAGGTAAAAGGCCTGGCCGGTTTTCCATAACCTCTCTCGGCTCACCAGTCCTAGGAGAAAGGAACTAGCAAGCAACGGGAATAGCAGATATCTGGCTCTCTGGCTTTGGGCTGAAGAGGGAAACCTAAGTCGGGCCATATTCCATCTGTCCAGGGAGATGGGGGTGGGGGTGGGGAAATGAGGGTTTGGAGGGGGGGGGATAGATGCCCCCCACACACACACACTCAGGAAGGTAAATAGAGGAAAGGACCCAGTAGGGTAAGGGCACAGTCAGGCACAGGTACCCAGAGAAGATTTCCACGGTAATCCATCTGCATTCAGGGAAGGGAGTTGTTAGCAGGTAGGACCCTGTGCTCAGTCTAGGCCTAGTGCCTGACGTCCAGTGGGCAGTAAAGGAACAAGCTATAGCCTTTCAGAAGAGAGACACCAGAGATGTTTGCATAGACGCAGGGTTTTTTCTTTTCTTTTTTTAAATTCTTATTTATTTGTTGTCTTTCTTTGTAGTATGTAGGCTCCAGTGGGTACGGATTTTTTCCTGCCATTCTATGCAGTATTTCCGGTGCCCAGGCCAATGCCTAGCATGTAGTAGGTGCTCACAGAGAGGCAGGCTTCAAGGGAGATTTGAATATGCAGCAACAACTATTTGTTAAGAGCTGGCTCTGTGCCAGGCTGTGGGCTGGGCACTTGGAATTGGGCCCTGAACTGAACAGACACAGTCGCTACCCATTGAGAGCGCTTACAGTCAAGTGGGAATCCACAGTCTAGCTCTGAAGTAAAGCCCTAGATTTTATGATGGTGGGAGCCACAAGAGAGAGTGTGTTGTGGGGAGAGACAGTTGGCCCTGGTCTGGGACCTCTGCTGAGGGTCACAGAAGCTATGGCCTGAAGGAGGAGGGAGGAGATGGGCCAGAGTGTTCTAGCAAAAGCATGGCAGGTGTGTAACCTCTAGAAAAGGAGCCTGCTTGGGGCACCTGGGTGGCTCAGTGGGTTAAAGCCTCTGCCTTCGGCTCAGGTCATGATCTCAGGGTCCTGGGATCCAGCCGCACATCGGGCTCTCTGCTCAGTGGAGAGCCTGCTTCCCCCTTTCTCTCTGCCTGCCTCTCTGTCTATTTGTGATCTCTCTCTGTGTCAAATAAATATAATTTTAAAAAAGATCTTTTTAGAAAAGGAGCCTGCTTGAGGCTAGAAAGGGATGAAGGAAGCCATGTAACATTGTAAGTGTTTGCAACCATCCTGGCCCTGCCCCTTCCCCAGGTTTCCCAAATCCTGGGACATCTCCTGAGCTCTCTAAAACCAGGTGCTCCTTCTAGAATCTGGGTAGTGGCTAACGGATCAAGTTTAAAGGTAGCTAAAGCAGCTGTGGTGATCTGCATTATCAGGCCCAGGTGGAGGGGAGAGAGCTATCATCTGGGGAAGGGGAATGTGCCTCCACCATCTGTGAAGAGAGTCTTGTCACTTGCAGAGCTGAGTAAAGTCGCTGGGGGCTGGGGCGGGGGTGCATAAAATGTTTTTGAAGTATTACGTACACAGAAAAGAGTCCTTTTTCCTTTTTTACTGTGTTTTGCTGTACATGAAGAGTGCCCTCCCTTGGTTTTATTCTCTAAGGACTCAGTAGAGATCTAAATTTCTTCCAACTGAAATTTCCTTCAGTCAACAGGATGCAGAGGGACAACACCCCTCCTGTTGTCACGTCAGAGAGAAGGCAAGTGTGAGTCTGTGGGGAAAGTGGAGAGGCTGGGGCAGGAGGAGCAGATAGGGGCCTGACCTCCTTACAAGGCAACAAGAAGCTTTTGGCTCTTTCATTCAAGGATCCATGGGGAGTCCCTCCCAGGTCTTAGGCAGAGCTGTGACACGGCAAATTCTGCTATGAGCAAACGCTCCGGAAGAGGGAAGGGCAGGGTGTGTGGGACAGAGGCGTGCCAGGTGTGGGCAGCAGGGTGCTAGCAGCTCGTGCTCTTTGCCCTAGAGACCCAGAAAGCTGGCATCGGCCGTCAGCCCCCACCCTAACCCTTGGGAAGTCTGAGGGAAACTAGAAAAGAACACAGAGACTTACTACACACCAAGCTCGGTATCACTTTTAGGGAGTGAGAGGGCGGGTCCCCGACCTTCGCTTTAACCCAACCTCAGAGTTCCACTGGCCTCAGGCTCCACCTGCTCAGGTAGAAATATCTTGAGGACTCAGTCTCTCTGACCCCTCATAGAACCTTGTTTGCCACTTGCAGGGCTCCCCTCCCCAGCCCTGTATGTTCGGGCCATCCCATGCCCCGGTCTCACCTCTACCTGGTCTCCCCTTTCCAGGAGACGCCCACATCTGGCCTCACCATTTGGACTTCTGCAGTTTCAACTCTAGCCCACCCTAGGTAATTTAGGCTGAAAAATAAGTATTAAAAATATTCTGTAGCTCACAGTAGCTCTGGGAGGACCAGAGAAACTCCCAGGAATCATGTCCCAAAGGTCACGGCCTGGCTGGCCCGGTGGAGGCACCTCCGCGCACAGATAGCACTCTTTGCCAGCACCGCTAACCTGGGCCCTGGTAGTGGCACTAGCTTCTCAATCTCCAGACTCTGGAAATAGGACACAGCTGTCATCCCCTCCGCAGGCTCGGTTCCTCTTGGTGCCTGCTTTGGATACAAAGTCTGACATGGGGGCCTATCGCTGGCCAAATGCTTGCACCACAGCTGCAAGGAAGGCTGGGAAGGCCTCAGGGGGCTCCTCTGGCTGGATCCAGGATTTGGAAGATGGAGAATGCCCCCAGTGCAAGACATGCTCCCCAGTCAGAAGGAATGACACACATCCCCTTCCATTCTCTGGGGGTCCAGTCACCCCCATCTCAGGGCTCCTGTCCTCACCCCTGAGACCTCAGGCCACGGCCTGCTTACCTTCCTCCTCCGGGTCCTCAGGAGCCATGCCCTCCTCCTCATAGTGCTTCCCACTTGGCTACACCAAGGATCCCACCACCTGCCCTGTCTGCTGGCAACAACCTCGTCAGGCACTACACCACTGTCTCAGGGAGAGCTGGTATTTATTGTGCGGCTGCTGTGTGTTTCTTGGGCTCTCCCCTCATTTGACCCTCAGAAGCTCCCCCGCCAAGAGGACTGCCCACAGACATCTCCATTTACACAAGAGGAAACTGAAACGCAGAGATTGGACATCTCCTTGGGTGTGCCCTCTCCATCACTTGGAGGGGCCCCTTGAAAGCAAGGTCTGTGTCACATTCTTTCTCTGTTGGGGACCCCTGTGTTCTGAATGAGCAAAAGTCCATATGGGATTCTAAAAATGTCCTAGAAGTCACATGTTCTCAGACTGTTTCCTGTAGAGCAGCATTTCCCAAAACTGATCATAAAATTGACCTAGGATGTTTGTTAAAAATAACACAGAGTCCTGGGGCACCTAGCTGACTCAGTCGGTTAAGTGTCCCGTCTTGGTTTCGGCTTAGGTCATGATCTCTAGGGTCATGGGATCAAGCCCTGCATTGGGCTCCCCACTTAGCTCAGAGTCCAGTTCTCTCCCTCTCTTTCTCCCTCTGTCCCTCCCCACTGCTTACACGTGTGTCCCCTCTCTCTTTCAAGGAAATAAATCTTTAAAATAATAATGTAGAATCCCAATTCCCTCCTGGAGCAGCCAGTCCTTAAGATCTCAGGGAAGGCTCTGCCTGCCACTCCCCATGCTTAACGTGCATGTGTGCATGCTCGCTCTCTCTCTCTGTCAAAAAACAAAACAAACAAACAAAAAAAACAACTCAGGGGAGATCTGGGAACAAGGGCTTTTAACAAGCTCTCCAGCGATGCTTGTGATCATGCAAATAGGGGGGACACTGCCCTAGAGAGCTTTGGGTGGATTTAGACTACCCTGGGCCTGCAGATTACAGTCTGTTCCCATTGGAGATCAGCTGCCGAAGACCAGCAAATGTGGAGAATCACTGAGTGCCGGGGAAGGGCCTTAAAACAGGCGCTTGGGGGCTACCAGACCATGGAGTCTTACAACCAAAATGTGAGCTTCCAGCAATTCCACTTCGAGGAATTCATCCTGAGGGAAGAGCTAGGCTTCTGCGCTATCCTGTGCCAGGGGAGAAAGAGGTTGTCCAACAAATCAGTCTATGTAATTAGTAAGAAGCACAGTCCGCACCCCTCAGCAGGCCGGCCAGGGTGAGATAAAGCCATGAAGCAGGCTTCCTTCCATCCTCCCCCCTTCTCCCTGATCTGTCCTGGCCCATGCCCCCACCCAGATGGCACGATTCCATCCTCTGTTCCCCAGGGGCCCTTTCACTCACCCAGGTCTTGGAATTTGCCTATGCAAAGCCCAGAACAGGAGGGAGGTGCGGGGCAAGGGCAGTGCTGGCTGGAAACCCACTTGGTTTGGGCTTCTAGAGCAGCAGCCTCCAGCTGACTTTGACCTGCTGACCCTGTCCATAGGAGGTCCCTTTGGTAAGGGATCTTGCCCCCTGCATTACGATCCAAATGTGGAACAAAGGTCAAATGGAGAGAAGAGGTTGGGGAGGAGCCTCCTGCCCCTGACCCAGGCCTGGATTATTTCTCTGTTCTTGTTTTCTCAGTGTTTTCCACTCTACCACTGGGCTCCCTGTTAAGCCACCCCAGTGATTTTTCATAGCTTCCGAAGTGTCCATTGGCCCGCCGGTCCCAGGACTCATCTGGTCTTCCTCTCTGAAGGCTGTGGCCAGCTCCAACCATGGGGAACTGGAAACCATGGGGTTTCCTCTCCAGGGTCCTAGCCGTGTGGCTTCCCAAGACGTAAGCACCTGGCTTTCACTTCTCCTTTCTGCCAACAGCCAAGACATCACCAGAATAATAGACATAGGAAAAGTCACAGTGCCCTAGAAAGGTCTTAGCTCATGATCCTCCTCTGTGTTTCCTCAGTCCCTGGTTTTAACAAAGTCAGACCCCAGGCCCTTCCCCCAACACTTCTCAGATGTTAAAGTAAACACCTGGAGGTCATGGGCTCCTTCAGGCTTAAGGAAGGCATGTTTCCTGCTGTGTCTAATTCCATGACAGGAAAGGAGGGTAGGGACTCAACCCTAGATGAGATACAGGACCTGTGCACCCCGGGTTGGTGCACAGACTCTGGGTTGGGCAAACCTGGGGTGGAACCCCACCTCCCATGCTTACTAGCTGTCTGACCTTGGGAAAGCCACTCAGTTCCTCAAAGCCTCTGAGCTCTGGACTGCATTCGCCCCTCTTCCATGCCTATGGTGAAGCCCTAACACCCCTGGGATTGGATTCGAAGACAGGCTCTTTAGGGAGATCATTAAGGTTAAATGAGGTCATAAAGGTGGAGGTCTGATTCCAGGAGACTGGTGTCCTTCTAAGAAGGGATGAGAGATGTCTCTCTCCAGGCCTGCAGAGAGTCTAGGCCATGTGAGGACATGGAGAGGAGGAGACGGTCTGCAAGCGGGAAGAGACCTCTCCCCGGAAATGAATCCTGATGGCACATTGATCGTGAGCTTCTGGCCTCCAGAACAGTGAGAAAAGCCATTTCTGTTGTCGAAGGCACCGCATCTGTGGTATTCTGTGAGGAGTTTGCTCTGATAAGCTCAGTTCCCTCATCTGAAACGCAGGGATAGAACTAGCGTTTGCATCATGGGGCTACTGTGAGGGTCCAGCAGGAAATACGCGTGCTTCTTTGGGATTTTCTACAACATCTTCAGCACCTGGAACAGTGTCTGGCATAGAGAGGATGTTCAATAAATATTTACTCCATGAATAAATACAGCCATCCAGAAAGGAAGCTGTCAAACTAAATACACATGCGTATTTCTGAGCTGTTCACTAACCTCCGTTTCTTTGATCACTGGTGACCTTTCACCAGGAAAGGACAGTGAGGAGGCCGACGCGAAAACTCGGGCATAACAGACAGCAAGCAAAAGTGTTTAAGAGAAGTGCAAGGACAATGTCCCATTTTCAACTGGGTCTGCCCCTTAATGGCCTCTGTTCTGTGAGTTGGGAAAGGACCGTCTGGCCGGCCATGGGGAGAGTTGGAGCCTCTGGGAGGAGGGGGCACCGGTCAGAGAGCTTCCAGGAAGCCTCTGAGCTCGGGTCTAGCCTTGTGGGCCTGAGGCCCTGGAGCGGAGGGGAGAGCCCTTCCTCCAGTGGGGCAGAGAGGCTGGAGACCGTGGGCCGCAGCTGTGGGAGGCCAGGTGGGGAAGCTCACGGGAGCCTCATGGGGCAACTGGGTTTGAGGTTAGAGGCCACAGCAGACCCACCTTCCTGGTGCTTGTGAGATGCAAATGATGAGAATAATAGGACCTCTGTCCCCAGGCCATTTGTGGTAGAGCCTAGGCTCGCAGGGATCAGAGTTCCTTCAGCCCAGCCATGGTGAGAGTTGGTTCTGGGGCAGCAGCAGGTGCACAGATGTACCCGCCACCCCTGGCGACCCAGGATGCTTGCTAGGGAGAGGCATCCCGGCAGCACTGGCTGACGCCCCCTCCCTGATTCTTTCCAGGACAAGCTCAGGGGAAGGAAGCTCCAGTGAGTACTTGGGCTCCTCTCTTTCCTCCGCTGCCTCTCTTGTCTCTCCCTCGCTGCCGCTTTTCCTGGGCACAGTCCTACTTGCCCAGGGTGACCATCCGCCCACCTCCATGCCACTGTGAGCACTAGGGCTCCCGCCCCACCGGCTTCACTGGGGCACCCGCTCATCTGGACCAGCTCTGCCCCCAGACTGTTCTTCCTGCTGCTCCGGTCCCAGGCTATTGGCGCACAACTCCAGGGGGCGCCACTCACATAGCCGCGGCTGTGAATGTCCTGAGAGTGGTGCAGGGTCCGGCCCCTCCGGCAGAGTTGACTAGAGTCTGATTGCAGGTTGGAGCCACCCGTTCCACCCCCTAGATGTGTAGGTAAGTGACGGTGGCCCCCTTGGTTTCAAAACGCCGACCTCACTGGCCCTGCGGCCGTGTTGGACACTGGTCATGAATAGCTCCTCTGAGTCGAGTGAAGCAGCCTGAAAGGCCCACTGTAAAAACGCAGATGGTTTATTATATGGGGGAAAGAGAGGAAGTCACTGTGGGGTGGGGGGTGCTGGAAGGTGAGGCCAGTCTCCTCAGTCCCCTGTCCAGATTCCCTAGCCTGGAACAAAGATGCCCCCAGCCCATCTCCTCGGCCAACCCCAGGGACCTGGAGATTTGAGGTAAGTGCAGCTGCTGAGCCTGGGGTGGAGGGAGGTGGGCCACAGTGCCTGCCACTGGTACTGCCCCTGTTCTGTCCCTTCTGGAAAGCCCAGGGGGAGGAGGAGGAACATGAAGATGAATATGAGCTGCCCCCCTGCGAGGCTACGCCATTCATTCTTGCCCCAGCCCACCTTTCTGACACCGAGGAGGACCCTGTGTACTTGGGTAAGGGCTGGGCATTTGAGGCAGGGACTTGGGTGGTCAGGCAGGACAGAGGTCCCCATGAGGAAGGAGGGTGCAGGCCTTGCCTCTTCTCCCTTTGTCTGTGCTGGGGCGGCAAGGAGAGGCTCAGCCGGCAGCTGCGGAAGCTTCTGGGCTGGGCAGAGAGAGGGAAGGATGAAGGAAAGGCAGAGGGAGGAGGGAGAAAGGCAGGAGGCGGAGTGGGAAGGGGAGAGGAGGCTGGAGGGGCACTGTAACCAAGGCAACGGTGGGAAAGCAGGAGGCCCGACAAGGTCCCTGGGGCCTCCTCTGAGATCCCTCACTTCTCAGAGCAAGGGTAGGGGTGCCAGGAGAGCCTGGCTGCTGCTGGCCTCCCACCCCCAGAGCTCCTCCACTAGGCCAGGTGGGGGCAGGAAAGCTGGCCGCCTCCAGTTGCCATGGAGACGGGGCTGTGGGGAAGCCAGTGAGGGGGAGAAGGGGAGGAAACAGAGGCTAGGTGGGGGGTGGGAGGAAAATTAGAAACCTATGTGGGAGGAACCCACCGACCCACGATGCCTGGGGCCTTTTCCAGATCACCCTGGCCCCGAGGGCCCATCCAAGTCACCACCACCGCAGCCCCAGGCCAGAACGGTGAACAGTACCCTCCCCCAAGCCCCTCCTTTCCCACCCACCCCACCCGGCTACCCTTTCCCAGGGAGTAAATCTAAGAGGCATCTCATTTGCAAGATTCCCCCATATTTGCATTCAAGAGGCCTCTGAGGGTGCCTGGATGGCTCAGCCGTTAAGGGTCTTGCCTTCAGCTCAGGTCATGATCCCAGGGTCCTGGGATCAAGGCCCGCATTGGGCTCCCTGCTCGGTGGGGAGCCTGCTTCTCCCTCTCCCACTCCCCCTGCTTGTGTTCCCTCTCTCTCTGTCAAATACATAAATAATAATCTTAAAAAAAAAAATGAGTTCCCTGAAAAATTAGATGTGTCAGAAGAGGAACCCTGTTAACCCTCGCTGCTCCCACCTGCCCCACCCGGCCCTCCCCAGAGCTGCACCCTTGGCTGTCCTCATCTCCCAGGACTCACCCTTCCTCTGGAGCTGGAGCCCAGAAGGCAGGGCTGGCTCGGCTTTCCCTCCCCAGTCCCTAGAGCCTGCGGACCCCTCCCTGCCTAGACAGTGAAGAAATCCTTCATTTTGCTGCCATCACTGCCCGCTGGGCTGAGAGAAGCTTATGCTCTCACAAGTTACCGCTTTCATCATAGATTTTACTGGAATAAAAAGAAAAACAGGGAGAGATTCATAACAAAGCAAGAGCCACAGAACCGAGGCAAAGAGTCAGCTCTGCACACGAGTTCTTGTGCTGCTGTGGTTTCAAGGCCCATTCCCACCCCGCCATCCTTGCCCTCCCCCTGACTCAGTTCCCCTCCCCCTCCCCTCTAACCCTCGTCCCCTCCCCACCCCTTTGTGCCCACAGCTGAAGGCGGTACTGAGCCTGAAGGAGGCTAGGAAGCGGGGACAGCCCTTCCCCCTCAGGAAGCAAGGTAATGAGGATGTCCTGTCTTTTTCAGAGGCCCACTGGTTGCCCACCACTGAAGGTAGACCCGAGCTCCCGTGACTTGGTTTCAGGCTTTGCCTGGTCACTGCACTCCCCCCTGCCCCCAGCCACCGGGGGTCCTCGTTTTTTTTACCTGCTGATTGCCCATCCCTGCTAAGGCAGGCAGTTCAGGGGGAGACTGAGGACTGGAGCCCAGAAATGCTTTGCCTGAGATCACAAAGCAGCAGAGTCCCTGACTCCCAGGTCCGGTCGTGCATCTGCTGTGGTGTCCGGGCCAGGCAAGGGACACTCTGGGCTGAGGAGTTCTGAAGGGCAGCCTCACCTGCCCAGAGGACCTGCATTGTTGAAACACATCTGAGTGCCATCCCCCATCAAAGGGGCCCTTTGGCTGCCAGTCTTTGATTCTATCCTTGTCATTATTGCTATCACTGTCCAGAGACTGCCCATGCTAAGTGCCCCGAGGCCTGTGAACACAGAACCTCTGGGATGTCGGGATAGTGAGGGACCTCAGCCCGTGTGTTTTTGTCTGAAATGGCTCAAGAGGGGCAGTCTCCTCCTGCCTCAGGGCAAACAGCTAACCTGAGGCATGTTCGTGTTTTCTATGCTCAGTGGTTGGTAAGCCTTCATGAGCTTGGGAGTGATTTTGATTTTTGGAACACCCCGAAGTCATTTGGAGCAAGCCTCACAAATCATTTGGGAGGTTAAGTTGGGCAGCACCCCTGGGGTTATGAAGTGGGGTGATTGGAGCTCAGGTGGCTATCTCCTGGGGCTTCAAAGCTGGCTCTGGGGGTGCCCTCAGATAAGGTCCGAGGACACTCCACTCTCCCAGCTTAAGTTTCGCTGAATTCCTTTCTCCCTGTGTTTCTGACTGCTGGTTTCTCCTTTTCCTTCCAGAGCTGGTTACACCAGCCAGAGAGGTGAGTGGCCCCCCCTGCCCACCCCTCACAGGGTTCTGGCTAGGAAGTTGGCAGGGCTGGGGTAGCAGGCCTGGGAGGGCCAGGAAATATCCCTGAAACCAAAGAAAAAGGCTCAGAGCAGAGTGGCTCCCTATTTGCCATGGGCCCCTGCCAGGATGTAAGCCAGCTCTCCATGCCACCCAGCGCTACTGGGGAAGGCCTCCCCCAGAGGCCTCCCAGAGGCCACTCTTCCTGGACGCCCACATTTAGGAGAGCTGGAGCCTACAGGTACCTCTGAAGGGGAAGGTGCTCATGGGTGCTCCTCCCCTAGGCAAAGGAGCGACTGAAATCATTCTAGCTAGCTCTCAGAAAGTCACCACCTTGTGAGGGGGGAGGGAGATACCCAAAGTAGCCCCCCCCCACCCCCCGGTGATGGATTCACCCTCTCTCCCACTTGCTGGTCAAACCCTTAGGTGCCAGGCCTTCCAAACAAAACTGATGAGGACATCTACCTGAAATGTGAGCCCAGTCCAGGTGAACACCTCCCTCTGCCCCAGGTCCCTCCTGCCCTGGGGCCCTCGGCTGCTCAAAACAGGACACGTTCTGGCTCCATGTTCTTCCCTTGTCTTCCCTCACCGTTCCACCAATACACATTTGCCTTCAGACACCCACAGGGACACCCACGCTTCGGCCTTTGGTCCAGATTGACCCCCACTGCATAGTGGGGCGGACTTACTCAAGGGCTGCATGGGGCTTCCCAGCTCTTGTGTCAGGACAGCCCTCCCTCTGGTTGCAAGGACTCCCAGAGAGCCCAGGCTGCTGAGAGGCAGCAGGCCCTGCAGGCATCTGCTCCCCTCCCTGGTCAGCGTGGGTCCCCCTGCCTGGTGCCCAGCTCAGCTCAGCCCAGCCTGCCCTCCCTATTTCAGTCCCAGCCTTGACTAGGACTCTGAGCTCTCAAGTCCTGATGCCCCCAATCTCTCTGCCAAGGATATCAGTGGTGCCCAGGTGAGTGCCCACTGGATGTGTGTGTGTGTGTGTGTGTGTGTGTGCGCGCGTGTGTGTGTGTGCACGTATGCACAAAATGGCCAACTCTGGCTTCCCCATCTCTGACCCTGCGATCTCTGGGCTCCCTGGGCTCTTTCTCTTAAGGAAGTAAAACCTGAGCTCTCTTCCCCACCTTGCCCCCGCAGGCCCACTGTAGCTCCTCAGGAAGCTCGGAATGTAAGAGGCTATTAGCCAGGGGACCTGTGACCTGGGATTGGGGGGAGGCTCAGGGAGGGACTTCGGCCCAGGGGGTAGGGTTACAAGATTGAGTCTCTTCTGAGCAGCCTTTCTGTGTCCCAGGGAGCAGCGAATGCCACCTCGAAAGGTGAGTAGTACGGGCATCTTCAGTGTGAACCCCAGGCAGTCCTGCCACCTGCCCTAGCCACAGGCCTGAAGCTGCAAGTCTGCTCCCCAGCCCTCTGCCCACCTCTTATGCCCCACTTTGCTGTGGGAATCCTTGCAGCTCTGACTTCCGGTGAGAGCAGGCCTAAGGGGATCCCATTGGGCAATTTCTAGGGTCTTCAACAAAGCTGGAAACTCCCAGCCTGTACCTCAAGATCACCCCTCATTTGAAGGTCACATATAGCCTAGCAGATAGGTCCTACCAGAGCCCGAGACCTGGAGAGGAGGGGTGAAGCACTGAGTGTCCAGTTTTGGGCTTCAGGCCTATGTGCACAGCCCTCTAACCTCCCCCACCTCTGCAGCCAGATCCAAAGCCTTCTTTGTCTAATCCCCTCCCAGCCTCAACTCTGTAATCTGCTTCTTCCAGCAGGAAAGAGATCCTCTCTTTCCTCTAGAGCACCTACCTGGAGCACCTCAGCTGCTGAGGTGAGGAGGGGCTGGGAGAGGGCTGGGAGGAGGCAGACAGGGACCCACCTTGGGCTGGCAGCTGCTATTGCAAGGAACACATTGAACGTGGGCATGTAGCCCTGTGCTGGGCAGCAGGCACGGACACATCTTTGTTCTACTGGCACAGACTCAGTCTGGGGAGGGCAGATGTGAACACAAAGAACCACAGCCCAGGGTTCTCTGTGCCCCAGCCCCTCTCCAGTGCCCTGGCACATCTCTGAGTGCCTGTATGTGTGTGTACAGGACGGCAGCCTGCTGGGTCAGCGCTGGTACTCAGGAAACTGTGACCGCCACGCTGTCGACAGTGCCCTGCTCCGATTCCAAAAGGTGGGCAACTGCAGCCTTCCTGGGCCTTTGTGGAAACCCTTCTGCTCATGGGCTGTGGCTGGCTGAGCAACTGGGAATGGGAGGGTGGGTGGGAGGTGGGTTGCTGACCATCTGTGGGCCAAGGCTGCAGGTAGGCTAGGTGAGAGATGGGGTTGACAGATGGGGTCTCCTCCACAGGATGGCGCCTACACTGTGCGCCCCAGCTCAGAGCCGCACAGCTCCCAGCCCCTCACCCTGGCAGTGCTTCTCCACGGCCGGGTCTTCAATATCCCCATCCGGCAGCTGGACGGTGGGAGGCATTATGCCCTGGGCCGGCAGGGCAGGAACCACGAGGAGGTGGGTGCTGGAGGAGGATGGGGACTAGCAGGCAAGAGGGCACAGCAGAGCCAGGTGCATTTGCCCAGGGGAAAACACACATTTTGCCATTTTCCTGGACTGGGTGGACATGACAGAGGCCAGGGACTTGAATTCCTTCTCAGAGGTCTGCCTTCCTCTGAGGGAGACACCGCCGCCTGCAGGACTCAGTCTGTCCAGGGCCCCAGGTGGGGGTGGGGGGTTTTTGTGCCTGCCACGACCCCAGCCAGGAGGAGAGAGAGACCCAGGTAGTCTAGACTCCGTCCATGCCAAGGATTGGACTTTGTGCCCGGCCCTTTCCATGCTAAAAGGCCTGGGCAGAGGAAGGGCCCCAGTGTTATTTCTACCTGGCCTGGCTAACAGCATGCCCATGGATGCTGTGGCGAGAAAATTCCACGAGGCCTGGAAGGGGGCACAAAAGGGCAGTGGAACTTCATGGGCAAACTCAAAGGAAAGGATTTAGAAAAATGTCAACAGGCCCCTTCCCCAGCATGAGGCTCGGGGGACTCACTGATGCCCTGCGTCCCGTCTAGCTGTTCCCGTCCGTGGCCGCCATGGTCCAGCACTACACACAGCACCCCCTGCCCCTTGTGGACAGATACAGCCACCGCTGTCAGCTCACCTGCCTGCTCTTCCCGACCAAGCCCTGACTACATCGCGGATTGTACACACCAGCCTCCCGCCCCACAGTTTGCTCTTTGCCCTGGTCACCTTGGGCTGTGTCCCTCTTGCCTCTCCCCCGTCTCTGCCCCTCCAGGCCCTCCCCTTCTCTTGCTGCAGTCCCTGCAGACCTGGCTGAGAGACTTTCAGAAAGCTTGCCCAGACGCAGAAAGAACCCCTGAGACTGCATGCCAGCTTCACCTGGAGCCTGGAGGTGCCCCTCCCTGCTGCACATTCAAGGCTGGGAAGCAAGGGTCAGGGAGAGCCCCCTCTCCCAGGCCCCAGGCATAGCTGGGTCTGCACTCTTCCCAAGGGCCTCCCAGTTGCTCTGGATAAAGGCCTCCTCCAGGAAGCTGAGCCTCGGGAGGCCTGCCCTGGGCACTGCTTGGACACAAAGGGAATCCTTTCACATTCTCTTAGGGGCTTAGCACAGGACTGGCAGCTTGGTTACACTGCACATAGATTGCTTTCAATAAATATTTGTTGAATGAATCTGGAATCTGCCGAGCGAGGTAGAGGTGGCCTCCATGAGGCTCCAAGGTCCTTAAGTGTCCCAGGGTGCAGACCGGGTCTGAGCGTGGTGGAGCAGTGGTGGCCAGGCCAGGAAGGGTCAGCCCCATTTATGTACCTGATTGGGTCTTTTGCCCTTAGACGTCCCGTGAAGGGTGACTTGTTTTTGCTTGATTGTGTTTGCAGGGCTCAGAATGGGGGAAGGGTGTGAAAGGCTTGGTGTTGTCTGCCGCCCCATTAATGACGAGAACGGCCTTAATCAAGTATTTGTCCCCCACCTATTTGCCGTAGGGTGTTGCCCCACGGAGGAATGAGCCCGAGTTTGCTCACTTGGTGTTGTGTAGAGTAGGGGAGACAGGAGGACCCCAGGAAGGAACTGGGTATTGGACACGCCAGTCCGAAGACCGAAAGCTGTGGAAGGCCCAAGGGTGGGGCTCAGAGAAGGCCAGCGGTCAGGGAGCAGATCTGCCTGCAGGACGCACCCGGGAAGGTACAGCTCCGGTTCCGGGAGCCTGGGCTGGGATTGGGGTGGTCAGAGATTCGCGGCCGGCCGGCTGGCGGGCCGGCGCGTGCGCGCGCGCGGGGGCGGGGGCGTGCCGAGCTCTGGCCGGGCGCCCGGAACACCCCGTGCCGGAAGCCCCATGTGACCGTGACTGCGCAGAAGCCGCGAGCTCCGCCAAACAAAGGGAGGCTCTGCGGCCGCCTGGTGCTTGGGCTGGCACCGAGGGGCGGGACCCCCTACCCCCAGCCGGACCCCTGGCCCCGCCTCCCAACGGACCCCGGGCTCCGCATCGCATCGTGAGGAGGCCGGGGCTGGAGCACCGAGAGATGGGCGAGGGTCGCGGCGGCACTGGCCCGGTGATGGGGCCGGGTGGTGATGCGTTGGCGGTTGGCCCCCGCACTGCCGGCTCTGACGGATCACCCTCTCCTTTATTTCTGTGATGGAGGTGGAGATAGAGGTCCCTACTCAATTCTCCTAGGGGGAGGAGGCTCAGGTGAGGCGTGCTCTGGACAGTGCAGGGCCTGATGGGCAGCGCCCTAGCGCCTGTCTCCCAGATAAGCACTCGCCGGAATTCGGGTCAATGACTTTCACTTTCAAGTCCCAGCAGGGATGTACCTTCTGGCCAGGCCACCGGAAGGGGAGCAGCATGGGGCAGGTGGCACAGGGCAGGTGAGGGTGGGCACGGCCTGTGATGTGGAAAGAAAGGGGATTAGCAGCTGGGAGCTCTCGCAGAAGTAGGTGGTTAGGAGAGCTCAGGACAGCCTCCCTCAGCTCTGTTAGGCAGTCCTGGCTCCCTCTAGGCCCTATGTGGGAGTGTGGCCTGTCTCCTCTACACTTTCCCCAGTCTGATTCAGGAGGGAACTTAGGGACTGGAGAAGGTGGCCAGCCCAACCTTGTGTTGGCCTCAGGGTACAATCAGACTCTCCCATCTCCCACCAGATTTTCAGCTTTCACTTCCCTTGAGGAGCCCTCTACTCAGGGCCTGCTTTTCCTAGCAGTGAATTTGCCTAGCCCCAAAGCCAGCTGGCCTGTGAGGGGAGCAGAAGCCACAGCACAGAGCTCTTGAGCCAATGGCCTGACACTCTGCTTGGACAGCTGGAGAACTAACTTTAAGGAACTAGCCTCAGCTCTTCTCTGCTTAGGGAAAAAGAGAGGAGGAACAGTGCAGGCAGTGGGAATAGCCTGTGATAAGGGCTACTGAGGGCCCAAAAGAGCTTGGTTTCAAGAGCCACTCAGTTTAGCTAGTACCTTCCTCAGCCTACAGGTTGCACTTAGATGTCCCCTGTTCCAGGAAGCCTTCCCAGATCCCCAAACCTGGGCTCAGGCATTTAGGACACCTTCTAGCAATTGCCTTTTTACCCCTAGGAAAGGACCAAGCTACCACTGCCCACTATTGTGTATTCAGGACCTGGAATACAATAGATGCCAAATATTTGTTGAAAGAGTCATTGAGTGAAAAAGAAAAAGAAAGAAAAAAAAAAGTCACTGAATAGGTCAGATCCACCCTGGATTCCTCTAACGCTATTAACATTCCTTGATCAGAGCTTCCTTAGAAAAAGTTCAATAGAACTTTCTGTGATGATTCTATATCTGCATTGTCCAGTATAGTAGCCACTAGCACAGAGGTTACTGAGCACTTGAGGTGTGATAAGTGTGACCGAGGAACTGAATTTTTAACTATAATTGAATTAAATTTCATTAATTTAAATTTAAATAGCCACATGTTCCTTGCTATCTTATTGTTCCAAATCTTTTGCATTCAGTATGAGGGGCAGTGGTAGAAGAGAAAGCTGGAGAACTTGGGCGGGGAGGGGCTAGGTCTGAGAAGCCTGGGAAGCCTCCATAATGAGTGTGGGCAAAGGGGAGCCATTGAGGTTCAGGGGAGGGGGGATGCAGGAGGAATAGTATTTGAGGAGGGTCTCTCTGGCTCTGATGTGCTGAATGGTTGAAGAGGCAGTACAGGGACAGAGAGAACAATAGGGGTTGCAGATATTTCTGTGATTTAGATGAGAGATGACATTCTTTGTTTGTTTGGTTTTTTTGTCATGTTATTGTCCCTCCAAACACCCCAGCCCCACTTCCTCTTACCTAAGAGCCAGACTCTAGAAAATTCCAGGCAGGGTCAGCAATCGGGAGATCAAATCTGGGAGAAACGCCATTTGGTGAAGAAGCCCCTGTATTACCACGAGTGGTTTGCCTATCTCCATTTGTCAGGAAGGGCCTGTAGGATGGGGAGCGGAGGAAGTCGCAGCCAGGAAGTTCATGAAAGTCCCTGGCAAGACCACACCAGCTGGGGCTCATGGTGTGCTCCCTGCAACCATTCAGCAAGCTTTCGGCTTTGGTTTCTAAAGCAGTTGCCTGACCTTCGGCAAAAAATATGGGCTCTGGAGTCTGAAGGATCCACGTTTAAATCTGGCTCAGTTACTCACTGCCTGTGTGTCCTTAAAGTCGGTCTCTTTACTTTTTTTAAAATCTTTATTTAATTTCAATTTAGCTAACATGTAGTGTATTATTAGTTTCAGGAGTAGAATTTAGTGATTCATCAGTTGCATAGAACACCCAGTGCTCATTACATCAAGTGCCCTGCTTAGTGACTGTCACCCAGTTCCCTTTCCCTCCCACCACCTCCCCTCTGGCAACCTCTCTTTATTTTTTAAATGGGGCTAATAGTATCTACTTCTTAGGGTTACTGTGAGAATGAGAAATAATTTATGTAACATATACTTAGCCTAATATGGAGTCTGACATATAGTGGAGCCAAATGATTGGTACCTAATGATATTCCTGTGAATAGACCAAGCTTGGTTCTGGTCCCACCTGTATGCTTTTTGGGGGGCTCTTTCTGACTTGGGCTTTCCTAACAGCCCCCTACACACATGCGCGTGCGCGCGCTCAGCCTTTAGGAATTGCAGGTACTGTGATGATTGTTTTGTCTGCCCACCTGGCTTTCCCATCCCCCTCCTTCTGGCGATGTCATCCACTCCCCCCACCACAGGAGCCGCCTGTGACCTAGGTCTGACTAGGGCCAAAACAGGCCCAATCAAAGCCTTCTCTGAAATGGATATATTGATGTTCAGAGAAAGAAGCCATCTCTCCAAGCCTGAATTTGGGCTGCAAATGGCCACCTTCCCTACCACGGGGACAGAGCCTAACTGCAAAATCAGGCAAAAACAAGGAGCAAGACTCTCAGAGACACTGGGTCCGGACCCAACGTCGCAGCTTTTGTTGTAGTGCCCTTCCCAGCTGTGTGAGCTAGGACTTTCCTTTTTGGTTTAAGCTAGTGGGAGTATGCGTCTGATATTTGTCGGGAAGACCCCTGCCTGTCCAGGCAGCTGTGTGCTTGAAGTCTGGGGGCATTGGGGGTTTTTCTGAAGCACAGAGCCCTTAGTGGAGTGGTAGAACCAGAGTTTAGACTTGTCTGACTGGCTCTAGGTCGGCCATAAGCTCACACCCCACACAGAACTCACAAGTGTTCGCTGAGTGCATATTATGTGCCACACACCAAACTAGCATCCTGTTCCCCCTCCACACCTACTGGGGGTCTCCTCCCCACCTTCACTCACAATCTCTAAGGACCTGCAAATCAGAGGACGTGAAAAACAATTCTCTCCCCCAGGAGGGGGGAACACACTCACGGTCTTTCCAGAATCAATACTCCCAGAATCCTCCTCATGTGCCAAAGATAGGAGAGGAGCCAGCCAGCCAGCTAGCTAGCTAGCTACCTACCTACCTACCGCAGTCTGCTTGGCATGGAGTTGAGTCCTAGCCCTGGCCCAGAGCCCCGAGGCAGAGTTTCTGCCTGCACCCTTCCATGAGCGACAGGTTCCTGCTTCCTTTATGGCTGCCGTGACCATTTATGGGGATACTGAGGTTGTTTTAAAAGTGGTTTTGATCTCAATTGACCCACATGTCCCCTTTGTTTACTTTGCAAATCTGGTTGAGGAGAGACAGGGGAGTTGGGAAGAGAAGGACTTCAGGACAGTGGTTTCCAAATCTGGTCCTCAGAACACCCATGGACCATGATGATGATATCACCAGTTGGTGACAAAAAAAGAAAAACACAACCTGCAGAGTGAGCGCTTCCTGAAGCAAAATTATTCCATTTAAAGGACCATCTTTTAGAGGGAAATCAAGTTCATGCTCCTTTTTTGGTATCAAATCATACTTTGCTTTAGGCCACTTTATTTTGCTGGGCCTCATCTTTAAAATGGAATACGAGGGGCAGGGTGCTCAGCTTAGGTAACCTCCAAGGGCCTTCCAACCTGATATCCCAAGATCTTCAGGCCTGGTGCTCATTGCTTGCTGCTTGGGACTGTGCTGCTCATAGCCTGGACTGCTTCCCCCTAGACTCTCTACTTCTCCCCTCATCCCCTCCAGCCCTCCCTGCTCAGCGCCATAAGGTTTGCCCTCTCGGCTGAGCTGGTCTTCTGTGCTCCTTGCAGAGAAACATCCCCTTCACAGTGCACTTTGGAGTAATTGAAAACCCAGAGGATACAGCTTATAAAAGGCAAGTGTGGGTTTGGAATAGCCTAATGTTTGTCCTGACATCATGAGTGGATTAGCCCCGACTCCATAAAAGCCTGGAAGGGCAGAGGGTCAGATACCAGGAGCAAATCTAAGAACAAACCCCAAGACAGAGTCTGCATTGAAAGAGAAAGTTCTAGCAAAAGAATGCCATCATGGACTCCTACAGCGCCTGAGCCATCTTGTCCTGTCTCCTCATGTTACTGATGAGGAGATGCAAGCCCAGGGAAGGGAGAGAAGTCTATGGCTGGGAGTGGGATGTACATTTTTTCTCTAGCAATGCCTCAGCTGGGGTTAAGGTCTGGAGATGGAGAGGAAGTGAGGGAGACTTGGAAACTGAGTCCAGGAGAGGCCAGAAGTGCTAGATTAGGGATGACCCAGGCTTCCATGAGCCCTTGTGTCCCTGCCCCCCAGCCTGCCCTCTCTGCTCTGGCCCTCCAGCTCTCCTTTCCTTTGCCTGTTGCCCTCAGCTCAGCTCCCAGGATATCACAGACAGCGGCCCTGATGGGCTTGGAATGGGAGGAGGCTGGCAAGAGAAAGTGCTGGTTAGAGAGTGAGGAGGGCTGATGGGTGCCCCTCAGAGTGCCCGGAAACTCCGCATGCCCTTTTGAGAAGCTCCAGAAAGAGGGAAGTTGAAGGGGAGCTGGCATTGCACTTGGAACAGACTCCTCTCCCTGACACACATGCACTGTGAACCCCAGAAGGATCCAGGGATAGAGCAGGTGCCTGGCAGTTTCCACAGAGTCCACAAACCCCAAACACTGGGGAGAACAACAGAACAGGAATCCCTCGCAAACCTCCTGTCACATTCAACCCTGAGGTGAATAATAAGTGTGAGATAAAGTCCACACTGGAAGTCTCCATGATCCACATCCTGCCTATATCTCTAGCACCTGCTGCTGTTGGTAGAGGGTCATTTTTAAAGTGGTGATGTCAGGGGCCAGAGAGGAGCCAGCTCCAGAGTCCCCGAATCTACCTGGGAGAAGCCACCAGCTTTAGGAAGGCTTCCAGCAAGGAGACCTTGGCCAGCGGGGGTGGCCTCACAAGGTCCTCAGCTGTGCCTGTCCTTGAGCACACAGGCCATCTGCTGCCTGGGAAGCTGGGAGTTGGGGCAGGTGGCTGATCTGGAAGTGGAGAGCCCAGGGAGTCCCAGGCTTGCCCGCTCCTTCAGGCCAGCCTCTCCCTGAGAGCAGAAGCAAGGCCAGGCTCCCCTCCAGGGAACCTCCTGCCTAATTCCCAGCCAGCTCTGCAGCTGATGCAAGACCAGAGGTGGGTGAGCTCAGCCAGGCTCCGGTGCAGGGAGATTCTGTGCCCCCTCTGCACTCTAGAAAATGTACCCATTCATTCTCTTCTGCCTTGGTCCTCCTGGGTCTCTAGCTCCATTCCTTCTGGAAGCAGAGCAGGGCCCTCTAAGGGAAGGCTCTGGGAACAGGTGCTGCTGGGAGCTGCGGTAGCACTGGGCATTTCTGAGTCAGCCCAGCTGCCCTGCACCCGCAGCCTGTGAACAACATGGGCACCCAGAGTTCTGCTTCCGGGGCACCTGTTCAGGGAGGGCCTGGGCACCCGTTTGCTCTCAGGCTCTCTCCAGGCTGGCCCGATTCCTCTTCGCCAGGAGATCAGACCCTTTTGTCCCATTTGAGGATAGACTTACCTCTACCTGTTTTCACTCTGTCAATGTCCAGGCCTAAGGCAGGGATGCCAAGGCCTTCTTACCCTCCCAAGGCACCATCAGCTCAAGATGGTCATTCGTATGGCATTCGCTAAGAGCTCAGTGATAATGACAGGAGGCGTAATATCATCACGTGGATGATGGGTGTCACATTTGATGTCCTCCAAGGACGATGCCATGATGTAGGGCAGCTCCGGCAGAGAGGTCAAGTGGCAGAACCAGGAGTCATGCCCATGGGCTCGTCCATCAGGCATGGCCCTGAGCAGGATGCAGCCTCCCACAGACTTGCTTGCTACTGGGACCCTGAGGCAGAGGAACTTTTCTTGAGGACCCTGGGGGCCAGGTGGAGGAGGCTGGCAGGACCAGTTGTGGAGCTGGGGTAGAGCTACGCTGGGAGCCAAACCCGTCTGGAAAGGCCTGGAGACATTCTGGGAGCACTGAGACAGGAGGCAGGGTACTCAGAGCCCAGAAGCCACAGATCCTACGTGTCACTTGCTCCCTCAGACAAAGGCTCATGGGTCATGACAACCTCAGGCCGCCACCAGCTGGGTCGGGGTCACTGCCCGGGGACGGAAGCAGGCTTCAGGACCGGCCCCTGCAGTTCTGTCTTGGGACCAGCAGTCGTGGCCGCTGCTGGCCTCCCCCTCCAGGCCAGGGTTGAAGGAGGCCTTCTTCATCATCTGCCCCATTCCATTCGGGCCTGCCCTTTGCCCTCGGCCATGCCTGGACCTCTCTGGGTGGCCATACATGTATCTTCATGACCCTTGCCCACCCTCCCAGGGCTGCTTGCTGCTGTTGCAACTTGGGAGCCCTCTGAGCTCAGGCTGGCCTGGCTCGCAGGCAGGTGAGCACACAGTGCCCAGCGCTGGAGGGTACTGCCCGTGTTAGCTGCACCCGCCCTCCCTGACTCAGGCTCACCGGCCTGCAGGAGCCAGAGGCGAAGAGGAAGGCAGGGGCGCCCCTCTCATTAGAAGCACTCCGAGACAACACACCGGCTGCAGGGGCCACGCCAGGCCCGGCCTGCTGGACACTGCAAGCCCTTCGCTGGCCGGTCCTCGCCCTTCACGGAGCGCGCCTGGTCAGAGAAGGGGGATCTGAGGGAGCGCACACCGTGCACAGGCGGCTCCCGACTCTGTCCTGAACGCAAACCAATTCCTAAAACAGCTTTTCAGTTGGAATTACACTGGTTTTCGTATCAGATATTCCAATCACATGCTATTAAAGTAAAAAGGCATAAGAGAGTCTACCAGAGAGAGAGACCGCGTCCCTCCCATACCTTTCGCTCAGCTGCCCTGTTCTCCGCCCCGGACAAAACCACTGTTACCAGTTTCTTGTGTATCTTTCCAGACAGGCTAGATTAGCCACGGGGCTTGTGATTATCAGAGCTGACATGGCAAGGTCACATCTTGCTTCTCTTTTCTGCTCGGGATGAGGAAGGCTAAACTCCCCTGCTTTGAACGCTCCCTGAGAACGGACAGGAAGTGACCGGAGATCAGCTTCCCCCAGCAGGCCCACGTTCCGGTTCTGTCCCCTTCACTGCCCTCCACCTGTTACTTCGCTAGATGCCCAAGGCAAGAGCGAAGGACAGATGGCATCGGCCTCATTCCTTAGACAGCCAGGAAGCGAAAGAGCCGCGAGGTCTCACACTTCACGCTGAGGCACCCCGGGGTCCCCACACCACCCCCCCTTCCCTGATATCTTCCCCTCGTCTTCTAAACCACCTTGAGTTCTTCATTATCTATTTGCTACATCTTGACTCCAGACATTGCGAGGGCAGGGTCAAGGACTCCTCTTCTCTCGCCCCCTCCGAGCTGGACTCTGGGCTGGGCCCTGTACAACCTCCCAGCAGTGGGAAACGATGTCAGCGAGGTGCAATGAGAGCAGCACAGGGAGTGCTGTTTCTTCTGGGGGCATCCAAGGCCCTGAGGTTTGCTACCTGGACACACGCACGTGCCTGACCACCAAACTCACTGACCCACAGGCCTGTGCCTTCGGAGTTCTTTCCTTGTGTAGTTGGCCCAGTTAGTTAATGGCCTTGCTCAGGAGGCCAAGGCCGTGGGTTTGCTCCTCAGGGGTGGAATCATCTTATGGTGAAGCATTCTGTTCCTTGCCCATGAACTATATAGATTGTTGCAAATGACAGCTGGGTGACACAAAGAGATTTTCCCCTCTGTGAAAAGCAAAATGAGCAGTCATCTAGCTGAGGGGGTGACCTCCTTTGTAATCCCCTCCTCCTCCCAATTCCTCCCCACCCCCACCTCTGTGATCCTTGGGGTTTCTCTGGGGTGAGCCCCGCTTCACCGTCCAGTTCCATCTGATATGTCCAGGCTTGCTTCAGTAAAGCTTATCTGGGGCGCCTGGGTGGCTCAGTCGGTTACACGTCTGCCTTCGGCTCAGGTCCTAATCCCAGGGTCCTGGGATCGAGTCCTGCATCAGACTCCCTGCTCTGTGGGAAGCCTGCTTCTCCCTTTCCCACTCCCCCTGCTTGTGTTCCTTCTCTCGCTGTGTCTCTCTCTGTCAAATAAATAAATAAAATCTTAAAAAAAAAAATAAAGCCTGTCTCTCTGAAGGTTATAATGTGCCCAGGGTGATTAGGCTCTGAGAAAACAAGGTCATAACAGGGGAGAGTGGCTTCAAAAAAGTATGAGCTGTGCCTGTTCAGCGATGCAGCAGGAACAAGAGGGAGGCTTTATTCATTTCAGAGAACACAAAGTATCTGTCAGGGCTGTCGTGTGAATTCAGGTTCCGTTCTGTGCTGGGAGTGAGGATGCTGGCGGTGAGGGGGCCCAGGGAGGGAGGGCCTGTAGGGAGGCCTGTGACCAAGGGGGTGCTGACCTGAGAGGATCGGAGGCCCTGCTGCTGGAGGGACAGAACAGGTGGCAGTTGGGGACTGCAATCAGAGAGGGGGACCCCTGAGTATGGAGAAGGGTGAGAGAATGGCAAATCTAAGGAGGAGCAGGTCAGAGGTCACAGAGAAGGAAGCTGGAGACTCCACCAGACACCAGAAAATCAAGGTACTCACCAAAGGACTCATCTATTCCAAGAACTGGCCGCTCTGCCTGCTTTCTTGTTCTGCTCAGGCTGTCACCATTCTGATGGACCGGGCACCTCCTCTGCGCCCAGGACCTCACCTAACTCTCACCAGGCTCCCCAGAGACCAAAGCTCCGTTGTGGGATCTCGGGCCCCACCTGCTTCCCAAGGATTCCAGATGTGGCATCCTCCCAAGCCTTGCTCCCCACCCCCACGCAGCCCCCACCACTGCCTTGTTCCCTCTGGATTTCCATCACAGGTGGCTGTGTGAGGTCAGGATAAACTTAATTTGGAGTGTAGGATGACTATTGCATTCAGTTGGGTGGAACTGGTTTGTTGAACCATTGACCATTGAAAAGAGTGGCCTTTCTTTAACACAGCCGTGACAGCATTCCTCCAGACAAAGGACTACTAGCATCACCCACGTGGAGCCTGAACTTAGTCTGGCAATAATACTAGCAACAACACAAGGGTTCATGGTTAGTGAACACAATCTCACCCAGCCTCTGGGCTTCCACTCTCTTCTGGTTCTCTTTATTTCAGCGGCCCCTCCTTCTCCATATATTTTTCTGGTTCCTCTTCATCTTCCTGACATCTAACATTGGAGGACCCCAGGACTGGGTCATTCTTTTTCCTCTATCCTTGCTCACACTAGATGACCTCATCCAGAGTCACGAAATGGGTCCATCTCCCTATGGTGACAGCAATTATGTTTATATCTCTAGCCCTAGCCTGTCCCCTGAGCTCCAGGCTTGAGGACCACTCAAGGTCCACTCAACGCCTTGACCTAGACATCTAATAGGCATTGCTAACACACTATCCAAAATCAAACCTTTATTTTGTGCCCCAACCTGCTCCTTCCACAGCCTTCCTTAAGCAGAAACTCTGGCCGTTGATTTTCCTCTTTTTTGTAAGACAAGTGCCTGACTTTGGCTTGGATCACCAAGGTCTCACTTCCAAGAGGCATCCACTCCACATTATCAGCCACAGGACTAGACCAAGAGCCAGGCCATTCCCTGGACTGAGGCTCCTTTGTTTTTACAGAATTTGGTCAATTTTGATAGCTGATCATTTGGGCCCCTTGCCTTTTCTCTTCCCGTGCTTTAAATTCCCCCTCTTATATTTTATTTTATTTTATTTTTTTAAGATTTTATTTATTTATTTGACAGAGAGAGATCACAAGCAGACAGAGAGGCAGGCAGAGAGAGAGAGAGGGAAGCAGGCTCCCTGCCGAGCAGAGAGCCCGATGTGGGACTCGATCTCAGGACCCCGAGATCATGACCTGAGCCGAAGGCAGTGGCTTAACCCACTGAGCCATCCAGGCGCCCCGCCCCCCTCTTATATTTTAAATTCTCCAACACAGAGTGAGTCTATGAAACCCTAGGCCTCCACCCTTCACCCCGGGCCTGCCTGTGCATTCTCTCTCTCTTTCTCTCCCTGTGACCTCACTCTGTGGCCCCAAGCATACTATGTAATTTCCAGGTCCTGTAAGTAATAAACCTTTATTTTTTAAAAAAAGTTTCCTGATGGTTATGGCTGAAGGGTGTGTTGCATTCATTGTGAGAACTACAGAGTCAGTCCCACCACGGCGCTGGTTACCAATAGGCTGAAACAGCCACGTGATTCTTCCCACTCTCAGTAAATAGCTACATGGCACCTTCATCCTCCCAGGGCTTAAACCCAAACTGGTTCGAGGACTCTTCCCCGATGTGCTTTTTTCACACTTCACAGTCAGTATATGAGCAAATCCCATTGGCTCTGCCTTCAGGATACATCCCCCATGTCCTCTTGCCACTATTCTTGGCCACCGAAGCCTTGACCTCCGCCTCCCAGGCTCATGTAACATCTGGCCCACTGCCCCCTCCCTGCCTTCATCTCCTGTCACTCCCCCTACTTGGCTCCTGCCATACAGGCCTTCCTTCTGGCTGCTCCTCAGATTTACAGCCCACTCCTGCCCGGAGGCCTTGGCACTGCCATCGTTTTGGGTTGGAATTCTCGCCCCCAGGCCCTCACAGAGCTGGCTCTCTCATTCCTTCCGATCTCCGTTTCGATGTCACCTCCTCAGTGGGACCTCCGTGAACTATCCTATGTAAGATAGCAAAGCGTCCCACACTCCAGCCTCTACGCCCCTCTTTACATTCTCTTCAGAGCCTTTAATCGCAGCCTGGGATCTCATATATGTGTTTGTGTATGCGTGTGCACACATAAACATCAGATTCTATATCTTTCTTGGATGTTTATTATCTGCCTCTCTCCTCTAGGGAGGAACTCCATGAGCGTGGAGACTGCGTGTGAATTGTGCACAGCTAGACTGCAGCAACCAGAACCGTTTCTGGAACATAGTTCCATAGTCATTAAAGTTGTTGAATGAATCATCAGGCTTACAGAGGCGAAATTCGTGCCCCAAAGCCAAACAGCTAGCACCTGTAGAAACTCAGAGGGTTAACAAACTTGCCCAGGGTCACAGTAAGAGGTGCAAAGCTGGGGGTTCAATTAACTACTGTGCTTTCTACCTTCCCAGCCTCCCAATGCCAACCACCTCGGTCCGCCCAACCACCACCTTCCTGAACAGCAGTCTGCCCTTCAGCCTCTTTCTCATGGCAATCCATGCTCTAGCAAACGTAATAGTTTATGTTCTTTGTATAATCACAGCATAGCACATGGAGAAAATAGGAAAATATTTTTTCAGAGTAGGAAGGATAAAATTACCAATTGCCCAGATACCAGAGGCCACCGTGGTTACTATATGGCTCTTTCATTCAGGTGTTTCCTGTGGCATTTGTGCATGACAGGGATCATCGTTATTATCTGGGCCACACATCCTTGGTTCTAATCCCTGTGAAAGAGGAGCAAAGGCATATTATGGTCAGAGAAAGACAGCAGGCTTTGGCTAGAGGACACAAGGACCCGAGGTCTCCCCAGTCAGGGGCAGACAAGCAGGAATGGACAAGAAGGATCTGAGGGCAGGGAGGTGGGGGATGACGGGGATGGCTGTCTCAAGGGGAACAGTGGGGAAAGAGAGAGACGTGGCCAAGTGGGAGGAAGGCACGGAGAACTGAGAACAGTAGCCGAGGCTGCGGAATTTGAACTCCACCAAGGAAGTCTCCAGAGATTCCTGCGAGCGAGGGGGTGGGGGTGGGGGTGGGGATACGACAGAGGTAGGAGACATTGTGAGATAAACAGTTCTTAACAGAGATAATTCACACAGAGGAAACTGAACTGAAAGTGAAGGTCGTTAGAAGGGGAGGAGTTAGAGATCACTCCCAAGGTGAGCGGCCGATTGCCTGAGTGAAGAGTGACAGCTTTATGAAGACTCAGGAAGAGGGAATGGGGCCTGGTGGGACTCAGTTCTGGGTGTTGGGGAAGGGTGGCGAGCAGTTCTACAAGCTGAAATGGCGTAAACACAGACGTTCTCCTGAGAAGAGGAGACGGGGTGAGGAAACAAAGAGTAAGGAGACACTAGGGCGTTTTCCAGCCAAGATCCTGCAAAAACACTGCCTGGACCACTAAACCCGCGC
The DNA here is from genome assembly GCF_922984935.1 of Meles meles. Lineage (NCBI taxonomy): Eukaryota > Metazoa > Chordata > Mammalia > Carnivora > Mustelidae > Meles > Meles meles. Next base: position 40,433,742 of record NC_060080.1, on the reverse strand, counting down.
CCACGGGCCTCATCTAAAAGACCCAATGCACCCAGGCCTACTGGCCTCCTCCTGCCTTCCCTCTGCTTCTGCTCAGGAAGTTCCTTCACTGCCGATGGACCTGCGTCTTTACTTAGCTTGCCTCCGTGCACTGGATTGTAGGCCTCCCTGGCAGGCTCCCCAAACACACGTCAGCTCCCAGGCCTTTTTGCTATGTGTTCCTGGAGCTCCAAAAATGCCCTGTGACTTAACTTTCCTTTCTCTTCTCTCCCCATCCAGTTCCTGGCTCCGTCTGCTTCCTCTGCACGGAAATCCCATGGGGGAGCTCGACTCTGAGAGCTGTAGGTAACCTGGTCTTTGTGTCCGCCATGGCTAAGTGGAGCCAACTTGGTTCTGTCAGACTGCTTTCTAGTAGAGATTCCTCTAACAACTCCCCAGGCCAGCGTTAATGGGCCCATGAATCCCCCAAGGTCCCGGTTCAGATGCGGATGCCTGGGGTGAGCCCAACATCTTGTGTTTCTAACAATTCCCAGGTGCCGTTGATGGACTACACTTGGAGTAACGAGGACCTGGGTGAGTTTAGGGAGTCACTGTGTTCTCATCTGCCAAGTAGGGCTCTGACCACTTCACTGGGTTACCACAGGCTCAAAAGAGTTTGCGTTTGTGAAAATAAAATAAATACAAGGCCACCAAATAAATGTCCGTTGTCCTCACCTATCTCAGGTGTCTGCCCCATCCATCTGCCAGGATGAATGTGATACAATACACAAAAGGCCTCAGCAGGTGTACAACAGAGGCTAGCTGCTCCCCCTCCAGAGGCTGCAAGGTTGTATTCATAATGGTCTCCTCCCGGGTAGAGATATATTTCTCAAAGTCAAGGCAATGAAGGAGTCATTCTGGGCTGGGGTGCGGTAGGATGGTGGAAAAGAAGGAGCGTGTTAAGGGTACACAGTTCCATGAAGCCTGGCCACACAACACAGCTAGGAAAGCACAGGTCTGGACTTTCCAAAGAGATCCCACTGCCAACCCCCAAAGCAAAATTCTGTCCCTAGAAGCCAGTCACAGTGCCCCTGCTCTGTCCTGTGAGCCCAAACCAGCTCAGCTCTCGGGTCCGCTCCGGCTCATGACTTCCATGCCTGTCTGACCCCTCTTAGCCTGGGAATCTGACACTGACCTTGACTATGTCTCCTCCTCTCACCCATCGCTCATTGCTCCTGCTATACACCACTCTGGTGGTTAGTGACAGATTTCCATGCTGACACCAGCCTGCCCCAGGCAGGGTCCCATTCGGCCTGACCTGCCTGACAGGTTAGACGCCCACAGCAACCTCACAGCTGTCTAGAATGAGATGAGTGTGAAAGCTATTGCCAGCAGCGGGGGACTGTGCATAGTGACTAACTGGGTGCCCATGCCAAGGCAGAGGTAGGAGTTGAAAATCATTCTAGGTTTTAGGTCTGGGCGGTAGAATGAGGAGGTCAATTTGGAGCATTGAGCTTTGTGGCCCACTTTGGTCAGGCAGCAAAGTGGACCTTTCTCTCAGGCAGGTGGGAGCGTGGGACTGGAGTGACCAGAGAGGTCAGGCGGAAGTGAGGGCTTGGAGACACCCACATGGATGCAGTTGCTGAATCTGCGTAAAGATAGAAGACTGAGATCAGACACTGGAGAACATTGCCATAAAGCTGAAATCAATTCCCAGGACAGAGTGGTTCTGACCGGGCCTCTCAAGCTGACTGTGGTCTCTCTCAGGTCCCAGATGGCATCCCTCCGGTCCTGTGGGTATGGGTACTGGGCGGTTAGCTGGCAAGAGGGCCATCAGGCTCGGGTCTCACTGTCACAACAGGTCTCAAACTTAGATTCTTGATGTTATTTCCAAATAGGATTATATTTACACCGACAGACCCTGACAGAAATGAAAAAACAAACAAAACAGCGTGTGGCTTAATGACTGGCCTTCCTGCCTGTGATGCGCAATGGACTCCTTTTTCTTTAAAAGTCTGTGAAAAAAGTACAATTATATTTTATTGTATCCTTTATGTTAAAGTAGAAATTACAGGTGGACATTTAAACTAGACCACAGTGTTGTAATCCTAGCCTGTTTTTCTTCATTGTTTCAGAAAGGAGCACCCCAGATCAGAAGGGGGCAGGACTGTCTTTGCTTCTGCTTCTAACCCAAAGAAGACCTGTGGTCTTCAGGGATTTCACGGTCTAGCCCAAGTTACCAGCTGCTGTCCCCAGAGACCTCGGAAGTCAGTCTGTCCTCGAGTCTGGATTCACCTGGACTCAAAATACTTTAACTCCAGATTCCTCCTCAAGCTTAAATTAACCTTTACCAAAAAAAAAAAAAAAAAAAAAAAGACTCTGTTACTCAAAAAAGGTGTTTTTTTTTGTTGTTTTTTTGTTAAATTTCTGAATCTGTGCTTATGTTCTGTCCTTCAACATTTTCATACTTCTGATCCTCAGTAAGGAAAGTACATTTGATCCCATTGTGGACACATTTAGCAGACATGGAACCACCATCGGCCCTGCTGACACGTTTGTTCATTTGAGGCAACTTGATAGGAAGGTGAGGTCTCACAGCATGACCTTCTCGATATCAGCCCAGGAAAGCCCCACACATGTTTTGGTGCTTTCCTAACCTTCTCGGTATAAAGGGAAACAATTCTATTATCGGGAGCTCGGAACAGCCTGGTTTTGTCAGAGGCTGTGTCGTAGGACAGCCTGCGATCATACGTCACATGCTGGGTCATCTAAATGTCTCTAGACACTGTCCCCAGAAAATTAAAAAAAACTTTAGTTGTGGTAAAAATACCTGTAACATAGAATTGACCATCTTAGCCATTTTTAAGTATATGGTCAAGTAATGTTTAGTATATCCACATTGTTGTGGAACCAATTTCTAGAATTATTTTCATCTTGCAGAATTGAAATTCTGTATCCATTAAATAATATCTCCCTGTTCTCCCCTCCCTGCCCCCATCCCCTGGCAACCACCATTCTATTCTGTCTCTGAACTTGACTAGTCTAGGGATCTCATGTAATTGGAATCATACTTTGTCTTTTTGTGACTGACTCGTTTCACTTAGCATAATGTCTTCAAGTTTCATCCATGTTGTAGCATGTGTCAAAATAGTCTCTCCTTTTAAAGGCTGAACAATATTTCATTGCAAGCATGTATATACCTTATTTTTTTTTTATCCCTTTTTCTATAGATGGACACTGGGTGTCTTCCACCTTTGGGCTCTTGTAAATAATGCTGCTATGAACATGGGTGTATAAATACCTCTTCAAGACTCTGCTTTTGGGGGGCGCCTGGGTGGCTCAGTGGGTTAAAGCCCCTGCCTTCGGCTCAGGTCGTGATCCCAGGGTCCTGGGATTGAGCCCCACATTGGAATCTCTGCTCAGCAAGGGAGCCTGCTTCCTCCTCTCTCTCTGCCTGCCTCTCTGCTTACTTGTGATCTCTGTCTGTCAAATAAATAAATAAAATCTTTTTTAAAAAAAGACTCTGCTTTTGGGGCGCCTAGGTGCCTAAGTCAGTTAAGTGTCTGCTTTTGACTCAGGTCACAATCCCAGGGTGTTGGGATGAGGGCACACATAAGGTTCCCTGCTCAGCGGGGAGTCTGCTTCTCCCTCTCCCTCTGCTCCTCCCCCTGCCTGTGATATCTTTCTCTCTCTCTCAAATAAGTAAATTAAATCTTTAAAAAATGAATAAAATAAATACATCTTTCCTATTATAAAATTAATTCGTGTTCTTGTAGAAAACTTGGGAAAGTATAAGCCAAATAAAAATCATCCCTCATCCGTGGTGTGCTGATAAAACCACTTGATTTATAGTATTAGGTGACTTCTGTGACATCAATACTCCCGCCATGGTCAGTTTCAGCTGGCTTCCAGCTACCCATGAGACCTCACTAAATGCAGGGTAGGGAAGAGATGTTCACGGCTGGCTCTCACACCCCTACCCCTAACTCAACAGCTGGCCAGAGTCATAGCTTGTGCAGGTGGCAGTCACACAGTCAGACACGCAATGTCTCAATGGCTGTGTCCTCCTCCTTCTGTTTCAGCCACTACCGTGATGGGATGGGATGGGATGGGATGACCTAGTGGCTTAGTGCTGGCCAATGAGATTGAGGATAAGTCTTTTCAGGGGAATTTGAGGAAAAAAAAAAATGTTCCACCCTGATAAATTTAAAGAAGCTGCTAATAAGGCCCTTCTCTGCCTCCCTGCTGTTCTTTTGTTTCCTGGCTTTGGATGTGATCTTGTGAGTAAGTCCGACTCCAAGCTGATGCAGCCATCTTGTGACTATGAGGCTAGACAGAGAGTTTTAGAGATGACAGCTCAGCATCTGGACTTTGTGCAACTGCTGAACTAAACCCTGGAGATGCCTATTTTCAGGTTTTTTTAAGTAAATAAAGTTTTTTTTTTTTTTTTTGATGATTTAAGCCAGGGATCAGCGTGTCTTTTCTGTAAAGAACCAGATAGTAAATATTTGCAACTTTGCAGGTTACACGATGTCTGTCACAACTATTTCACTCTACTGTGGTCATGTGGAAACAGCATACACAACACGTGAAGGAAAGAGTATGGTTATGTTCCAGTCAAACTTTATTCTGCATACTGAAACTTGAATTTCATATAACTTTAACATGTCACATGATCTCATTCTTCTTCTTCTTCTTCTTCTAAAAGGGAGAGAGAGAAGAGTGTGTGCAAGCAGGAGCGGTGTGGGAGAGCGGGGGCAGAGGGCTAGGGAAAGAGAGAATCTCAAGCAGGCTCGTGCCCAGCACAGAGCCTGATGTGGGGCTCGATCTCACAACCCTGAAATCACAACCTGAGCCGAAATCAAGAGTTGGATGCTTAACCAACTAAGCCATCTTGGAGACCCTTCATTTTTCTTTCGATTTTTGTTCAGTCATTTGAAAATGTAAAAACCATTCTTGGTTCATGGGCTCTTACAAAAACAGGGGACAGGCCAGATTTGGCTTGCTGGCACGTTTGCTCAAGCCCCCACTGGTTAGGTCTTCTGTTACCACAATGGAAAGAAAGCAGTGCTTGTCCTGGCTTACAAAGGACTGTCCTCAAACACACATACACTGAATCTCTTCCACGTTCACTCCCAGGAGTGTGAGAGGCAGCGCATATCCACCTCTTTGTTGAATCTCCTCAACATTAATCAGCATGCTCCAGAATATATACTGAACACATTAAGACTAGGAAAACATAATCTGGGGCATAAATTGAGGCTTGGATATGCAAGCGTGTGCCCAGAAGTTAATTTCCCTGAGTGACTGAGCAGACTTCTGGGAAAGCACTCAATCCAAAGGCGGGACCAGCGTGGGCCAGGCAACAGCTGTTGGAGGAGAGTCATGTCCACTGGAGGAGAGAGGCACCATGTGTCAGGTTAGAAATGAAAAAATAGAAAAACACTTATTTTTCAAGTTGGTGTGGCCGTAAGTGGCTTTAGGATTCCTCCGACAAACGTAACACAGTAGGGATGAACAGGTCTGGCCCCATTTTGCAACAGAACCATGTGCCATGTTGGCATCACAAAATGCCAGTATCTCCCAGAAACTAGCGGTGCCCTGAGGCTATCCGGTGGGAGACTTGGGGCAGCCCTAATGCCAGAGAAGGACCCATGTATTCCTAAGTCCTTGTGAGCCACCCCTGAAAGACCCCCTGAAAGACTCCCAGAAATTCTTTTTTTTAATCCCAGAAATTCTTTTTTTTTTTTAAGATTTTATTTTTTATTTGTCGAGAGAGAGAGCGAGAGCATGCACACAAGCAGGGAGAGTGGCAGGCAGAGGCAGAGGGAGAAGCAAGCTCCTCACTGAGCAAGGAGCAGACACTTAACTGACTGAGCCACCCAGGCATCCCTCCCAGAAATTCTTGATGAGCATTTGGCAGGGCAACATTCTTCCTCAAGTCAGTGCTTCCCCCATGGCTTTCCCATTCAGCATCCTCTCAGAGACTTCCCCATTGTCCCTCTGCCTGCTCCAGCCACTGTGTGTATACTGTCTTCTCCCTTATCTAATCCAGTAGTAGCCAAGACTCAGAAGTTTCCTGTGGATAGCAGCTCCTACCTACCCCAGCAACTGTGATGGCTCCTTCTTCCTCCTGTCCTCTCCATCTTGTTTCTGCCCTCATTATGATGACCAGCAGCTTGGGGAGAATAAGAAGAGCTTCAGATTTCAATCTCCTATTTCCTAGCTGTAGTAGATCCCGAGGAACTCTCCGTCTAGAGTCCCTTTCCTAGGGACTGCCCTTCCCCATCCCCATGACCATGGGAGCTGCCTTGTTAGTAAAATATGACTCTTACCCCCACCACACTATTGGTCCCTCCCACACCAGTCATGGCCTCTACCCTCCTTGCCAAAGTTAATGGGTTTAGAAGGGACACATGACTCAAACTAGACAAATGCTCACTTCCTAGGGATTAGGAGAGGCAAGTGTATTTCCCTGCATAACATTTTAAACAACAAAAGTCAGCAGAAATCAGTATTTCCCTCCTTAAGTCCATTAAAACAATAGTGGAGGAATTTGTGAAAAGGAGTAAATGGACAAGAACAAAGAGAATGTGGGAGGAGACAGAGCAACAAAATGCTGGAAGGTGCGAGTTAGATGACTGGGTGATAACTAAGTTAGAAGACCTGAGAAAGCAGAATCCTAAACCAAAAGACCAAAAAACCCAAAAAGCAGTACACTCTCCCTAATACACGGAACCCCCAGGAGCTTGAAATAGGAGGCAGCAGGTACCACTCACTTGGATCAAGGGTAGAGCTGAGCATAAAAACAGGAAGACTGAGTAAGTATTGATTTAAAAAGCAATTAGACCCCTAACCCCTCCTCCACTGCCCTTGGTGAGTGGCCGTCCCCCCTCTACCCCAGCAGGAGACACTAGACTCTTCCACTAGGAAAGAATAAAAACAGGTTTTCTGGAGTGGAAGACATCAGTCACAGCTGAGGGCATGGGTGGCATACTGGAAACAGGGGGCTTAAGCAGGGACATCCTAGATACTAAACGAGGAGACCACCCCCCCTCTTTCCCCATTCCACAATTAGAACACTGACAGACTTATTCCCTCTGAGCATGAGACTGGCAGAAACTTTTCTGGGAAGTCTGAATAAACCCAAGGAAAAAAACCTAGAGATCCTGACATCAGAGGTTTCCCAATGAACTGGCCCAGACTGATTACTCGGCACTTAAGTCCCCAGGTGGCAAGCCCCACATGTGTATATGGGGTTTCAAAGGAACTTTTCTGTGCCCCACTCTTAAATATGTGTGCATCTAAGACATCCCCAGGGTGATGGTCTAGTGAGACCCCAAAACCACCCTACACAGCAGTCCTAAAGAGTGGTCCACAGAAGACAAGATCAGGTCAAAGACACTGGAGAGATTTCTTCAAGATGATTGAACTGATGGAACATTCCTTGCTTGAACATGATGAGAGATTTATACAACTCTGGGGGGAGGGAGGAGACTGAAACCAGATTAACAAGAAGTATGTAGAAAACCAGGCAAAGGAAAAAGCAAGACATTACTCTAGGGAAGATAGAATTGTGAAGGAAAGGGAACATAATTCGCTGGGATGAAGTAGGGCTTGGTATGTGTGTGTGAGGGGATGACAGGGTGTGGTCTGCCGGAAGTCAGTCCTCACCACCCATCCTAAGATGTCTATACCGAGGACCTGAAATTCTTCCATGGAAGCCTTGCTCTCTCTTTGGCTTAAACGTGTCAGAGTTGTTTTTTATGGCTTGAGTCTGAAAGAATTGCAGCTAAAACATTAGTCACAGGATCTTTGCTTGTCACTTCTATCCCTAGGCCTGGAGCTCCCCGCCCATAGAGCAAGGTCCTATTCTTCAATTCTGTGCACCTTTCAACAGTCAACCTCTTCATCTCCTCTCCTCCTAGTCAGCCTTTCTGCCAGCTATCTGCCACATCCACTTGCCAAAACGAACTTCCTTTGGGGGTGTATGCCCTGGCCCACATTGTGTCACACAGAAAGATGTTGACAAACCCTGCCTGGAAGACAGCCTGCTGAGGCAATCCGTGGGGGAAGTGCCAGGAGGACGACAGAGCTGACTTTCCAGTATGTGGGTGTGATTCCGCTGCTCCCCAATCCTGGACTTTCAGCTTTGATCATCTACATGTTATTTTTAAAAAAATATTTTATTTTTTGGGGGCGCCTGGGTGGCTCAGTGGGTTAAGCCGCTGCCTTCGGCTCAGGTCATGATCTCAGGGTCCTGGGATCGAGTCCCACATCGGGTTCTCTGCTCAGCGGGGAGCCTGCTTCCCTCTCTCTCTCTGCCTGCCTCTCTGCCTAGTTGTGATTTCTCTCTGTCAAATAAATAAATAAAATCTTTAAAAAAAATAAAAAAAATAAAAAAATATTTTATTTTTTTATTTGACAGATAGAATGCAAGAGAGCACAAGCAGGGGGAGGGGCAGAGGGAGAAGCAGGCTCCCCGCTGAGCAGGGATGCCCCCCCCCACAATGTGGGGCTCAACCACAGGAATCTAGGATCATGACCTGCGCTGAAGGCAGATGCTTAACTGACTGAGCCACCCAGGCACTCTGATTGTCTATATTTTAAATTGAAAGTTGACTTATTTACAATTTTAGACAAATTTGAATCAACTTTACAAAATTAATAAAATATAGGTGAAGACAATTAAAAAAATAAAGACAGACACAAGGAAAGTGTGATGATACATTGGTAGAATGAAGTGCTAAGTCTTATTCCAAGTTCACTGGTAGGTAAGACAAAATAAATGTCACATAATTGGAGAGTTACTCCAAATTCAAAAAAACATTTATTGGCTACTGAATCAGTCGGGCTTATGTTTGGCTACATATCAGAGGGAAAAGCTAATAACGACATTTTTTTTGTTTTTTTTTTTAAGATTTTATTTATTTATTTGTCAGAGAGAGAGACAGAGAGAGAAAGATCACAAGTAGGCAGAGGCAGAGGGAGAAGCAGGCTCCCCGCCGAGCAAGGAGCCCGATATGGGACTCAATCCCAGGATGCTAGGATCATGACCTGAGCCGAAGGCAACCGCTTAACCAACTGAGCCACCCAGGCGTCCCTAACGGCACGTTTTTTTAAGAAGGTAAAAGAAGCCCGGAAGTAGGGAAACGGGTTAGTAGGGAGCTCTTCTGGTCATCAGGAAACCAAGATCCCTTACCATTCAGTATGGCTCTTCAAGTCACAGCTGTCACCACTGCGTTTGAGGAAGAAGGAAAGATGAATAGTGAGAAAGGTATTTACCTTCTGTTTATTTATTTATTTTTAAAGATTTTACTGATTTGTGTGAGAGAGAGAGGGGGGGGGGGAGAGAGAGCACAAGCGGGGGGAGGGGGGCGGTGGCGGCAGGCAGGGGGAGAAGCAGGCTCTCTGCTGAGCAGGGAACCCAATGCAGGACTCGATCTGAGGACCCTGGAATCATAACCTGAGCTGAAGGCAGACATTTAACCGACTGAGCCATCCAGGCATCCCTATTTCCCTTCTATTTTAAGGACACTTCCAGAAAGTCCCACCTAATATTTCCACTAACATTTTTTAAAAAGATTTTATTTATTTATTTGACAGAGAGAGAGATCACAAGTAGGCAGAGAGGCAGGCAGAGAGAGAGGGGGCGAAGCAGGCTCCCCGCTGAGCAGAGAGCCCAATGCAGGCTCTATCCCTGGACCCTGAGATCATGACCTGAGCCGAAGGCAGTGGCCTAAGCCACTGAGCCACCCAGGCGCCCCTCCACTAACATTTTAATGTACTGAACTTAATCACGTGGGCACACCTGGCCACAAACGTCAATCCACCAGCTTGCTGCCCCAAATGGGCTCACTACGGAATGCTGACGTAGGCAACAAGCAGCTTCTGCTACAAATACTGACCGTGGCAGGTAATTCTGGGCTCAAGAAATACAAAGATGAAGACAACACAGTCCTCGCCCTTTAGGAATTCACATGTTTTAGGAAAATGCTAATAATCAACAGAATATTCTACCATTAAAAAAATTTTTTTTTGTAAAGATGTGAACAAAAAATTCTGGGAGGAGAAGTGAGGTAAGTGATGAGCTGTCTAGAGAGGCAGGGAAAGATTCATAGAGAAGGTGACCGCAGAGTTGGGCCTTCAACAGAAATTTAGACAGGAGAAAGCGTTCTAGGTGCAGGAAAGAGCATGCACAAAGGAAGGCATTAGAACAGGTGGCTTCTTGGCCCAGGACAGGGGAGGGGATTTTGATTCATTTTGTATTCTTTAAAATAGGGTCATCAGAGTTCTGGGGGGAAGAGAAGGCCAAAATAAGGTGAAAGGGGCCAAAACCTCCACTGAAAGCATTCTAGAGGGAATGGGAAGCCCTGAAGGTTTATGAGCAGGGGTATGGTGGGGCCAGATCTTTATGTTCAAAAGAGAACCAGGGAATGTGAAAATTAATGAGCTAAAACAGGAGGATGTGAGAAGCAAGGCGATCAGCTAAGGTGCAAGCTAATTGCTTAAGTGATATGCCCTAAGGACCTGAACGAGGCCTGGTAGCCCAGAGGTTTGGAGAGGGAAGGGTGAGGAGCAAAAGTTGGCTTATTGCAGGTTATAGGGAGAGTGAGGAAGAGGCAGAGACCATCAGAAGACTCTGTAGCGTCTAGTTGATCCGTGAGTGGCTTCCGATTCCCAGCCTCTCCTATTCCTACATTAAACAAGGTGCCTGGCGCTGCTCTCCTCTCAGGATCAGTGCAGACCAGGCAGCTGTGCTTCTGGTCCTCAGGGAACTCCTGTCTGGGAGGGCGAGGTACCAATGAACTGAGCAATTCAAACATATTGTGGTGCCAAGCAAACATGTCTGTGTGGAGCTGGCTTCTGAAGAGCAGTGTGAGGGAAATGGGAGATGAAGGACAAGGCAGGCATGGGAATTAGGGCTAGATCTGTCCACTGGGGTGTAACTACATGGTCGCTTTAAATGGCCCAAAGCCCCGCCCCCACTCTCCAGTCTCTAAGGCATGCGTTAGAGTCTAAGTCTTCAATTAGTGAGTGCACTTCCCCAGGCACCTGAGAAGAAAGCTCAGAGTTCATCTCTCCTAGAATAACACCCCGTGGGAAGGCCTGAACTTTCTTTTCTGAAGTGCAGGTGGGGGTGGGCAACTAGCTAGGACCTTCTGGAAGGCAGCCTGGCAATATACATTCCTGTGAAATATACATGCCTGTGAAATATACATGTCTGTGAAATATACATGCCTGTGACCCAGAGGTTCTGCTAGGAATCTATCTCAGAGAAATAATTAAGGATGTAAGCAAACTGTTTATATTAGCAAAAAAATGGAAATGACCTTACTGTCTAACAACTGAGAATTTACCAAGTAGAATCATCTGATAGAATCCTATTTGGCTATTAACACCCACTGTGGTTTGTTTTTTTTGTTTTGGGGGGGGCTTTTTTGGAGAGTTTATCTTTAAGTAATCTCTATACCCAAGGTGGGGATTGAACTCACAACCTTGAGATTAAGAGTTGAGTTGCATGCTCTACTGACTGAGCCACCCAGGTGTCCCTTATTTCACTTTTCAAATCAACTCCACTCAGGTAATGCATCTATTGTAATATGTTTAATTATAATCTGCAGTGTGTATTGTATTTTCAGGGTCTGAATTATTAGTGTGTTTTTACTATAGTCATTATATTTCTTTTTTTAAAATGTTTTATTTATTTATTTGACAGACAGAGATCACAAGTAGTCAGAGAGGTAGGCAGAGAGAGAGAGAAGGAAGCAGGCTCCCTGCTGAGCAGAGATCCTGATGCAGGGCTCAATCCCAGGACCCTGGGATCATGACCTGAGCCAAAGGCAGAGCCTTTAACCCACTGGGCCACCCAGGTGCCCCTATAGCCATTATATTTCTAATATGACTGAACTGAAGTACATTATTTTAGTATATGGGTTAAATCATTATACTTAAATCATTATACTTTTTTTTTTTTAAGATTTTATCTATGTATGGGAGGGTGGAGAGCACAACCAGGGGCAGGGGTAGAGGGAGAGGGAGAAGCAAACTCCCTTGCTGAGCAAGGAACCCAAATCAGGACCCAAACCCATAGCAGACGCTCAACTGGCTGAGCTACTCAGGTGCCCCAAGTCATTATACTTTTAAGGTGAAAAACAGATTAATGAAGTACATTACAAATACATTTGTGAAATTGTGATGCCTTGGACTAGCAATGGACGAATACCCAGGAAATTCAACAATCCAGAATTTCTAATTATTTGGCATGTTCCAAGTCAGATCTGTGCTTGGTTATTGAACTTTTACTGTATTATCAGAATTTGAAGCGTGCCAAAAATTGTAAGAAGCAAAGTAAAAAGCAAAAATAAATTTGGTCCCAGTTCCATCACTCAGAGACAATTAATTGTTGACACGTAGGGACCATTGTTCCAGATGTTTCTATCTGCAAATACGCAGATAGGAATGAGAATAAAAGAAAGTGTATGTCTGCATCTGTGTAGGGGAAAAAAAAGAAACAGTTTTACAGAGAATGGAAATACCTACAATAGCATTACTCCCCCCCATGGGATCATATTTTTCTTTCCAACAAAGGCTTGACATTTATCAGGAGAAAAAACTTGAGGGAATTCATGAACTTCAGAAAATATTTCTTGACACCAAGAAATACAGGTTCCTAAAAATTGCCTGTTAAATTAAGAAAAATGATGACATTAAGAGTTTTGAGTCATTTTTAAAAGATGTTTCACCTTTAGACAACGTCAGTTGACTTCCAGCCAACAAATGTGAGGACATTAACACACTTGTACTTTTCCCCATTTCCTCTTCCCTTGCTTCCCCCTGGTTTTTTTGGTTGTATCATTTTCACATAGGAAAGGTTAATAATATTTACATTCCATTCTTTTACCACAATTCCCACAGTTGTCTGGTTGGCTCTGTGTCTAAATGAAACTGGTGCTCATTAGTGTTCTTTTTACATGACTTCTCCATTCCTACATTTGGAGTCATCCCTTCATTGGTGGGGTTTTGTCGTCAAGTAGTCTGTTTTCCTACAGGTCTCATAGATTCTTGCATGCTTCAAAAGGTCTGCATCATTATACTTAAAGGGCACACTGATTAAAAATTTCTGGGTTATCTCTTTTCCTCAGATCTTTCCAGATATTGCTCCTTTGTCTTTTGGCATTGAGTGTTGCTTTGGGGGAAGCCAAAGGCTAACTAACTTTTATTCCTTGTGTATGACTTGCTTCTTCTCCTTGGATATATTTAAGATTCTTTCCTTCACTCTAAAATTCAGCAACTTTACCAATATATACTGTAATCAGTGTATCGCTTAGGGTAGAAATTCAGACACAAACCCAAAATAACAGTGGCTTTAAAAGAGAGAAATGTGTTTCTCACTTAATGATATAAACTGATACAGTAGCAATTCTCTAATGAAATGGTCAGGGGTTCAGGCTCTTTCGATTTTGTTGCTTTACCATCCCTAGGGTATTGTCCTTGTCCAGGGACCATACTCTAACCAATAGGAAGGAGGAAAGAGAAAGAGATCAGATTCCTTCCCTTTAAGGATGTATCCAGAAGTTGCATACAGTAATCCTTTGCTCACATCCCATTGGACGGAACTTGGTCATATGACCCTACCTAACTGCAGGAATACTGAAAATACAGTCTTCATTCTGGGTGACTATATATCCAGCTAAAAACATTCCACTGTAATGGAAAAAGGGAGAATGAACACTGGAGAAAAACTAGAAAATTTTGCTATGATCAATCTGTATCAGTTCTTTCCTGGAGTATGTTCTGTCTTTTCAATATGTAGCTTCAAATCTTTATTTCAGGAAAGCTTCTAGAACATCTGTGACTATTTTTTTTCCTGTTCCATTTTCTGCTTTAGGAACGCCAACTATCCAGCTTTTGTACTCTGTGTATCTTACTTATTTTAACCTTTGTATCTGTGTTTGTACCCTTTGTACATGTCTTCCATATTAATCATCATTCCTCTAAATATTTTTACAATGCTTTCCTTCCATTTCACTTTCTTTTCATTTGTGTTATCAACTGTATTCATTCAGAAAACTTTTTCAGTTGTATTTATTCCAGTTCTTATTGTTTCTGCTGGTGTATGTATCTCTGTGATATTACTGTCTTTTTCTTCCTTTCTTTCTGAAATAGGCCAGCTTACTTTTCATCCTCTTCTGTGGCCTTGGAATCTCTTCTTTACACTCTTGTATCTTTTCTTTGAGCTCTCTTGTCAAAGAGAGACTGTTTCATCTCACATTCTTTAAGATCATGGAGAATTATTTGTTGGACTCTGTTTCCTGAAGTAATCCCTTTTCTGATGTATGTTTTTCATCTGCTTTTTGCTTATGGCTCTCTTTTCTTTATTTCGGGAGATGAAGGCCATTTATGCTCTAGGAGCAGAGTGAGAGAAAGGGGCTGGAGTTTCCACCATTCAGGAGACAGACTTCCTCTGTTCGTTTCTTTCTTCTTTTTTTTCTTTTGCCCCATGGTTAACATTTTGGTATGTACACTTCCAGAGAGATATGTACATAATTTTTCCTTACAAAATAAGATGACAATCTATGTTCTCTTTTGCAATCGGTTTTCTTCATGTCATATATGTTTTTATGTCAGGAGATATATTTCTCCCACATTATTTAAGCAGTTGCATCACATTCCTTTGGCATGATATCGCATATTTTTTTAATCCAGTCTCTTGGCAGGCATTTCCATTGTTTCCAGTAATTTACTATTGTAACCAAACTGATGCATGATTTAAAATCTCTTATTTTGACTCTGGATTTAAAGCTAAATTGTGGAGGATTTCACAGGTTTTCACTTTATCCTTCTTTTTTTTTTTTAATGGAGATACAGTTCAACTACCATTAAAGCCATCTTTTCAAAGTGTACAGCTCACTGGTCTTTAGTATATTCAGAGTTGTGTAACCATTACTACTATCTGTTTCCAGAACATGTTCATCACCTCAAAAAGAAACACCCTATCCGTGGGGCGCCTGGGTGGCTCAGTGGGTTAAAGCCTCTGCCTTCAGCTCAGGTCATGGTCCCAGGGTCCTGGGATCGAGCCCCGCATCGTGCTCTCTGCTTAGCAGGGAGCCTGCTTCTACCTTCTCTCTCTGTCTGCCTGCCTCTCTGTCTACTTGTGATCTCTGCCTGTCAAATAAATAAATAAAATCTTTAAAAAAAATGAAAAGAAACACCCTATCCATTAGCAGTCACCCTCATTCCTCTCTCCTAGCTCCTGGCATCCTCTAATGTACTTTCTGTTCCTGGATTTGCCTAATGAGGACCCTTCATATAAACGTAATTATAAAATAAGTTCTCCTTTGTGATTGGCTACTTTCACTTAGCATAATGCTTTTAAGGTTGGCTTATGTTGTAGCATGTATCAGTACTTTAGTCCTTTTTGTGGGCAAATAATATTTCATTATATGAATACACCACATTTTATCCATTCATCAGTTGATGGACATTTGGGTTGTTCACACCTTTTGATTATGATGAGAAAGCTATGAACATTTGTGTATAAGTTTTTGTGGACCTATATTTTTAACTCTTTTTAAAAAGATTTTATTTACTTATTCGACAGAGATCATAAGCAGGCAGAGAGGCAGGCAGGGGTGGGGTGGGAAGCAGACTCCCCGCTGAGCAGAGAGCCCGATGTGGGGCTTGATCCCAGGACCCTGAGATCATGACCTGAGCCGAAGTCAGAGGCTTTTAACCCACTGAGCCACCCAGGTGCCCCCTATATTTTTAATTCCTGTAGGTATATACCCACTCGTGGAATTGCTGGGTCATATGAGGGGTAGACTTACTCTTGATTTCCGTGTTTCTAAATCTACAAGACATCACCAGTCCCTTTACAATGTGTGTCCCCAAGTAAAGAGCCTTTCAGATTTAGTTCCTACAGACACTGAATGTACAGTTTCCTGCTTGCATGGTGGTCACCTTGCTTTAAGGGGTGGAAGAAAAGGCCCAAGATCTAATAGCTGTTTTCTCCCAATGCGTCACCCCCACTTTACACAGTATCTCATGCCTTCATGGGATCTGCAGACACTTTAAGCTGTATCTTCCCCCATTTTGCTAATTTAGTTGCCTCTCACTCCTTCAGGGGTGAGGCCCTGTTATATTTCTTCATTGTCATTTTATTACAGTTTTGGGGAGGAAAGGTTATGCATACCAGCTTGTTTAACTGGAAGTTGTACTAATTATGCATAAGTTTTTCTGATTATTGCTCATCTCTGAAAGAGACCAGCTTTTTTTTTTTTTTTAGATTTTATTTATTTATTTGACAGAGAGAGATCATAAGTAGGCAGAGAGGCAGGCAGAGAGAGAGGAGGAAGCAGGCTCCCTGCTGAGCAAAGAGCCTGATGTGAGGCTAGATCCCAGGACTGTGAGATCGTGACCTGAGCTGAAGGCAGAGGCTTAACCCACTGAGCCACCCAGGCACCCCAAGAGACCAGCTCTGTTAAAAATCAGTTTTGAGAAAGATGAGGCCAGTGATCTGGACAGACCACAGCTTGAAATTGTTGATTTTCCTTGAACATTGTCACCAAATCTGTTTTTGCCTTTGTCTGGGGCCGTATTCTTCCAGTTTTCAGGATGTAGAAAGTCAGTGTGGTAACACTCCCTAAGACAGGCTTTGTCTTAATTTGTCTGGGCTGCTATCAGAAAACATCACCAACTGGGTGCTTAAAAAAACAACATTGATTTCCACACAGTTCTCGAGGCTGGGAAGTCCAAGATCAAGGTGCCAGCAGATACGGTGTCTGGGAAGACCCCACATGGTTCGTAGATGGACATCTTTGTGCTGTATCCATACGTGGTATAAAAGGTGAGAGAGTTCTCTGGGATCTCTTTTAAAAGGGCACTAATCCCGATTAGGAGGGCTTCGTCTTCACCATCTGATTACCTCCCAAAGGCTCCACCCCCCAAATATCCTCAATTTGGGGATTAGGTTTCAACATAGGAAATTTGAGGGAACACAAACCTTCAGTGTGTACCAGGCTTTCCGATAATTACTGTACCCTCTTTCTCCCTCCTTTGTCTCTCCTCACTCCCAACAGATTCCCTCAGGTAGGAGGCTGGGACATAGATAATGAATATGTTACTTACACCTGACTTCTCCACGATTTGCACCTTCCTACTGCCTACATCCTGCCACACCTTGATGGAGTTACTTCTCTGGAGTCATTCCAGATGTTTGCGCTATGGTTCCAAATAGTGAATTGTAAGATGGGCTTTCTTGGAGCCCCTGAGTGGCACAATCAGTTAAGCATCTGACTCTTGGTTTCAGCTCAGGTTGTGATCTCAGTGTTGTGAATCGAGCCCCGAGTCAGGCTCTACAATCAGAGTGGAGTCTGCTTGAGATTCTCTCTCTTCCTCTGCCCCAGCTCATGCTCTCTCTCTCTCAAATAAATCTTTGTTTTTTTAAAAGATTTTATTTATTTGTATGAGACAGAGAGAGCTAGCACAAGCAGGGGGAGTGGTAGGCAGAGGGAGAAGCAGGCTTCCCACTGAGCAAGGAGCCCTACTCGGGGTTCAATCCCCGGACCCTGGGATCATGATCTGAGCTGAAGGCAGATGCTTAACTGACTGAACCACCCAGGTGCCCTGATAAGTAAGTTTTTAAGAACAAAAAAAGAATGGCTTTCCAGAATAGTGCCCTTAACTTTACTGGGCAGTCTACAGCTTCTTTGTGTCATTGAAGTTGGAGACGGGTACAAGAATGTTCAACACTGTGATAACAAAAAGCTGGAAAGGAATGCTCTATCATGAGCTATCAGGAGGGTGGGTAAATACAGTGTCACATATTCATACACTGGAATGCAATTCATCAATACGAGTGAGTGAACTGGGGCGCCTGGCCGGTTCAGTTGGAAGAGCCTGTGACTCTTGATCGTGGGGTCATGAGTTCAAGGACCATGTTGGATGTAGAGATTTCTTAAATAGATAAATGAACTTAAAAAACAAAAAAGAGTGAACTATAGATGGGTCTTAAAAACATACAGTTGAGGGGCCCCTGGGTGGCTCAGTGGGTTAAAGCCTTTGCCTTCGGCTCAGGTCATGATCCCAGGGTCCTGGGATCGAGCCCCACATCGGGGTCTCTGCTCAGCGGGGAGCCTGCTTCCTCCTCTCTCTCTGCCTGCCTCTCTGCCTACTCTCTGTCTGTCTGATCTCTGTCTGTCAAATAAATAAATAAAATCTTTAAAAAAAAACATACAGGGCGCCTGGGTGGCTCAGTGGGTTAAGCCGCTGCCTTCGGCTCAGGTCATGATCTCGGGGTCCTGGGATCGAGTCCCGCATCGGGCTCTCTGCTTGTCAGGGAGCCTGCTTCCCTCTCTCTCTCTCTGGCTGCCTCTCTGTCTACTTGTGGTCTCTCTCTGTCAAATAAATAAATAAAATCTTAAAAAAAAACAAAAACAAAAACAAAAAAACATACAGTTGAGTGAAAAGGAAAGTAAGTCATGGAAGAATATACTCTATGATTTCCATAAATGCAAAAACTTCCTCAATTGAAAATATATTGTGTAGGGAAATATACATGAGGAACAAATCTCTAAAGAAAGAGAGGGGAGGGGCGCCTGGATGGCTCAGTGGATTAAGCCGCTGCCTTCGGCTCAGGTCATGATCTCAGGGTCCTGGGATCGAGCCCCGCATCGGGCTCTCTGCTCCGCAGGGAGCCTGCTTCCTCCTCTCTCTCTGCCTGCCTCTCTGCCTACTTGTGATCTCTCTCTCTGTCAAATAAATAAATAAAAATCTTAAAAAAAAAAAAAGAAAGAGAGGGGAATGATTAAGTCACAATTCAGGATAGTAGTTACTGCTTGGAGGGAGAGGAAGGGGTGTGACAGGACGAGTCCACACAGGACAGTCTAAGGAACTACTTAAATCAGGTTTCTAAAAGCAGGTTGGTAGGTACATGTGTTCATTTTACTGTGATTAGTTAAATTGTTCATATATATTAAGTAATCCTTTTATTAGCATGAAATTTCATAATAAAAAAAATGGAATGATTGTTCCTTTTTTCTCATCTTCTAAAAGATGGAGTTGTTTCCCTTTTTCATTTTTTGGAGGGTTTTAGGGTGGGGAGAGGAGTAAAAAATGCCTCTCTCCATCTTTATCAATGACTCTTTCCAGAGATTTGAATAATCCTCATGCCTAGCTATGTAGAGATAAGGGCCATTATAGCGTTTGGCTTTCTATGGAACACTGAAGGAAGAGAGTCCATGGAAAATGGACATCAAGAAGTTTTGTGACTTCCAAGATTGTTTCTTTCTGAAACCCTTGAGAGGAAAATGGCTTTAATTCAGAAAATGGCTCTTGCACTCGTATGGAGGGACAGTAAGGCAGGATTGCTACAACAGTTACAGAAGCAGCAGCTAGGGGGACTTCACCTCTGACTCCCAGAAAAAGAAGGGGGGGGGGGACAGGTGGTCTAGGTGAGCAGTCATTGGCCCAAGGTGAGACCCACTTGAGCAGAAAACCGAGTGGATCCACATGCTCACCTCAGAGGGCATGACACTTGCAGGAAGGGTGGATACTTTTCCCCACTCAGGAGCTCTAGATCTCTTCATGCCAGAACAAATCTTGAGTTGAGCAGTGAGTGCTCAAAGCCATGGCCCAAAAGAGACTTCATGTTAGAACTTGGTGGATAGACAGGGGTAGGGGTGGCACGCATGCCAAGGGAGGTCAGCGGAATCAGGCAGTGCCTGGGAGGGGATTTGGACTTTATCCTGTGCAGTGAAGGGCTGTTAAAGGGTGTAAGCCAGGAAGAGACAGGATAAGATTTGATGGAGAAAGCATGTGATTACAAAAATGCTGGTAAGAATTCAACAATTTATTTAAAGGAATCTATACTGCATTAATCACATCAGCATCTGCATTGATTATAATCATGTCCATATGTGGGTAAAATATGCTTTCACTCTGTGGGAGAGGGAAGTCCTGACGCACATCGGGACTCAGAAACCCTCAGGAAACCCTCTTGGGTCCCATCCCTCTTCGGAAGCTTCATACTTCACTTTGCAAAAAAAAATAATAATAATAAAATGGCTCAGAGACCCTTTGCCAAGCTCTGTACCCACACCTTCCACTCCCCTGAGGCTTGGGGCTCACAGGGTAAGCATGGCCAGTCCAGTTAATGTTAACACTAAACTGTTCTTGCCAGCAATTAGCAACAATTTCAGCTTCTCTCCTTAGGTTTTTTTTTTTTTTTAAGATTTTATTTATTTATTAGACAGAAAGAGAGAGAGAGAGCACAAACAGGGGGAGCAGCAGGCAGAGTGAGGAGAGTAGGGAGCTGAGCAGGGAGCCTGACATGGGGCTTGATCCCAGGACCCTGGGATCGTGACCTAAGCCGAAGGGCAGACGCTCAGCTGACTGAGCCACCCAGGTACCCTATCTTCTTTCCTTAGGTTAATTAAACCCATGTCCCCAACATAGGAGGAATGCTTGCCTTCTCATCTGCTGGAAAGGACACACATCTAAGGCACATGCTTGCCGTTGCTTCTAACCACTTAAGTACGGGCAAAAAACAAGGGAGGAACGAAGGCACAGCTTGGAGCTATTCCAATTAGGACTGTTAGCAAAACTAATAAGTAGTATTAGGACATCAGTTTTGAATTTTCTTGCCTCTCCTATCCTCACAGCATTGGCAGAAGTGGATGCCATTATTGCAATTGGAATTAATGACTTCATTATGTAATCTTTGTTTAGTATCCAAGTCCTGTGATAAGTTCCATGGGAGCAGGGGGGCACGTCTGTCATGCCTGCCCCTGTAAACATGAAGAGTGCCTGGCAGGCATCGAACATTCAAAATGGATTTATTGAATGCATTTTGGATCCTCTTTTGCAAGTGAGGACACCAAGGCTTAGAATTGTTAAATAGCTTACCAACTATTAGGTCACCAGCTAATCCAAACTCACATCTGTTGGGCTCCATCTTCTTAGCAGTTCCCAAATAGTCTAAGGTTTTATAAGGCCCACGTAGCTTGGTCAAGTTTCTAGCTATTAAATAGAAACTTATTGAAAGATTAATTAACACCTTTTGAAAGGTCTTAGCCATTTTCAGAACATAAAGTGGAATGCAGAGGTGGGCAGCAGTGGAATGGTTATGTTTAAACTTGCAATGTCTCATGAAGATATGACATTGAGAAATTCATACCTGACATTTGAGAACAAAAAGCTGGCTTAGAACTTGGGGGAAGTATTGTTAGGAATTTGCTCAGCTAAATCTTCCTAAGCTCGTTATCAATAAAGAGGGTGTTTTCATTGAAATAGAGATCATTATGGTTTTATATCTCTTTTTTTGCTCAACTGCAACCTGTATTGGAGGAGGGCTCCCCTTGTCATGGGCCACTTGGCATTCCTCATTCTTACCTTGCTTGCCCCAAATGGTTGTCCAAGGAGGCCTGAGTCCTGATTCCAGCCCCTTCTTCACACCTGGCCTCGCAAGGGCACACACTCCCTATTAAATATTCAATACTCCCAGGCCTGTGAAAGAAGCAAAGGAAAATAAGATTACCATTTCCCATAGGAAGGATATTGAAGCAATTGTGCAAGTTACCTATGGCGAGAGAGGGAAGTTAAGTCTCTGGGAACAGCTCCTTTGGGAGTAAATAACAAGTCCCAGCCTATTCTCATCTCATCCCACTTCTAGGCAGGAGTCTAGCCAAGCTGCCAGGCAGGCCCTCAGCCAGACAATGTAAGAACAAGTGATGTGTGAACGTGCAGGTATTACCCCAATCAAGGGCCCAGATCTTTAAGTCTTTTCTCTGGGTTCTATCCCCCAGAATGTAACTGGAAGAGAAACTGCAAACACCAACCTAAGACTTCACATGTTCTTTCTTTGCTGCAGCAAGGGTAGAGATCAGAGTGCAAAGGTCTCAGAAACCTGAATTCCATGGATTTTAGAAACTAACATTGGCATAGATTTTGATGGTCTCTGAGTCATCTCTGTTGTGCAAAGTGTGTTCACATACAACTTCCTGCTGAAGTCGATAGACCATTGTTATTATTCCCAAATTGGGGACAAACAAAGGGATTATGGTACTCATCTAAAACCATGCCATTGCCTACAAAACGCGCCTCCTGTGGACCATTGCTCAGTCCTGGTGTTTGGTTTTTCTGCCCCTTCAAGCAAACCATTTCCCACTTTTGCATTTGGTGTATCATCACTTAGAGAATCGAATGAGCACTTTGGATTCCCATCCCAGGAAAAAAGCCCATTTATTCACTGACATACACATAGGCATGTGCACATACACAGAGCTGTGCACACGGAGTTTTATATTGGAGTGTGCTAAAATTATTGAGGATCCCAAAGAGTTTTCTTTACATGGGTTGTATCTATCAGTAGTTACTGCGTTCCGTGTCTAAGTGGGAAATTGTAAAAATATTTATTACTTTATTAAAAAGAAACACCCCCCCAAAATAAGATAAAATAAAATAAAATAAAAATAAAATAAAATCCATTACGTGTTAACATCAGAGTGGTGATGCCAGCACGCATCATGTAGCCTCTGGAAAACTCCACTGCACACTCAGCATGAGGGTAGAGAAGGCAAATAATATCTTTGCATTACCGTGAAAATGGTTTTAAATGCACAGACCCCCAGAAGGGTCTTGAAAACCCGTGGGTGGCCTGGAACCACACTTTGGGAACTGCCTACTAGATGATTCTCCTCAAAGTCCCAGTTACTCAATTCCTCCACATCAAATTTCAGTCCCTTGTCCTTACAGCTGCTTCCTCTTCACATCTCCACTCAGCCCCTAGCACTCACCTGCTGGAGCCTTCCAGCCCTGCATTTGTCTCTAATACCCTTCAGGGCTTTGTTCTCTCCCCTCTAAAGTTCCCTTGCCTGGAAGGTCCTTGTCCTTCTTTTTCATCAGTACCATGGCTCAGTGGTCATTCCCACCCCCAGACTTCTGAACCAATCATCTTGCACTGTCCTTGTCCAGTGACCTTGGCTGTGGTTCTTCTCTGTGGGTGTGTGTGCTATCTTCTCCACCAGATGAGCCCCAGGGGCAGCTGGTTGCTTGGATTTACACCCTGACTCTGCCTCGCTAGCTTACTTTACACTTATTCACTGGAACAAAATATGACATAGTAGCGTGTGCTTCTTGGAGAAAAAAGAATAAGGACATGCATAAGGCAAAAAGAGCCTCTTCCTCTTGCTTGCTTCCTTCCACCCCCGGGGTGGGGCAGGGCGGAGCGGGGTAACCACAGTGGTTGCTTGTCAGGTGTCCTTCCAGATCTTTTTGTATACATGTACATGTGCAAGCTTCTTTTAATTTTTCTATTTGTTATAAAGAAGAGACCATATCATACCTATGTTCTAGACCAGGCAGGATCTCCCCACCTTTGTGAGGTGGTGCCTTGTTCCTTGAGCTGGGTGACTGGGGACAAAACCAGTTCACTCTAACTCAGGCTTCTTCCCACTAATATCCCAGGCTGCCTCCCACGAGCACATGTGAGTTCATGTGCACACACATGAACGCCTGCACCCCACACTTACAATAGATTCAGTGTCTCTGCAGGGAACATTCATGCCTTGTCAATCTTAGTATTCCCCGCAGGAGATAAAGTGCCTGGCAGCTAGGAATTAATAAGAGATTGTGAAATTGAGTTGATCTGGACTCCGGAACCGGATTGTCCTGGGGGACAGAGAGAAGGCACACAGATGAAGATCCTGGCCAGAGCCAGAGTTCAAGACCAGACTGACTGAACTCTGTCTGGCCCACCATCCGGGCTCTGCCCACACCCTCTCAGAGCAGAAGGGCCTGGTCACCAGGAGAAGCTGAGATTCCCCGGGGGAAACCTGCCAACCTGGCTCTGCCCCAGGACGTGTAACAGTTCCTTCTGGGGGGTGGGAGCCCCGGCAGGCAAGAGCTTGCTGTAAACAACAGTGCCCACTGCCTACTTGCTTTCGCTGCCCACCCAGGACCTGGCATCCATGGTGATGCCTGCGAAACCAGTCTGAGCAGAGGCCTCATGCACGTGGGCACAGAGAGCTGGCAGGGAGCATAGGACACTAGGAATTAGAATGAAATGGATCACCATTAGGACATCACTGTTTTGCCGGGCACTGCTATATAAATGTACTTGCTTCTACTCTTCGCACAGCCATGCACAGCACTGCTGGCCTTGGACTCAGCCCTTTGCTCTTGCTTCAGCTATGCACTTGCTCCCCTGCGACATTTTGCAGATTCTATGTACTGGATTAATTTGGCTTAGCTCTGCATCTGTGCTCTCCCTCCTGACCATGAAATGGGAGGCCACATTGTCCTCTCAGCCTGAAAGACTCCTGGAGCAGGGGCATGGGGGTGGGCCCAGCACAGGTGGCCCAGGCTGCTGCCCACACCACAGCTATGTTCTTTCAAGAATCCTGTTGGCTGCCCTATTCTCCCCTCTGCCCACAGAAGTCTCAGCACCCTTGAGAATCAACAGGAAAAGGCAGGATCACGAATTCAACAATGAGCAGTGTGTGGGAAGAAAAAAAGCCAAAGGCCTCCCACGGGGCACTCTGAGAACTCGCACAGTCTCTGCCCCTTGGATCTCTCAGGGTTCGCTTCCTCTTCCTCTCCTCTCACATCACTCTTCACTGTTCCTACAACATGCCAGGGTCACTCCTGCCACAGGGCCTTTGCACCACTCTTCACCCAGGTAGTCTAGTGCTCCCTCCTGCTTTCTGCTCAGGCCATTGTTCCAATGTCACTTTCTTCCTGAGACCTTCCCTGACCACACTCTCTACCACTGTAAACCCCCATCACATTCCATTCCCCACCCCTCTGCTTTTTCCTTGGCACTTCTTACTGCCTACCTTGCTTATCTCAATGATTGGTCCCCCTGCCTCAGTAGTTTTGTCTGTATTTCCAGCAGTGAAAATGTGCCAGACATTGATTCCTACGTGAATGAGGCTAGACCGTGAGCTACTGTTGGGCAGTATGTGGTTCAGGTCAGCCCCCCTCCCTCCCAGCCTGACTGCATTCATCCGGCTGATGACGTGGCAAGGGGACACGTGCTTCTGTGCAAGCTGCCTTCCCGTGGTAATAATTGATGAGTCCAGACAATATCCTCTTACCACCCCAGAGAGACCCAAAGCGAAGTCACCCAGGGAAGGGCGACAGGAAGCAGCTGCCAGGATGACTAACTAGGATCTCAAGTGGCAATCCTTCCAGGCCTCAGCGAGGCTCCGGATGGCTAGTGTTGAGGCTCACATGGCGTCCTGGCCTGACCTGGCCCTAAATGACCAGGAGGCAGACTTGAAAAAATAGGCCTATCTGTGGCAGTTGACACTGAGGCCTGCAAAAGGACGAGAGATTTGCTGAACTCTGTACAGAAATTTTGCAAAAGTAAACTTGGTTCAGTCCTTATGAGGACCCCTTCTGTGCCGGGCACTGTTCTAGGCAAGAATGGAGCAGAGGGGCAAGCCCTGGCTTGTCCTGGGTGTTTACTTGTGAGTTCTGGTCACAAGAAAACACAAGTAAACACATCCTTTCCCAAGGCCTGGGACTTGCTTTCCTTCAACCTTCTGCCCTCTAGTACCTTAACTCTCCCCTGATCTACCAGCTATGTCTAGAGGGATAGATTCCCTTCACCTCCAGAACAGAACAACGGTGACAACACACAGCACCCAGCCCCCGCTGGGCCAATGGGACTACAGTGCTGGTATCACCATGTCCCCTCCTCATCCCAGTCATATCAGCTTTATACTTCTGTCCAGCTTTCGGGGAAACTCCAAATCCCTCTCTCATGACCACCTGCCTATGTTCGGTCGCACCATTCCCTCACACATCCACCTTCTACAATTGTTGGGCTAAGTGCCTCAGCATCTCCCAAATGGATTATATGGCCCCATGTTCAACACATTCATGTCCTCCTTCAGTTTTCCCCATCTGAACCGCCTCTTCCCTCCCTTCCTTCTGTCTCTGTTGCTCATCATGGATAAATCAACTCTCTCATCTTCAAGGGGAGGCAGACTTCCCCCCGATGAACTCCCCACTGCCTAGAATGCCTGCTCACCATGTGTGCATCACCACTGGCCTCACAAATCTTCCCATTAATCAGGACTCTCTGAGGGGCACCTGGGTGGCTCAGTGGGTTAAAGCCTCTGCCTTCAGCTCCGGTCATGATCCCAGGGTCCTGGGATCAAGCCCCGCATCGGGCTCTCTGCTCAGCAGGAAACCTGCCTCCCTCTCTCTCTGCCTGCCTCTCTCCCTACTTGTGATCTCTATCTGTCAAATAAATAAGTAAACTTTTATTAAAAAATCAGGACTCTCCAAGAGTGTTCGATGTACGTGTGTACCATCTCTCCAAAAGGATGGAAACCCCTGGAGGCAGACACAACTTTTATCTTCTGTAGCCTCTATAGCCCAGCACCAACTCCCTGGGCACTCAGTCCATGGTAGATTTGACCCAGATTATGGATATTTTTAAAAAGATACATCTGGGGAAATGTGTGATTTCTTTACAGATGTTAAGAGGAAAACGTAGAATCCAAGGTTGTATTATGGTCCAGATACTACAGTTTAAACTAAGTAACCAAATGGGTAAACCTGAAAGGTAATTGGTAAAAATAAAAAAAAAAGAGTTGTATGTTAGGGTTGTTAGGTCATGAGTGATTTGTTCAAATAGTCTGTGAATGTTGTTAGTGCATGGTTTATGCATTTGAAAAGATTTTAAAAATGTATAGGGGGCTTTAAGTGTCCCTGAAACATTTCGCTCTTGGGTACAAACTCATTAAGGCTTTCTTAGGAAACAAGTGGGAAGGGGACTGGGGTAGGCAGGATTGGTCGTCCTTTGGAGACTTTGCTCAAGTCATATTTATACACAAATAGCTGAGCAAAGGCAAGTACATTTTTGCCTGCAAATGTTCATTCCCTGGGGATGGGACAGAAAAATAAACAGTTTAAAATAACCCAATGAAATCACGTGAGCTATAAAGATTTTTTCCCTTCTCTCAACAAGAATGGAAAGGTCATGCATTCCTCTTGAGTTTCCTGACGTTTTGTGCCCTGAAGCTCTAGCAGTGGGGGATGGCATTGGGGGAGGCCCCATACACCTGTCCTTCCAGGCAAGGACTGCTCTGGGCACCAGCTTTCTCTGCGTCTTTAAATTTTCTCACGTGTTTATTTTCTCCATCTCAGACCATGGGCTCTCAGAGATGCAGACTGAAGTCTTCCTGCCAAAGGAGTGGCCCTGCAGCACACCTGAATACCTAAGAGGAACCTGAGGAATCAGTGATCCAACCTCCTCATCAGACCCAGGAGAACCAGGTCAGAGAATGAGACATGTGCCTTGGCCCCACAGCCAACGGTTTACTGGGGGACTCTTTCTACAGAGCTCTGGAGCACCTCAAGCCCAGCCCCTATAGTGTCGCTCCTCAACGTGGGTAATTAGAACTTTCCTCTGCTAAGTGTGTGTTGAGCACATATCCCCTAGGCCAGGAAGTTGGCAAAAGGCCAAGAACAAACCATGCTCCCTAACATTGAGGAGCTCTGCTCTGGATTTAGCGGGAGAGATGGGGCGAGTTCCCAAATGACCAGAAAGGCAAAGTGGAAAGGAGGAAGAATCAAAAGGAAGGAGCCTTCTGATGAAGTGGGCTAAGGGAGGCACCCTGGGCATCAAGCTGGCTTGAAGGGGTTGGCCTTGCAAATGAACTCAGTGGCACTGAATCTGCTGCATCCATTTAAAAAGTACTGATTGCTGGGATGCTGGGGTGGCTCAATTGTTTAAGCATCTGCCTTCTGCGAGGGTCATGATCCCAGAGCCCTGGAATCGAGTCCCGCATCAGGCTCCTTGCTCAGCTCCCTCTGCCTGCCACTCTCCCTCTCTCTCTGGCAAATAAAAAAATCTTAAAAAAAAAAAAAATACTGACTGCCAACTACCACATGCCAAACAAGGTTCTGGGCACTTGGGAAGCAAGTCTCTCCCCTCGTGGAGCTGACTTCAAGTAAGAGTAGGGACAGACAGACACTACGCAAGATATGGAAGTGCAAGCAGGTGAGGCGGGCTGGTGAGGGTGTGGCATTGTGCGGCCACTGCGGCAAACAGTACGGTGGGTCCTCAGGAAATGAAACAGAGCATTACCGTTGGATCCAGCAATTCCACTTCGGGGTATATACTCACCCCAGGCCTAAATCTGGGGCTAGAGTAATCCAAACAGAGGGATTAGCAAGTACAAAAGTCCCAAGGCAGAAACAGCAAGGAGGCTGCAGAGCCATTGCCATGAGATTCCATTGGTTTATCTCTGTGCCTTTTCGGCCAATTGCAATGGTACCAGGGAAACTGCTTAATAGCGGAGCTGGGAAAGACCTCCCCTGGGGAGGTGGGTCGTGTGTGTGTGTGTGTGTGTGTGTGTGTGTGTGTGTGCGCGCGCGTGTGTGTGTGTGGTAGAGGGGATACACAGTGCATCGGGTCTAATTTGGATGAGGAGTTGGGGGAGTGACTTGGCTGTATACACTCAGCAAAATCACTACAGACACAGCTGTTACCTTTCGTGGGGGAATGTGATCATTCAGGGCATAAGAGTTGCATGTGACCACAACTTCATTTCTCTGGAAACTATTCTGCTAGGGCAGGAACTGAAAATTCTTTCTCTATGGCCTCTTGGTGTTCTGGGAGAACATTGGTTTGCATTTCTCATTACACTGTTCTCACAGCTCCCGGCAGTGGAAGAGGCCATGGTCAGACTCTTTCATGACTTTCACTCCCATCCAGCCAAGGACAAAGGTGAATAAAGAGCTCACCCAAGTGAGCAGAACACTCTCAATGCCCAGGATGATTCTTTTAATAAAACCCGAAGTTTTGGGGTGCCTGGGTGGCTCAGTGGTTTAAGCCGCTGCCTTCGGCTCAGGTCATGATCTCAGGGTCCTGGGATCGAGTCCCACATCGGGCTCTCTGCTCGGCAGGGAGCCTGCTTCCCTCTCACTCTCTCTGCCTGCCTCTCTGCCTACTTGTGATCTCTCTCTGTCAAATAAATAAATAAAATCTTTAAAAAAAAAAAAAAAAACCGAAGTTTCACGCCGGGGGAATTACATAAAAATAAAGCCACAGTAGCCAAGTGCAAATTACATCATTATAGACAATGTTATGAAATGAAGTCTTTCTCTCAAGATATTTTAATTGTCAGATGCAAAAGATAGTAGGATCTTCTCTTATTGCAACTTCGCCATCCTTGTGGCTAATGCCCAGTGCAGCTGCATTAAAGACCCTGGGACATCACTAGCAAGAGGTGAAGGCCAAGAACCAGTGATGACTTCAGAATGAGGTCTCTGCACCTGCCAGCCCCCACCAGCTTGCCCTGGTCTGCGTACCAGCTGCGTGACTCAATCTCATTCACAGCTCCCATTGGACTGGTAGTCTGTCCTCATGTAGAGGCTAATACTCACATATAAGGTTTTAGAGAACTAGCTTGAAGTTTAATGCTGAGGGTCGTTGTGGGCCGAAGGGTGGTCTCTGGAGGGATCTTCTCTGGAATTCTCTGCCAGGTCCCAGTGGGTAGAGGCCACAGCATTATGGAAAGTGCATAGGAGAACAGGAGACAGGAAGTCTGAGGGTTAGCCACTGTTCACCTCTGTGCTGGTTATCTTTTGTTTGTTTAACCCACCCTGGAGGCACTCCCTGCTCTTCTCCGCCCTGTCTTATATCCCAGGAGGCTGGCCTCTGCAGACTTAGGCTCCCTTGCCATCTGGCTTTATAGTCTAGCCAATGAGGGGCTCCCTGCAGGAGAGACAGGTTGGGTGTTAGTTCCCCTGACTTCTCCCTAGGTCTCTGCAGGCTGTGGCCGGCTTCCCCTACCCTGGGTCTCCCTCCTGCTTCTGCTAACAGTGCCCTCCTCTCTCCTCAGGGCCAGGTAGCTCCCCCAAACACTGGGCTGCCCCTTGTGGCTTCCCTACGCTCTGCCCCCACTTCTGTAAGGAGTCCTGAATTCTGCTGAAATCACCCAGTTAGAGTGTGTCCTTGGTTTCCTGCCAGGCGGCTGAGTGCTGCAGCCACAAATGAGCTGGGCGACCCTGGTCACAACCACTTAGGCATTCCGGCCTTGGTTTCCTCGTCTTTTTTTTTTCTTTTTTTTAAGATTTTATTTATTTGAGAGAGAGAGAGCAAGAGAGAGAGCATAAGCAGGGGTGGGGGAGAGCTGGGGAAAGGAGGTCAGAAGGAGAAGCAGGTGGATCCCAGGACCCTGGGATCATGACCTGAGTCGAAGGCAGAGACTTTAACCCACTGAGCCACCCAGGTGCCCCCAAAATACCAGTTCATATACACTTGTTCCACAGAGTAGTCCTAGGGTTTAAAATGAATACAAAGCATGAAATAAACATGTCTTCAAAATAAATGCGCTTTCTGAGTTTCGAAATTCCAGGAATGCTTAAAAGTAACTTGCTGTCTTTTCTATGGCACGATACTGCTACTGATAAGCAGGCACTTGAAATAGTTTTTGTAAACTGTACGTGGGGTTTTGTTGAGTACCCAAAGGCTAAGTGGATTTCACTGGGATGCACCCAAACACGTTAGGTGACCAATAATACTTTAATCCGAAAATCGATCTCAAATTCAGGAAGACCGAAACAGCAAAACCATTTTTAATATTTTGCGCCCATCAGAGTAGTAATGATTAGCATTTTACTAGAACGTATAAGCATAAATATTAACATAGTTTTCATTTTGGATAAATAAAACTAGCTTTGTTATCACCATCGGCTGTCAGGCAACCTGGTGTAGGAAAAAGGATATTGCCAGACTTAAGAGATGGGTCCTAAGTGCCAGTTCTGATATACCCTTTACGCAAAGCCTTTAGCCCTGTAATGTTTTTATCAGATCTATAAACCAGAGGGTGAGAGCTGCCTCCCTTACTTATAAATGAGATAACAGTGAAAGTCCTTCGTAAATGAAGCTGGGCTATTTGCAATTGCTCCCCCCCCCCCCCCCCCCGGGGCTTCTTCAAATACGTCATCTCTCCCATTTTTCTCATCTGATTAAGATAAGAGGGGACAACCGAAGGCTGCTCTGATTTGAGACTTGGGGAGATGGCGTAGATCTTGGGGAAGACAGCGGGGGACAAAGCAAAAAGAGGGCCAGATGTCCTGATTAGTCCAGCAATGAAGAGATTTTAGCCACCCAAGACTGGCTGCAGTCCAGACTCAGAAATGAGTTCAGCGGCGAATGAGACCAGTCCTTGCCCACGAGAACTTTATCCTTTAGTCAGAGAGCTAAGTGTAACCCATGGAAAATCATTTAACAGCGGGTTATAATTGCCCAAGTGTGCGGCTCACAGGATGCTCCAAGCTCACGGAGCACCTCTGTCAGGCTGGGAGGAAGAGTGGCCTCCAGGGGAGCCTGGGGACAGGGGTGGGGCGCGGGCATCCCGCACCCACTAGCAGGGAGGCTGGCTGTGGGGAGGGGAAGTGACTTTAGGAAGGTAAAAAGGGCCTGGATTTCTAGGGCCTCTAGGGCCGCAGAGCCAGCCTTGATAACATTTATATTGTACACTTGAGGAAACAGAAAACCATTGCATATTTTTGAGCAGAGAGTCCCGGGGTAAGGCTGGAGCCTTAAGAAGAGGGTTTGGGGGCGCTTGGGTGGCTCAGTACTTAAGCTTATCTGTCTTCTGCTTGGGTCATGATCCCAGCGTCCTGGGACTGAGCCGGGCATTGAGCTCCTTGCTCAACAGGGAGTCTGTTTCTCCTTCTCCCTCTGCCAGCTGCTCTGCCTACTTGTGCTCTCTCTCTCGAATAAATAAATTAAAAAAAAAAAAAAGAAAAGGAAGATGGGTTTTGTAGAGATGAGCCGGATAAAGTGATGGAGAGACCACAGAAAAAAGACATATTTTTTTTTTCTCTTTTAAAGAAACCGAAGTATTTGCACTATAACCTGTGAATTAGGATGGGTGGTTCTGCTTCCTGCCAAAGACAGGGTTTTGATATTTGTTTTCTGTTTATTTATTTTTTTCCTAAGTAGGGTCTGGGCCCAGTGTGGGGCTCACACCCCAGAGAGCCAGAGTCGCCTGCCCTGTGGACTGAGCCAGCCAGGGGCTCCTGTTTTCCCTTTACAGAAGTTTCTTTACCTTTCAAAACAAGAAGTTTTGTTCTACTGTGAGGGGACTGGCATGGCCCTGCAGGTTCTAAGTCAGATGGGGTCTCTCTGCTCAAGGTTTTGCAGGTTTCCAACCACAGACTGGTTGTGATGGTGCATGGGCATTTAAAAAAAAATGGGGGCCTTCACAATATTAACCTATTGGTATTTCAGAAATGACCACTGAGGGTCCATTCAGCACCTTTTATTTTTGGTAATCAGCTTTCCTTTATTATCAGTCTTGGTCCAGCAGCTGTGGGGCCCAGGTTGGCTCTCAGAAGAACCTGGTTTGCCTCCCTCAGCGGCCAACGACCTTTTGTCTCAGGTCCAAGTTGTTTATTTATCTTTCCTGGGCTATTTGGGTCATTAAAAGAAATGTATTAGTTTGCTTTTTCAATTCTCTATTCCCTAGAATTTTACTTCCTTATTTTACATATGACAGGACAAAGGAGTCAGGCCCAGCATTTTCTTTCTCGTTGTTGTTGTTTTTTTTAGCAGATTTTGAGGAAGGAGGGAGACTGTGGGCCTACTATGACATAGAGAAAGAGGGAATTACCCTTTCATTTGGTTTTTTTTTTAATTAATTTATTTTTTCAGCGTAACAGTATTCATTGTTTGCACAATACCCAGTGCTCCATGCAAAACGTGCCCTCCCTATTACCCACCACCTGGTTCCCCAACCTCCCACCGTGACCCTTCAAAACCCTCAGGTTGTTTTTCAGAGTCCATAGTCTCTTATGGTTCGCCTCCCCTTCCATTTTTTTTTTTTTTAATTAACATATAATGTATTTTTATCCCCAGGGGTACAGGTCTGTGAATCGCCAGGTTTACACACTTCACAGCACTCACGATAGCACATACCCTCCCCAATGTCCATAACCCCCTCCCCCTCTCCCAACCCCACCTCCCCCCCCTTTCATTTGTTTTTATAGTTTTAATTTTCTCCCTCTCACTATCGCAATCACCATCATGTTGTAAAATGCGATGTATGTTGGCACAGAACATATGGGAGGCCCCGCCCTCCACGAACGTCAAGGTTCCCGTCCTCTGGGGTCTACAGTTCAGGTGGACAGTCTATCTGTCCTGAGTCAGGACAGCAAGCTGGAGGAGGGCAAGGGTCAAAGGTTAAGAGAGGCAGGGAAGGGATGGAGGAGATGAGGGCTCTGCTGGGGGCATGTGGGCCCAGGGAAGTGCCAAGCAATGCTGCTCAGGAGGCCAATGCAGGCTGGTGGACCTGAAGGAGTGGCTGTTGGCAGTGTGCCAGAGAAGAGGTGTGGGTATTGTGGTGGGGTGGGGTGATAATTCTGAGAAGCCAGGCCCATGTCCCAGGGCCAGGGCCTGGAACTCCCCCTCCGTGGCTGGCTTCAGGGGTCCTGAGTCCTGAAAACAGGTCTGACAATGGGGGGAGCTTGTGCCGGCTTCTGCTATGGTGGCCACAGAGGTCCGAGGAGCTGGGGGAGAGCTCAGTATGCCGTGCCTTGGTTCTGGATTTTATTCTGCGGAAGCCACTGAGTTTGGGGGCCAGAAAGAGGGGTATGGTGGGGCAAACAGTCCTGTGTCAGGGTCTTTGTGGTTGCTACTGTTTGGTTTTTACGGTTTAAAGATTAATCCAGCAGTGATGGGTTAGAATGAGGAGGAACTCAAGCAGGGAGATGCTTTCAGGCCCTTGTGGCTCAGGCATCTAGTGAAAAAGGCCCAAACAGATGATGGGATGGGCAGGAGAAATATTATAAAAGATGAATTGGCAAGCGTCGTGATGGGCGAAGGGAATATAGCCGTGCGTCAAAGTGACTGGGGCCTCAGCCAGGCCCAGCGGTAACTAGGTTTATGCACAGCCCTGGCTTATGTCTATAACTTATTGCTTTTAGCAGCAGACTTTGCTTACAGACTGCCCCACTTACAATTGCCAGAGGAGCATTTTCTTTTTTTTCTTTTTTTAAAATTTTTTAATTTTTTAATTAACATATAATATATTATTAGCCCCAGGGGTACAGGTCTGTGAATCACCAGGTTTACACACTTCACAGCACTCACCATAGCACATACCCTCCCCAATGTCCACAATCCCACCACCCTCTTCCAACCCCCCTCCCCCCGGCAAACCTCAGAGAGGAGCATTTTCTTGAAGCATCAGTGGGTCTTCTCAAAAGGATGTATGAGGGACCAAGAAGCTCTGGGCTCCTTCACAGCCTGAGAAGCTGGTTCAGGAGACCCTATTGAGCTGACAGTGAGCAAATAAGTAAGGGTCTCCAGGAGGAAGTCACAACAGGCCTTAGGGATTCATTAGGTTTCCCTGGTCCAGCTTTCTTTTAAATTATTTTTATATGGGCAACATAAAAACAAAGAAGAGAATAGAAAAAACAGGAGAAAGGATTTCCATTTTTGGCTCTGGCATATAGATCCCTGAGTAATCCTACTAAATGCCCCAAAACAAAAGTCGGTATTTATTGAAAGCCTACTACAATCAAGGGTCTTTGGGATTTAAAAACAATGAGTGCAAGGGAAAGGTATTTACAACAAGGAAATTAATGTTTTTTTAATATCACTTTCACTGAGTTGAAGAAATAGTAAAACTTTTATTATCTTGAAAAGAAAAGAAATGGGTCAGAATGCTGTTTCCAGATATCTGTTTGATTTTCACTGGGCTTCTGGCTTTGGGTCAACAGAGTTCTCTCCTGTCTGGGGCCCCAGTGGTGCATGTGAGCTGGAGAGAAACCACTTGGGCCACAAGGAGAGATGGTCTAAATCTCCCAGGCCATGCCATTGCCTCTTGTGCCCAAAGTGGGAGGCAGGGCAGTGTGAACGTACAGGTTTCTCTCTGGTCCTGCCTCAAAGCCTCTTTCCAGAAGGTCTGATAGAAGCTGAAGAAGAACATCACGGGGATGAGGCTTGGGACCAGGTGGGAAGCTGGGAACCCGTGGGGAAAACAAGTCAGTGTAATCTAGAGTCACCTGCAGGAATGTTCCCAGTGGCACTGTCCGTAAGAGCAAAAAATGCCAAAGAACCCAAACATCTGTTGAGAGGAGAATGGAGAAGAAAATGGCAGAGTAGTCATATATAGGAGGTCATATAGCTGTACGCCACAGCAAGGACAAATGTCACCAACAGCACACTGAGTGGCAAGAAAAGCAGATCAAAGCATGCGTACTGTATGATTTATTTCATATAAAGTTCAAAAGCATGCAAACCCAGCATGTTGTTCAGGGAAGGGTATTTTTTTAGGGTAAAATTATGAAGAAAGTATAGAAACAACCAACATGAATTTAGGAGGGTGCCGGGAGGGGCGGGGTGCAGAGGAGAGGTACATAGTGGGGCTTTGGTTGGTGGCGTGGGCCGTAGCCTCTGTCTAAGCCGGGCTGTAGGTAGTTGGATGTTTGTTTTTTATACTCTGTTCATGTGATTTATTCTTTTGTATGCATTTAATATTTAGTTCAATTTTGAAAACCTAGATGGGGCGGAAGTCTCCTGCCAAAGATGTGATTACAAAGCCTAATCCTTATAATCCTGGAACTTGAAACTCATCAATCCTGTCTTTGTTTAACCATCACACAAATACAACGAAAAGGCCAAGTATATATACGGAGCAAATGTAGATGGCAGAGCATGACCCAAGGGCCCCGAGTTTCTCCCCCTTTCTGGGTCGCATTTGCCTTTGACATTTCTTCTTTTTTCTATCTCATTCATGATCGCACTCAAAAACTTTTTTTGAGTAACTCCTGAGTGAGGCATGCTCTATGTTGTGAGGAAGGGACAGTGGAGAGCAAGACAGACATAGGTTCCTGCCCTCATGCAGAAGACAGATAATTAAGCATTACAGATACGTGAGGACAGGTGATGCCCAGAAGGACAGGTGGCCAGGGGAGCACAGGGTGGCCACTGACCCCCGAGTCACCAACCACCAGCGTACTTTAGAGTAACAAGACATGCTTACTGCATGCCAGGCCATGTCCTCAGAGCTTTACATATTCTGTACACCATAGAGTAATGCACTGAATCCTCACAACAACCCTAATGAGACAGGTGCTATCATTATCCCCATTTTACAGCTGAGGAAACTGAAGCCCAGGGGAGCTGAGTGACTAGCCCAAGGTCACACAGCTAGGAAGGGCTGAGCCAGGATTTCAAACCGGGCACCCTGGTGTTCTTAAGTGCCGTGGCTCTCCTGCCCCTCCTGCTTCCCTAAGTAAGTGGTATTCTGGCTGAGACCAGAGAGATGAAGAGCAGTCAGGCCAGTAGAGAGGAGGGCGATGGGAGTTCTGGGCAGAGGGCCCGTGTATGTATCACTTGAAGGTGTTATAAGGAGCTAAAATAAATATTTAACCACAAAAAAATGTGAAAGAACCATCCAGCTGAGAACAGTCTTCCTTTTTTTCTTCTCTTCTCTTCTCTTCTCTTCTCTTCTCTTGTCTCTCTCTCTCTCTTTCTCTTTCCAGACTTGGCCTAGAAGAAGCAATGCAGGGATGAGGTGCGGTCTGGGGGAGGCAGTTCGAGCTCTGGGCAAGACGCAGACCCTGGTGCCAGGGTTCCGAAGGTTTCTAAAGGCCCATGGCAACAACTGCCAGGGCTCCTGGGAAAATCCCCAGGCATCCAGGATCCTGTGGCTTTGGCAGTCCCTCTGTCCCTTCTTGGCCTTGTTTCCCAAATGGACCCAACATCAATCAAGGACAAGAACCTAAGGCATGACCTAGCAAACAGCTGGCGAACTATTTTTAAAATCCAATTTAAAGTTGTGTATGTGTAAGCCCTAGTGTGTTTCTCTGGGGGATTCTATCTTTCAAGTGGAAATTTTTTTTTTTAAGTCAAATAAGGTAATCTCTATTTTGATTCCCATCAAGCCCTCGCGCAGGGCCTGCAAGCCTACGGTAAGTGCTAATCCACTTTAAGCACAGGCAAGGCGGAGCTTGGGAGTCAGGGCGACTCCAGGACCCACAGACAAAGGTCAGAACTGCTGATATTTATCGTGTTAACACTGTTAGTGTGTGTTGGGCTTTGGCCAGCAGAAGACAGAAAGAGAGGACATTAACTGTGGCTGCGGGAGGGTGGGGAGGGCGAGGCTTCTGGGATCTGCCCCTCTGCTGGCCAGCTTCCTAAATCTAGGACTCCCTCTGGCTGCTTCCAGAACAAAAAAAATATTAAAGCTCTGAGAAGAACCAAGAGTGAGGTGACAGCCGGGACTGAGGCAGGGAATGGAGCCGAGTAAGTGAGAGGGAGGGCTGACCCAGGTGGGGACACAGTCCGCCAGCACTTCACAACGCCTGCTTGTCTCACTCAAGCTAGTGTTTTTCTGGTGGTTCTGCAGCCGCCAGGCCTTGGCTTCAGGCGCCAGTGGCAAGATAAAGCATCTTGTCCCAGGGCCAGCAGCACAGCGTAGCCTGTGAGGACGACAGCATTTTTGCTGCTTCTAACAAATGCCTTTTGCATTCAGCAACCCAGATTTATTTGTCTGGGCTTTTCTTCTTTCCGAGGCCTACACTGGATAGTTACATCTAGGGAAGGATTTCTCCAGCTTTCCCCCTCCCCCCGCCCCCAGCAGGCACTTGCTAACTTTCCCATTTTTTTTTTCCTCAAACAAACTCTAGGATAACCTAAAGGACCCTTGGCTCCCTGAAGAGTCAAGCCTGCGGTGGCCACAAACCCAGTCAGAGTCCCCGTCCAACATCCTTGCAGGTGAATTTTTTTTGGTCACGGAAAGGAGAGAACAGGGCTGGACAGGCATCCTGGAGTAGGGAGGAGAGGGTCCCAGCCAGGACAGAAAGGCCCCCTGGGCGGAAGGAAGCTCCTGGCAGAAACACTTTATACTTTGCTTACTGTGATGGGACCGAGGGAGGTGCTGAAGGGGCCTGCTCTCGGGCAGGAAGGCAGTTCTATCAGGAGGGGAGCGGGACGGGGAGCCAAGTCAGAGGAAGGCTTTTCAGACAAACCATGAGCCACTTCCCAGGGCTCATAGTCACCAGTCTCTGCAGCCGTGAAGGGATTGATCACAGTTACACCAGGCAGCTCATGTTCAAGCCTCAATCATTAAAAAGTCACTCTTGTATTGAATTAATGGGCAGCAAGCCCTAAGCTCATGTCAGGGGCTGGTGTGTGGCTAAGTGCTCTCTAAATATGAGCCAGTATCATCAGTATTATCAAGCAGAAAGCTGCCTCCCCCAAATAGTGACCCATTGGCCCAGTGCTCTCTTCTAAAGCAACCTGGCCCGTGTCTGATCTCCTCTGTTTTCATTTCTGTAATAAACATCTTCATGTTTTCCGGTCCCGCACAGCTTCCAGACACAGGACCATCGTTGCCCTCTATAGACAATTTAAATTATCAATCGCCCTTTTGGAACATTTTAATCACGGGACCCAGGATTGAATCTAAGATTGCAGATATCGAATCATCTAAGAATACAGTGGAAAAGCACTCCTTGAGTTCTCTCACCTGTTGATGCACAACCCATTATGCAGACAGGTGGGAAAGGCTGGAGATAGGAAGATGAATACAACATAGTGGCTGCTATTTACAATCCGTCATACCTGGATGGGTCATTGCATCGCGGTCCTTTCGCACCATGGACTATTATAGGGCAATGGAAATGCACCAGGACTACACACGACAATGTGGGTGACTCACAAACACGATGTCAATGAAAAGCCAGACACAGAAGAGTACACACCATTTGGGGCTTTTTTTTTTTTAAATTTAAAAAAACAACCAAAACTAATGAATGCTTTTGAAAGACTCGATAGTGGTTGCCTTGGGGAGGGGAAATAGAGGGTGTAAGAGAGCACAAGGAGGGCCCTGGGGGTGCTGTAAAGCTTGGTTTCTTCCTCTGGGTGCCGATTGCATGACTCTGTTTAGTTGGTAAAAATTCTGCGAGTGACACATTTACAACAGGTGCCTTTATCTGCTTGGATGTCGTATTATCCATAAGAAGTTAAGGGGGGGGATATGCATAGGATCAAGGTAATTAGAGGAGACAGGGAGATAACTTCAGTGCAGATGCTGTGAAGAGGAAGATAGAATGTGTGATACAGTGATACAGACAGAAGATGGACCAATAGCTAAGACTCGGGGATGGGGGGCGGTCAGTGAGGCTTCCTTGAGGGCCCCTAACACTAAACGGGAGCTGAACCTCATCCTCGGAGGCTGAATACTTGCGAAAGAAGGCAAATGTTGCTTTAGATATATTTACAGAGAGAAAGCGGAGATGTTCCAGGCACTCATCCTGAGGGTCTTGCTTGTTCCTTGAAGTAAGAAGACAAGAGAGGTCACAAAGATGAGTGGAAGTAAGATGTGAGACGTGAACATGACGCTAATTTAGAATAACAGGGATGAGAGCCAGAGCCAACCCAAGGTAAGTAAAAATAAATCGATGGGTGGCAGAGAGAAAGCCGAACAGAGGTATAAACCATGAACTTGGAGTGGGGCCATTCTCACTGGGTAGGTGGCCCTTTTCCAGAGCAAAACCAGAGAATCCAGGGTTGGGATTTTACTGGGCAGATGTGGCAAAAGAAGGGCAATTTTCACTGGTGACAGAGTAGCTTAAAAGATCAGCCAGTGTCCCGCCAGGAGCAGGGAATTGTTGTCTGTGACCCCAGTCCCTCCTGTTCCCCTCACAGCTCTGATCGCTCCCCCCTCGGCCTCACTCTGGGTCTTCTTCTCTACTCAACACTCAAAACTGGGTATCTGTAGAGTGCCACCTTGAACTGGGCCTTTTTTTTTCTTATCACGCAACTTCCTTATACCCCGTTTCCATTCCCACCTGATCTCATGTGTTCTGCCTCCCAACTCAGAATCTGCTGAGCTCCAGACTTCTATGTCTGTTCACCATAATCAGATTCGATGTTTTCCTCAACTCAGTGCACTCAGAACTGAACTCATTATTTTCTTCCCCATCCTCTTCTGGTCTCTAACCTTCTCCTTCCTTCCTTCGCCACCCACTCAGCTGCCCAAGGCAGATGGCTGGGCCTCCTCCTCCAACCAGGCACCATGGCTGTCAGTTGTCCTTTTTAATAACTCTCCTAGCTGAGGCATTCTCTACCCCCACGATCACCAACTAAAATTGAGCCCCGCTCTGTTGCAGAGACCTCTGATCAGTTGCCCTGACTTTAGTCTCACATCTCCTCTCCATCCTCTAGGCTGCTGCCCTGGTGGTCTTCCCAAAACCCTAATGATCTGGTCATAACGCTTTTATTAATGCAGCTAAAATAAGCTGGTCCTGTGTCAGGACAAACCATAGTTTCCTGCCAAAGAGATCCTTCTTCTTATTCTTTCTTTACTATTTCTTATCCCTCCATGTTTCTTACCTGCTTTTAAAACATTTATTTTATTTATTTTTTCAAGATTCTATCCTTTATCGGAGAGATACAGAGAGAGAGAGAGCTAGAGAGCACAAGTCGGGGAGAAAAAGAAGCAGGCTCCCCGCAGAGCAGGGAGCCCAATGCAGGGCTCGATCCCAGGACCCTGGGATCATGACTCCAGCCAAAGGCAGATGCCTAACAAACTGCCCCACCCAGGCGCCCCTAAAATATTTATTTTAAGAAAAGTCTTACATTCACATGGTATAAATAAATCAGATATTATAGAAAAGCATCAAATAAAAAGCCAAAGTCATTTTTTTGTCCCTCCAACCCCCCAGAGCCATTCTCCAAAGGTTACCAATGCTTCTTATGTATCCTTCCTGAAAAAAAAAAAAAAAAAAAAAAAAAAGTCTACAGCTACCTGTTTATATTTTAAAACTTAACACAAATGAGATAGTATTGCTATGCACATTGTTGTTGTTGTTGTTGTTTTTTAAGAACACATTTAGAGGATCTTTCCATGTTCTACCTCATGTTTTAATGATTGCATACTTTTAGATTACATGGCTGTATTTAACTGGTCCCCTGCTGATGGATGTCTATGTACTCTACAGGTTTTTGTTATTACATGTTATGTTGCAGCAAACATGATTTTGCTCATGATTTTGGCATAATTTTGCCAGTCTATCTCTAGGGCAAATTCCTAGGGGTAGAATTGCTGAGTCAATGAGAACAAGCATTCAAAATGTTGACAGACATTGCTAAATTGCCCTCCAGAAGAGTTAAATCTGTTTACACTCCCAGGAACGGTATATGAGGGTGCCTATTGCCCCATAATCTTGTGAACACTGGACATTACCAAACCTTAATATGTTTGCTGAGTTGATTGATGACAAATAGAATCTCATTGTTTTGTGATGCATTTTTTTTGAGCTATGAGAGAGATCAAACACTTTTCATATATCTACTAGCTATTCGTGTTTCTTGTAGACTGTTCATATCCTCTGCCTGTTTGGTAGTTAAGTTTATGAGTCTGGGTATTTGAACCATTGTTTAGTCTCCCAGGGAAGTTAATAGATTGATAGAACTCCATGAATTTTACCTTTGCCCATGTATAAGCCTCAAGCAATCAGAGGATTGAGTTGCCCCTGAAAGTTCAGGTAAGGGCTTTTTCTGGAGCTTTCTGTCTACTGATGGTTGGCCCAACCAGCTGACCACTCCCTACTTCTTGTGCAACCACTGCACCCAAAAGAAACCCCATACTCATTAGCAATCACTCTCTATTCCCTTTTCTTCTCAGTTCCTGGCCACTGCTAGTCTCATTTCTGTCTGTAGATTTGTCTACTCCAGACATCTCATATAAATGGATATCATAATCCCTTGTGACTGGGTTCTTTCACTTAGCATAGTACTTTCAATGTTCATCCATGTTGTAGTATATATCTATACTTAATTCCTTTTTAAAAAATATTTTATTTGTTTATTTGACAGGGAGATCACAACTAGGCAGAGCACCAGGCAGAGAGAGAGAAGGAAGCAGGTTCCCTGATGAGCAGAGAGCCCGATCCAGGGCTCGATCCTAGGACCCTGGGATCATGACCTGAGCTGAAGACAGAGGCTTAACCCACTGAGCCACCCAGGCGCCCCTGTACTTCATTCCTTTTTATGGCCAAATAATATTCCATCGTGTGGCCATGCCACATTATTGTTTATCTAATCATCTGTTGATGGACATTCAGTTTGTTTTCACCTTTTGACTATCATGAAAAAACTGCTATAAACATTTGTGTACAAGTTTTTGTGTGAATATGTTTCAACTCTCTTGGACATATACCTAGGAATAGAATTGCTGGGTCATATGGTAACTGTTTAACTTTGTGAGAAACTACCAAACAGTTTTCCATTTTCCATTTCCAGCAGCAGTGTATCAGTGTTCTAATTTCTCCATATCCTTGCCAATACTTTTCATTATCTTTTTTATTATGGCCATGCTAGCGGGTATGAGGTGGTATCTTATTGTGAATTTGATTTGCACTTCTCTAATGACTAATGATATGAACCTCTTTTCATGTGCTTATTGGACATTTGTATATCTTCTCTGGAGAAATGTCTATTCAAATCCTTTGCCCATTTAAAAGTTATATTTCTTATCTTCTTATTGTTGACTTGTAAGAGTTTTTTTTGTACATTCT
This sequence comes from Meles meles, assembly GCF_922984935.1. NCBI lineage: Eukaryota > Metazoa > Chordata > Mammalia > Carnivora > Mustelidae > Meles > Meles meles. The sequence continues at coordinate 40,391,220 of NC_060080.1, read as the reverse complement.
AGATACTAGACCCTATATGGTGTGAGGTAAGGACCTAGTTTCATTCTTTTGCATGTGGCCATCCAGCTGTTCTAACACCATTTGTGGAAAAGACTATTCTTTCCCCGACTCAATGGTCTTGACACCTTGGGTATATTTCTGGACTCTCAATCCAATTCCTCCAAACTTTCTTTAATATGCTTTATATATATTTTTTATATATATATATATAAAGCATATAAAGCATATTAAAGAAAGTTTGGAGGAATTGGATTGAGAGTATATATATATTATATATATATATATATTTATATATATATTTATTACATTATTCCCTTATAATATATATATAATATATATATTATATATTATATATATATTTATTATATATATAATATATATATACTTAATATATATATATATTTAAAGAAATAACTGTAAGGAGGAAGGGACATCTGTATTCATTGTCTAGTTCCCAAGAGGAAACCCAAGAGGAAAACCTACATGGAATCCATTTATTATTAAAAAATTATCTTTGGTGATGTGATTGCTTAGAATAAGAGCAAAACTGAGTGTGGTACAAGAGTTTTCAACACCCATTTTATTCACTTCAAGTGCTTCCAAGTGTATCTGAGGGAACTTTAGGATGGAAGCATGGCAGGAGGCCAAGAGAAGAGGGTTAGAGTCTGTCCGTGTCACTGGTGGCAGCTGGTGGCCTGGGCATGGGCAAGAGTCCAAGGAGAGAGCAGATTCTGTACATATCAGGCCACACCTAATAGGGCTATCCATAGGGTAGTTTGTGAAAGATGGTTCTCAGGGCCCAGCCAGAGTTCAGACACCATGAATGTGGTCCAATCTCCAAGTAAAATTCGCATTCCAAAGGAATGACTAAGGCAGTATCTCTGGAATAGATAGATACCACCACTGAGCCACAGGGAGCTGTGGCACTTCTCTGTGGCTCTGGACCACCAGTAGTGAATTTGCAGGTCTTGAGCAATTTTTCTCAAATAGGTACTTTTCCAGCAAGGGCCAGGTCACTTACTGTTCAAGTCCAAAACTTGGACTGCAAGGAGAGCAGATAATGGCATTTACTAGTATGTTTTGCCCCTAGAGGAGTAAAAGTGAGGCACCACGTGTGCATCTGTGTGGTGCCTCACTTCTATCCCAGGGCTCAGTATGTGCGGTCGCTGGTGTTCTTTGCTCCCAGATTGGGAAGCATCTCCACACTGCCTATAGTTTCCCTCCAGGCAGTGAGGGAGGTTGCCAGCCTCTGTCTACTTCACAACTCCTCTTTGCCCATGTTGCTCCCACATCCAATGTCCATAAGCCCTGCCGAGTGAGACTATTCCTTGTCAGAGCCAGAGACTCAACTCTACAGCAGTCCACAGAGAGGGCCTTAGACTCAGTGGGGCTGTGGGCTTCATCAAGTATGACTTTTAGGGACTTCTCGTTTCATTTCAATCCCCAAAGGGAATGAAGGCGAGGCTGACTTGCAGACATGGTACAAATAATTTGGATCCTGATTTATGAACTCCAGCATCAACAACAGTCCTTCAATGTTTCCAATAGCTCAGTGGTTCTTAAATGGGGAGCCCATTTTCAGTTGTCACAGCTTGGGGGGTAGGTAGATGCTACTGGCATCCAATGGGTAGAGGCCAGGGATGCTGCTACATATCCTATAATGCACAGAATAGCTCTCCATAATACAGAATTATCCAGCACAAAATGTCAGTACTGCAAATCTTGGAGAAACCCTGCAAAATATCTGATTAATATAACATCTGTGTACTATTTTGGACTATGGAGTGATCACACTTTTACTAATATTTCTGTGTGCTACTGGGATCTGGCTCCCAAGAAGTTTCTGCCTGGACCAGTCTGAGTTGTTTCTTTTATAATCTCTTCTACATAAGCTCTAATCGATTCGAGGCTCAATTTTTGGAGTATTCTCTCCTCTCAAATAGGTCTAGGTAGATAGTCTTTCCATTTTTGTGGCTTTTTAACTCCAAAGTAATGTTTAAGAAGTATATGCTACCAGCATATTTTTTTTTTACAAGATTTATGTTATTTATTTATTTAAGGGAGGAAAGGATAGAAGGGGAGGGAGAAGGACAAACAGACTCTGCAGTGCTGGGCTTGGCTTGATCCCAGGACCTTGAGATCATGACCTAAGCCAAAACCAAGATTCAGATGCTCAACTCACTGAGCCTCCCAGGTCCTCGTACTACCAGCATATTTTTAAGTACATATCTGAAGTTTTTCATCACAAGTACATTTGAAAAGTTATAACTTTCAGCATATTATAAATATTGGCATTTAAAACACAATAAACCATTACTCTTAAATATGCCCAATGGAATCTAAAAACCATAGAGTTAATACTCACCATCAATCATTTAAAACATGAACAAAAGGTAATCATAAGTAAAAACTAAAATACATGAGCAAATTCCTCTTTAATAGGGAAAAATTCTGTATTGTTCCTTTTTTCTCTGTGAACTCCAATCTATTTCCCCCAACAGAATTTTTTACTTATGTAATATATTTTATATTTTATCTTGAAAGTCTTTTATTGATTGCCCTATCACCTACTCTGTTCCAAAATATCCATATAAATTGAAATACATTAGAAAATGTTTATTATAACTCTTTGAGAATGAGCCAAATTTCCTGTGGCTTGGCTTAGCAATATAATAATAGGTACACAATTCATCAAAATCATAAATATATTATAATCTTTTATAATTATCAGTCAAAAAGGAAAAGTATATAAGCATGTGCATGTGTGTGTGTGTGTGTGTGTGTGCGTGCGTGTGTGTGTGTGTGTGTGTGTGTGTGTGTGATGAAGTGGATGGGGTTTTTTCTCCCTTAATTAGTTTAAATTCCATGGAAGAATATTACATATTGCTAGGAAGAGGCAGGGTTCATTATTGATTTTAATCCTATTTTTCATTTTTACAGGTATAAACACTAAGGAACTTTGTTCATATAAATAGTTTTGTTAGAGCAATTTCACCACATGTTTTTTAATTTTTCTAAATGCCAAAAAAACAAACAAAACCATATAATGATCTACCATCCAAAATTATGTGTAATGACCTGTTAACTAATAATGTCATTAAGTCATCCAGTTGTACAGAAAACAAAATATTAAATAAGACTTAATTTAAACAGACTCTTTTTTTTTCTTCTTAAAGATTTCATTCATCCACTTGACAGAGATCACAAGTAGGCAGAGAGGCAGGCAGAGAGGAGGAGGAAGCAGGCTCCCTGCCTAGCAGAGAGCCCAACGCGGGGCTCGATCCCAGGACCCCGGGACCATGACCCGAGCCAAAAGCAGAGGCCTTAACCCACTGAGTCACCCAGGCGCCCCTAAATAAGACTTAATTTGCAAAAAGATTTGTTAGTTATCAGAATCGTTCATTTTCTCAATACCTCCATCCGTATCTTAGTGTGTTCTCTTGTTTAGCACTCCAGCATGGGACTTGGTTGGATGAGAGGTCTTCTTTTCTTTAATGCACCTAAGAAAGAGGCCTTTGTGAAAGGGAACATGGGAGTTGGGAACCCACTCTTTCATCTCAGGTCTACTCTCTGGCAGATCAGGGGCACCTGAGTGGCTCAGTTGGTAAGTATCAGATTCTTGGTTGCCACTCCACTCATGATCTCTCAGTCACGATCTCTCAGTCATGAGTTTGGGCTCTGAGCTCAGCTCGGAGTCTGCTTCAGATTCTTTCTCCCTCTTCCTCTCCCTCTATCACTCCCTGTTCGTGCTCTCTCTAACACACACACATACCAAAAACCTTATTCTCTGGCAGATCAGTCTTAGAAAATAGTTCATATGGAAGTTGGGGATCTGGAAATTGATCAGTTAAAACTATCAATGTCTAGATAGACCTTGGAAAGTTTCCTGTAATCTCAGGAGTACCCTATCCCAGTTTGCAGACTGCTAGTCTAGATTCTTGCTACTCATTGTGCTTCGTAGTCCAGCAGGATCAGCATCCCCTGGAAGCTTTTTAGAAATGCAGAGCCTTGGGTACTTGGGTGGCTCATTTGTTGGTGTCTACCTTCAGCTCAGGTCATGATCCCAGGGTCCCAGGATCATGCCCCACATCCGGCTCCCTGCTTGTCTGGGAACCTGCTTCTCCTTCTCCCTCTGCCTCCTGCTCTCCTTACTTGTATGCTCTCTCTCTCTGTCAAATAAATAAATAAAATCTTAAAAAAGAAATGCAGAATCTTGCTAAAATTTGTATTTTAACAGGGGATATGTATGCACATTAAAGTCTGAGAACTTACTGCTTCCCACAAAGTCGTCTGTGGTCCTGAAGAATAACATTTTCATTATATATATAATATGGATCTTGCAGGCCTCTTGAAGATGTAAGGTTATTACCATTGATGCAACCAACAATTGGCTAGCTCAATAATTGTCAACCCTGGTTGTTCATTAGAATCACCTTTTGCTTTAAAAACCTACCTGTTCCCTGTCCCAAGCCCAGAGATTCTGATTTAATAATCTATGAGTCTAGGCATCTCTTGATTTAAAGTGCTCCAGTTTAGTCTAATGCATAGCCGGGGCTGAAATGGCAACACTGTTTCTTTGAATTATCTATTTGAGAAAGGTTGCCCATGACTCTGAATCCCAGCTGTTGCAGTTGCCAAAGGACTCCAAAACCAGATCTGCTAGTTCTAATCTGCATATAAACTAATCCATGACAGTTGGGTTGATGTCTTCCAGCTGGAAGCCTGGAAGAAAGGTACTAAGAACCTTTACAGAGGAAAGCATCATTCCAGCAGAACACACTGGATGATCACTCTGCCAGATCATCTTCCTTGTGATAAGTGCCATGAACCCTCTGAGACTGTAGGTAAAGGGTAACATCACTCCAAACCGTGTTTGGGGACCAAGACCAGAACTCTGTTCCCCAGCATCTGAGAAGATCTCAACCTCATAGATTCTGACCATGGCCTGGTTTGTACTCCCTTCCACTGCCAGGCTTTAATCACAGAATACGGTTTAACCAAAGTCTCATTACATTTCTCCTTTGTGGATTGCCTTTTTCAGTTAACTGGGATTTGTAAGAACATCAACTATTCAGGCTTCCTAGAGAACTGGATAGCCTGGAAGACAGAAAATTTATCAAAGTATGGCAAAAACCTCAGCAAGCGTGTAAGGTCTTGTGAATTGTGAAGGCAACACCACTGAAGACAGGGCTGAGTGCTCACAGTTACCCCATCATACCAGCATTCTCTGTCCCAGGGGCAGTTGTGTCCTCCCACAGTGCAGAGTTGGGCAACAAAGAATACAAGAGTTCCTTCCTACTTCTACCTCAATATCCTTAGTTCTCCAAGGGAATGGGGCAGGTCCTTCCGTTGGGTGCCTGTGGAGGCAGTTCACAAGGGAAGGACCCTGAGGCCATCAGTTAGTGGGAGGTCAAGCAAAAACACTATGCCCCCCACAAAAAACGTGGGGGGAAAAGAGATGAAAAGGCAGGTCAAGGAAGCCCAGGTACCAAGCAAACAAAGCTGGAAGCAAAAGCAAGTAGGTTATGAATAGGGCAAAGTTGCCATTCATCCAGGTGCCCATTTGGCCCTGAATCCAAGGCAAGTCTAAACTAGGACCAGTCTCAAGAGATGGGTATGTTCCCTCCTGAAGTGTGGGGTAAGGTCCAAAGAGGTAAATCCCTAAGTGATACCCTGTCTGTGGGAAACGGCATTAGCTTTCAGAGAAAAGCTGAGGATGGCCAGTAGTACATCTACACGATAGTGAAAACATCTCAGTCTGCCCCAATAAAGATACTGATGAGTCAAGTGGACATCACTGTAGACAAGAGACCAGTGGCTGGGCTAAGCTGTAACAGAAATGGTGAGAATAAATCCTTACAGGAGTCCCTGATTGATGAGCTGTAGCTTTTGGCGTCAGGTAGACCTGGCTCAATCCTGAGGATCCCATCCATATTTGGGTGGGAGAGAGATTTGAATCCTAGTGCTTGGACCCTGTACACTCCCATGAATGGCACCATTCTGGAAAGTATCATCAGAATCATGAAATCTTCACCAGAGGCCAAAATAATAGGGGGCTAAAGACTGAACATCCTATCATTTAGATTCCTCCTGATCTTCCCTCCTCCGTGTGCCTTGTTTTTCTCAAACTCACCATACAAATCAATTAATTCATTTACCTATCAGTGAGGTTGAGAATCTTTTCACATTTATTGACAATTTGCATTTCCTCCTTGATAAATTACATTCTTTTCCCTACGTTTCATGGGGCTGTTGTCATTTTCTTATCAATTGGTACTAACCCTTCATCATACATATTGCAAATGTTTTCCCCTATTATCTTTGGACTTTACTGATACAGTAATTTTTCATTTTTAATGTAGTTAAGTCTTTCAACCTTTTCCTTTGTGGCTTTGGCATATTCTATCTTTCTTGCAAAGGTCTCCAAAGGGTATAAAAATATTCTCCACATTTTTCATTTGTCATACTGAAAAAATTAAAAAGAGTGATAACACTCAGCATTGGTGGGAGATCTGGGAAATGATTTGTCATACCCTGCTGGTAGGAATGTGAGTTTTGGCAGCCATTTGGAAAGTAATCCAGCTCTAACTAATAATGTGTAAAAATGCACATTTCCTTTGTTTCAGCAATCCCACTTTTGGACATCTTTTCCACAAAAATGAAAACATTGGTTCATAAAAGTCTATGTACAAATATGTTCAGTTCGTCAGCATTGTGTATGGGGCAAAAATGAGAAACAACTCAAATGCCAAGTAGTGAGGGAGCAGCTGAATAAACTGGATGGCAGAGTCAAACTATAGTATATTTTACTGTTAAGAAAATGATTTTGCAGAACTTACTGCCACAGACTGTATACTTAAAGATGGTAAAATTATAAATGTAATGTTTATTTTACTACAGCAAGAAAAAGAAAAAATAGAATTATTTACCTCGAGTGTCCTGGAGAAATGGCCATAAAAGTTTTTAAGAGAAAAGCCCATGTTTCATGTAAAGAGTGTGTGGGCATATGTGTTAATAGAAAAATGTATGAAAGGATACAAACTAATTTTTTTTGGTAAAAAATTTTATTATTTTAAAATAATCTCTATACCCAAAATGGGGCTCAAATTCAGAACCCTGAGATCACAAGTCACATTTTCCACCGACAGAGCCAGCCAGGTTCCCTGGATACAAACTAAATATCACTAGTGATCTCGGGGAGTATGAAGTATTTATTCCTTGACTAATAACAAGGAACATGAATTTAGAGCTCAGACCTAGGCTCAAGTCCCAGCTCCATCACTGAATTGATGTGTGAGCTGGATGACTTATGTGATAGTGCCTTCATTTGTAAAACAGGAAGAGAACTAGTAACTTCTCTGTTAGAAGTGTCAGGAGGCATAGATACGAGAACAGTGACTGCCACAATAAATTATATTGTCATCATTATAGTCTCTTTTAGTGTCTTCATTATACTCTATCCATTCTTCCATCCCTCCTGACTTTTATTGGAACAGTCAAAAGATTTGATTAAGAATCAGGAGAGAAAAAGAGAAACAAAAACAAATTTCAAGAGCCTAGAAATGAGAGGATTTACATTGTATTTGTTTCAGACCCCACTAGAACTAGCTTGTGTCTGAGGCCATCTGAGATGTCTGAGCTTTGGCCCTAAAGGACTGGAACAATTTTGGAGACATGTCATCTAGATTTCCTTCTTTCTGGCCTATTACCACATCACATCACATCACACTACATTTAAGGTACTCTTAACATTCACAGCCTAGCAGCTTTCTTCTCAACATCTCCACAGCTTCTCTATTGCTCTTTGATATACCTACTGTTATTGTCCTCTTTTCTCCTGCCCAATCAACAACTCAACAACTTCTTGCATGGTAAATGTTTTCTCTTAGTTACTGGAACTCTCTTCTTCACTGGCAAACTGATAAGACCTGGAGTTGTTATATTTGCTATATGAGTCACAAACACTAGTTTATCCAATCCCAACCTTGCCACTTTCATAGACTACTAACATTAATATTCTTTGTGTAGAGAAATCTGGAGCCTTTAGGCAGTGATTAGATTTTTTTTTTCTTGTGCTTTACAACATTGCACATTCAACAAATCTCATTAATATGTGAAATACACCAATAACTTCTCCTGGTTTATTTTACCCTTAATGTGCGGAAACAGAAATCTCTTCTCAGACCAGGATGGCATTGAACTTCCCTGGTAGTAAATGGCCCTCAATTTTATTATAATGCTTGCAACTAAAACAAAACTGTAGCTCTTTTCATTGATCCCCAGGATTTCTTATTTCCCCATTTCCTTCTACTAGCTCTTATATTTAATCCTTCGTTATGTTTCCTTCCTTTTCTCCTGCTCTTCTCTCTCCCTCTCTTCAGGCATTCCTGATCAGCTTCTGTGTGTCAGACACTCGGTAACAAAGCTTGATCAAAACAGACCACCTTCTCATTGTCAGAGAACTTACAAATTACACCAATAAATGCTGTAATTTCAAAGAGCACCTAGTAGGAAACACAGGACCCTGTGAGAAATCAGTGTAGGTGAAGGCTTCATCCAGGAAGTGGCAGCTGAGCTGGCAGAGGAGGAAGAATTAGCTAGGCATCTCCTCCCATTTAGAGCTGGGGAGTAGGGGGTGGGTAGAGACCAGGACTGTCATAGCACCAGTCCCCAGGGCTGGTTGCCAGAAGTGCTCATAAATATTTGTGGGAGTAAGGGAC